>NC_056721.1:5109679-5477610 GCF_018831695.1 Puntigrus tetrazona | reverse complement strand
CGACAATGCGGAAGAAAAGCAGAGCGTTTCAGACACGCCACGGGGGAGGTGGACAGCGACGTGAATGAAAGGCAATGGCAGTCGACTGATGTTGAGCCGGACGGAAGCGATGGCACCAAAGACGGCGAGTCTTTTTACAGCAGCAGCAGCGGGCGAAAGATCAGTTTCAGGAGGAGCTGGTCATCCGTCCCCTGCACTCCGGGGACATTTATGCCAGCTTCCAGTTCCGCACACTGTGGGACATTGACTTCCTGCAAGAGCGACAGAAGGTGAGCCATACTCTCGTCTCGGTGTGCACACTATACACCCTATCCTCCCTAAATAGTGTACTAAAGTACTAATAGCGCGTATAATTTTGTATGAATAGTGTGCGCACTGGGACACAGGCTTTGCACACATAATCTTTACCCCATTTTATAATAACAGATGTATGAAATATCACAGATGGAGGGGTGTGAACTAAGCTTCATTGTTAAAATTTGTTGTAGCACCCACAACTCTCTTTATAATATACTGGGATGTTTTGAAACTGTATAAAGGAGTTCACATGTGAGCTGGACAATTATTAGCTGTACAAGTTACTGCCTGGTCCAATGTATCCATTAAAAATGTATGAAAAAATCGCATGCACACAAACGAAGAGGCTATATTAACGCTAACACAAGCTCTCAGGTAAAGTTACTGATTACAAAAGCACTTGTAAATTCAGCTAAATGGTGTCTTGGAAATAATAGCAGAAAAGTTGTTTATAAATTAGTTAATAAGACTTGGTTAATAAAATTTCATGCAAAAGTTTTGATTTCATTTATTATGGTCTATTCTTTTCTGACAACATTTGTTGAAATCTGTCATAATTTGTTGCTTTTGCAAACAAATCAAATGAAGTAGAAATTTAGCATTTAGTTGATGCAACATAATATAAATAATAAAATTGAATAAGGATATAGCATTTATAAATATTTTCTAAAATTGAATATGCAATGTATATGTTTGTATGTGTGTGTTGTGATGTTTAAACTTCAGGCAACAAAAGTTGCATAGAATTTTAAATTATTTAATTTCTATGCGGGTGTAGTATTTGCAAATAAAATAAATTGGTTCAAATAAAAGGTTTTAGTTTTTGAATGAAATAAATGTTCCCAAGTGAATAAAATTAAAACGATGAACATACAGTTTTTAAAATATGATTAATCTGAATAGATACAAACTAGTAAAATCGATAATGGCTTAATGTTTGAAAAATGAATAACTCAGATAAAATTAAATATAGTATAATAATTAAAAATATGAATACAATGAATACACCTGGTTTATAAAATTAAGATTGGTATACAGTTTAGAATATGAATAGATTTCACTCTATACGCTTTCATTCTGGATTATGTGGAAAGTCAAAGTTTGCTTGAAGAGTATCAACACCTCAAGTCCTAATTTTGTTTTGAGTGATTTATGTTTCGTTGTTGTCTTTATTTACCTACAGCGTCTCACATTACCGGTTGTTCTCAAATCCTGGGTCAAGTGCTTCTCTAAGCTGGAAAGCGAGCTGTACATCTCCCTTCACCCAGGGCTTTTTGGAGGACCATGCAGTGGGGGCAGTTCCTTCTCATCCCCTCCACTCGAGCAGAGTTGTGGGTGTGGTTCCAATGACACAGCCAGCGAGGCACCGGTGGAAAGCCGTAGAGTCCTGGTTGTCTCTATCAGTGCATTTGTTTTATTCTGCAAAAACTAACATCCCCTTATTTTGTTGAATTCTCAGTGGATGGAAACTGGAAGGAACTTTACCGCGCCCTCTCTGGAATCTTCTGCGCATCTCTAAACTTCATTGACCTGACCAACACCGCGGCAGCCCAGTGCTTCTTTTAAACCACTCGGCCTGGGGAAATCGGGTAGCGCCCTTTATAAAGCAGCTTTCAAACTAACGGTGACGATGCAGCTGTCGGCTCATTCATTTCGCCAACCCGCGGCAGATCTTTATCGTAAATCGATTCATCCAGCTTATGTTTAATTCTGACATTTTTTCACCTTGAAATGACAGACTTTCTTTCTTCTCCTCTCTTCACTGCTTACAGATCACCGCTTACGTTGCGCAATCATTACACGCGTGAAATCGTCACACTGAGAACCTCACACCCTGGAAGAAGCTTCTCCCCTGTGGTTCTGGGGTTCAAGATCGCTGCTTGTGGTTTCTTAATAACTGGTTGTTATAAGATGCCATTAATTCACGCGTTTGCTTTTTTCTTTTCTTCTCCGGTGCTGATCTGGCATTTGCCCTGAAAGTTCGATGAAGCTGTTTTTACGCAGTTTCCATTCTCAGGCCGTCTATTATCAGACCCGTCTATGTCAGACAAACATCCTGTCAAACCTTTCTTTAACAAAAAATTGGATTAAAAAAATAATATTCTGGCTCAGGGTTGCACGTTGTCTTCGTGGTGAAGCTTACCAGGCTTTACTCTTTCAGGATGAACTGTGTACGAGTAAAGCGTGGGAGCTGGAGGCAAACTCTCAACGTTGTGTTTGATCTCTACACGCCAGGCCAAGGAAAAAGGTGAGCAATAAATGAACTTCTAATGCTAGACTTAGCCATCCGTAGGAGTCATTTACCTCTAAGTGTGGAAAAACCGTGAGACTTTGCAAACATTGCTCAATCATGAGAAACCAAACAAAAATATTTTTGAATGACCATTACCACCGGGGTCGCTGTGTTCTCTGTTATTACATGGATAAAGAACATATTTTTCCACTGTATCATGCCACTGACTCTCATGAAGAAGTGTCTAGAGTCGTGAAAATGATTGTCTATTCATCAACTGTTTGTCCTGTTATGTTCAAGGCTTTTTTATTCAGGCCACTTTAATCACTTTTTCACAAAGGTCAATATAAGATAAATAAGTAGCGCACTGACAATGAGAAAGTAATCAGTCTGTGTGTTAATTACTATCGTCGTTTTTCACAGAATGGTCTTTGTTCAAGATGTTTTCATAGGACTTTGACAGAGGCTTGTCCTCTTGCTACTTCCAGTAAAGTCCATCGGGACATCACAGACAACCCGGAGGTGAAACCTAAACAAATAAAACGTTCTTTCTTCTTTTTGATGCTTTAACGTGTCTCTCTAAATAAAACAGAAATCTTTTAGATCCTAGATTGCCTTTTACATAGTTTACAGTTGAGTCTTGTGCTGTGTGTCCAACAGGGCAGAGCTGTTCTGAGTTGAGTCCTCCGACTTCTATCAGCCAAGCCGTGGTGCTGGGAGATAGCCTAACACAGCTCAGTGTTTGACCTGACCAGAGCCGAGATCGCTTGTGATGTGTTAATGCTCTCTCAAACTCTCCGCGCTGGAAAGGAGACAGTGGTATGAATGTATTTGATGAGAGGAGCTCAGGCTTTTGCATCGTTCCTTTGGTACCGATAAAGCTATTCATGTTGATGCTGTTACAGTCTGTAATGTGCTACATTTAAATTTTTTATATTGGTCTGTGTTACAAGATCAGTCGCGTCAACCTGATTCTGTGGTTCTTTTACCTTGTGCTTTGCAGCGATATGCTTCGTCCTCTGCGCCAACACGGAGCGATACGTGGCTGGTTTTGGGCTGCAGATCGGGGAAATCCACACCGTCATCTATAATAACCACCGATGATCGGACCTTCCCTGTGCTGCTGATGGACTCGTGCCCTGGTACCTGCAGCTGTACATTCACACCCTGACAGTCACCAGTAAGTCCCGTGATAACAAGCCCAGTGAGTAGAAACACAAGCGCAGAATATAAAACATAGAATAGACTCTCTATACATCTACCCTTTGGTTTAGGGAGTCATGATAAGTGCTATATTTAATACAATATAAGATTTAAAGTGACTAAATATTTCTTCTGTTCAAATGTCCACGCTGTGCTGTTCTGTTTTTTTCTCATTGGCAAACTTAAGATCCATTCATTAATTGATTTGGTTGGAAAAAATAATATATTATAATATTAAAAATGTTTTTCAGAAGCATGTGTCTATTTAAGAAAGCAAAAATACAGTACAACAGTGTTATTGAAAATATGATAATAGTTAAAAATCTGATAATATATATATATATATATATATATATATAATGTATTAAATAATGTGTGTATATATATATATATACACACACACACACACACACACAAAGTTTTGTACACTGAAATACCAAATGTATTAAGCAGAATTTATTTCATTTCTTTATTTAAAATTGTTAATTAACTGTAAAGGAGAAGAAACGCCTGATAAAGAACAAGCCCAAAATAGAGAATTCTTGGCAAATGTTTCAACACTCTTCAACATGAGGAAGTATATACTAAACGGATGATAAGTTTAAAACATTTACAGACATATCCTTAGAAGACAGAACAAGACCCATGCTTGTGAATACAGAGTAATACAGCCTTTACAGACCTTGTGTCTTCTCTGGCCAGGTTGCATTCACTACCCAGCCCGCTAAAGACCGCCATCGCCTCATCTGCTGGAGATGCTGGTCCAGTTACCCCCTCACTCTATGACACAGAGGTCACTGCACAGTTTGAGAGAGAGGCTCTGCTCAAATGGACCGAGTACACGCCTGATCCTAACCACGGCTTCTACGTTATGGTAATGTCGACAACTTATCAAGCATTTTGATAGATCTTGCCTGTCTAGAACACTTCTAGTTTCTGTTGCAACATAGAGTCCTCTTGCCATCCTCGATTGCATTAGTTAATGGCTGTATAGATTTTATCCTGCTGGTGTCACTCCCTATATTCGATCAAAGTAATATAATATGTTTCCTGCCCAGGTCATCTGTGGTCCAGCGCCCTCATTGCTGAAGTGGTATAGTTTTTAATGGACCTCAACTTCACACAAGACCAGCCGTTGTTTAGCAGTTTGTAAGTATGAATTTTAAAAATAACCGGCTCCAGCTAAAAGTTAATATGGTGAAAAATACACTCACCCTCAAGCCCAGGCAAGACTATAATTTGTGCTTGTTCATCAGAACATCAGATGTCAAGAAGTTACATAAACCAATGAACCCTCTGCAGGCGAATGGGGTGCCGTTAGGAAAAAAAGAGTCAAAAGCATCACAATTGTCTACAAGAAAGCACACACCAATCCCTAGGCCATCAGTTAATGTGTTATGAAATACAAATCTGGCACGCTTTGTGATAAATGAATCATATATTACAGCATTTTACTGCTTTTCTACGCAGATGTTGTCTTGGTATGAATAAGGAGAGATTCCTAAACAGTTCTAAAACAAATATGTGGGTGGATTTTGATGTGAAGAGGACATTGCAGTTGGATGATCGGTCCGGGAGGGCTACTGTCCTGTCACAGTTTAGGCTAAAACTTGCCCACTTAAAGTTCATAAATACCTAGCTGCTGATTACTGCCGGTGTAAGCTTAATTAGGTTGGAGCTAAACTCTGCAGGACACCTGGCCCCAGGACTTGGTTCGGAGCCTCATAGGTTGGTGGACTGTGTTTTGACTCAGTTTACAATTTAAGAATCAATCTTGATGATGGATTCGCTGCTTACAAATGGTGATGTTTTTATCAGCCGCTTTGACTCTCATTCTGACGGCACCCGCTCACTGCAGAGGATCCATTAGTCGATACTGCTAAATTCCTCAAATCTGTTCTGATCAAGAAACAAACTCGTCTTGTATGAGGATGAGAAAATGTTTGTCAGATTTCCATTTTCGTCTGAACTATTCCTTGACCAGTTAAAAAAAGTTTTCTTCCTGTAATAACTCTTCACCTTTGACTCCCAGCGCCCCAGTCAAAGAAGAATCAAGCTACTTTTGTGCGAGTGTACACCGAGCCGCTGCTGGTGAATCTCCCACGCCTGACTTCAGCATGCCCTACAACGTCATCTGCCTCACCTGCACGGTGGTGGCCGTGGGCTACGGCTCCTTTTACAACCTCCTGACCCGCACCTTCCAGGTGGACGAGCCGAGCCTGCCGCTGGCCGCGATTGGCCAACCTCATCCGGCGCATAAGAGGAGTGCCGCTGCTGACCTAAACTCCCGAGAGCAGACCTGACGTCTGAAATGTCCATATTAGGCAGCGGAGAGCACTGTGATGCTCAAAGGCAGCTGCTTTCCAGCCCTGGAAAGACCCGATGCCAAGTGACGGTTCTGAACTTCTGTTGAACAAATGAGCTACCGAGACGGATTAGACTTCTTTTTATGTTTTGTTTGGGTTTTTTGAGTCACATAAACACAGATTAGCAAGCTTTTTGGGTTTTTTTTTCGTTGTTGACCTAAGTCAGAAAAACACTACCGCTTTCGATTAATAATATTGAGTCACACAAAGATTATCCACGTTTTTTGCTTTTCGCTTTTTTTGAGTTCTATACATTAAGTAAAAAATTAGCCTCCTCGCTTTGTTTTCGGATCTCTTGCCGAAGACATTTTTGCACTGTTGTTTTGGAAAATGACACGTGAAGATTTCTTAAAGGAGCTGCATGGTTCGAGCATCTGGGAGAAATATAAGTGGAAGAGTGATGCTAGGTGTACTCCCTTTGAGAGCGTGACCAGGCCTCATAGACACTCAGACACTACAACCCAACTGCTGAAAGTGGATGTCTCAGAATGTGGCAGATATTTTCCATGTTTTGTAATGCACTGATATTTAAATACGTGTTGTTGTGAATGTTTTGCATTTTGTTTTTATTCTGCGCTTTTGCCTGTGGCCTGACCGCGAATGACCTCCAGATTGGGTGTTATTGAATTCAGGTTCAGAAGATCTTAACACTGGTTAACTTTCTCATAATAAACCGACTAGAAGGCCGTAACGTGTTCGGACTCTCGTGCAGCATTTTTTGTTCGTGCCTCAAGGATTTTGCAGAAGAATGTGATGTTTTTTGGAGGGTTTAGGAAACTATTTAGCATCCCACTCAGCTGTGCCGTCCTGTTTGAATTACTGCACGCGAAAGAGCCTCTGCATTGGCTAACTGTAAACCTCTCTCTGTTATACGACTTATTTTAAAACATATAAATGCACTTAAACGTCTGAATCTAAATGGCCACAATGAATGTGAAACAAGACACAATCCCGCCACTCAGAAGAGATTTGGAGTTTAACGCGTAGTTATGAATTACTGGGATTCGGAGTGGACAGAAACGGAAGCATCGTAAAAAAACATTTATTATAAATGTCTAAATGTTAATAGAGCTTTAAAACAAATGATTAAAGTATCTTTGAAACCCTACTAGCCCCAAACTTTTGAATCTTTGCTCAGTTTCCTCCAGACAGAATTCACAGACTGTTCACATTCCTGCAAGATGATGCACGCCAACCAGCTCTGAATGTTCATCATTTCAGCTCTTTCTTCTCTCTTTACGCGACTAAATCTCCAACAATGCGGGGTTGCGCCGTTGACCGTTTAATTCCTGTTTAACTTGTGCTCTGGTTCAAGGCTTTTCCATCACTGTCATGTTTTTGCAGACAAATGTCTTGACCTTTTGCTGCCAAGCTCCTGGAGAGGATGGAAACAGAGGTCTCTTTCATTACAAGACGTACTGCACGTGTTCGGGTCTCGGGAGGGGGACTTGTGCATTCTACACTGATGCCAATGAGCTTGTGGTGAGAAAGAACAGCCAAACGAACACTGGCATACCAAAAATACCAACCTTCAATGAAGCAGTTTAACGTTATTTTGTGGTCGGAACTACCAAGAAGATTTATTAGTAGTTATAAACGACGCTGGCGAATAAAAGCACATATCACGGTAACGCAGCGGAATCCAACACTTAACAAGCAATGAACAATACATTTATTACAGCATCTTTACAATACAAAACCCTCGCAATCAATATCATTATGCAGTCTTCCTCTGCAATCAGCACGTGTCTTTCACTGCAGCATGACCGCAGGTGGTTGGGCAGTACTTCTGTTCGGCAGGACACTGGCCATCGCGGGTAACAGTATTCACCACACACGTAAATCCCCCTTACGGTAAAGCACCTCGACCAAGCTTCACTGCATGAACCACGGACAACAGCATCCAGTCAAAGCAGCATCACTTTACCTCTGGCAGCGAAATCATTACCACAGCCAGTATGTTGAGGCTCGTCCCGGTGGCAAAGGCACTCTGCGAGGCGCGCCGTACTATCAAATAAAAAAAGATTCTAAGAAACGAAACCAAACATAAAATAAAAATAATACAATACAACGAGCATCACTTACCTTGTATAACTTTCGTAATAATATTAAATGTCAAGCTCATTATATATAATTAATACTACAATAAAATAATACATAGATTGAACGGCAATACTTGAAAACCCAGCTTTCGAACATTAAAGCACAGTAAATAAACTCCGTATAAAATATACACTCAAACAACAAATCAACCTTCAATACAATACTAAGCCATGGATATGAGGCGGTGAGAAATTTGATCAAACAAATCAAATTCCTTTACAGCTCTGTATATTATTAATATAATAATAATATTTAATAATGATTATTATTACTGGTAAATAAACAAATTGAGAGGAAAATGAGAAAGCTGGCCCATATATTTATACAATATATGTATATTAGAATTTTATATATATATTTATATATATATACACTGTATATGCACACATGAATAATGTTTATTATTTTGAATATATATATATATATATATATATATATATATATATATATTCATTTCATTCATATTAAACAACACTATTCTTAAAAATATACATGCATGTGTTTGCATACATATAAAAACAAACATCACACAGTACACACATATATTTATAACAAGCAAAACTGCTGTATATGACTGACCACATGACTAAATGGAAATGTTTACTGCTTGTGGCGTCTATACCATTATCTGGAGCCATTTATCTGCGTCCACATCCGTTACGCCAGCATTTCTACTCACTGCGGGACAGTACGCCGCTCATTCACACAGAACTGGCACACATTCCTGCCCAGATCTTCCAAGCTTGGACACACTCTCGGCTTTGCTGTAACACCGGACACATCACGACTTACCAGCCGCCACGAGCAGATGAACCGGAGACAAAGATCAATGGATCAAAACCTGCACTGTGCCATTTCTTGCTTACTGAAAGCGGGCGGCGCGCCACAGCCTCGCAGAATAAAGACACAGCATTTGTGTCACTGTGAGCAGCTCCTTATCAGAAACCACATCCTCACTGGGCGGCACCACGGTCAGCCTCGCCGGACCATTGACCCCATGCCACAGAAGAGACACCAGGAGTGGAGCTCGCGCCGTCTCTTCTACTTCAGTCTTTTCACATTTAATTCAATGGTTTTCAACTTTTATTTGTGCTGGCAATTGTGCTTAGTGAATATGGTTTCACCAACAAATTTTTTCCTCTTTAATAATGAGTGTTGTAACCAGCTCAAGTACATCTTACAAACAAACTAACTCAAAACAAATACTTATAATTTAATTATCATATTTTTTTGCCAAAGCAGAGCTGGGCAGATTACTTATGAATTTTAATCCATTACCCATTCCAAATTACATAAAAAAATTGTAATATAATTATTTGCTAACACACATTTTTAGTAATGTAATCATGTTATAGATTAAATTTGGCCATTATTACCATATGGTTATAAAAATTCTCAAAAAATCCCATAAATTCATCAAAATCAAATACTCACTGAAAAACATGGAAAAAATTACATGCTGGCGTAAGCTGATGTTCCTATGTCTTGTGATGTCTCAGCAGTTCTTCAAGTAAATATATTATTAGGTAGAAGTATCAAACGGAAAAAGTTCAAATTACATATAAATGTGAAAGTCAAACGTGGCTCATCAAGTACTTTATTTTTATTTTAGTAAATCTATTGTTTGAATGCTGTGAACCACATGACTAATGACGTAAAAAGTTATAAAGAATCAATAATTTATCAATAAATAGTTACTTATGAACCACACTTCATCATGCACTCTATATATAAAAGTAACTGTGGTCTGATTACTAGTATTTTAATGTAACTTAAACTAATTTACTGCTGCTTCACGTTTTGGGATCCGATCACGCAGTGCAGATTGCCGTGTAATAATCAGTTATTAGCCGGCGCTCTGTTTGTGAAGCGCATGCATGCACTTAACTCACCTGTGCAGTTCAGTCCTGGGGCCGCGTCTGTTGCGCTCCAGCATCCGGACAGACACGAGAAAAAACCACACTCACCAAACAACACACTCGAGCACTCATCCTCTCGAGCTGCAGACACAGAGACCAACTGATGAAAAGTCAGCAAACCAGAGAGAGAGAGAGAGAGAGAGAGAGAGAGAGAGAGAGAGAGAGAGAGAGAGAGAGAGAGAGAGAGAGAGAGAGAGAGAGAGAGATCTTTAGGTTCGGATTACAAGATTACAATGGTTTCAGCGTCGTGTATGCAAATACTTTTTTGTTTGTTTGCATTTTTAATGTTTTGAACCGCGTGCGTACGCTCCCTACAGTTTATCAAATATTACCACAAATGTATATTTTCTTTCCAGACTAGAAACTAGTATTGACTGCTGGCCCGCGCCAGTCAACCAATCAGAACACTCGAAGCCCGCTCTCAACCAATAGAGTGAGTTTGGGGCGGGACGATTCGTTCCGGCAAACAATAAAACATGTGGGCAGTGATCCGTGATGCAGCAGGCTCTATAATACCTGCTTTATATATTCTTTAACATATGTGTAATGTGTGTTGGCATCTCAGTGGCACGTGCAACCAGAAAACATTCCCAATTCATAACGATGGATAATCTTTACTTCGTGCATTTTTTTAATCACAAATACCAATTGACTACAATGGAGCTAAATATGAGTATTTACAAAACGTTTTTTCACTAAAAAAGAGTGGTGCAGAAACTGCTGATAAAAACAAGCATCAGTTAACACATTGAATAAAATGACAAATTAAAGAGCACATGTTTATAAATAGACTCTAGTGCATTGCTTTGGAACAGATTGTGCATTGGCACATTAATGTGCATTTAGTAATATGCTATAAAAGGTTTTATGACAGATGACAGGTGCTTAAAATGCTGTAGGTGTTTGTGCGTCAGTGCTGTGCAGCGCTTGAAAGAAAACCACAATCTTTGCTTGGTGTAAAGAACCATAGTCCATAGGTTTATAACAGTAGATAGGACCCGAGATAATCAGTCTAAACCTGTTTTTTCTGTAAATGACTTGTACAAGTATTGATCAATCTTAAGGAGAAAAAGAAAAGCGTAATACCTGACTGGTAAGACTAGTCTAAACAGTTTATGAAAACCTTATGCCTCCCTGGAGGCTGGAAGGCGGTCTTTAGTATTATTCAAAAGACAGATCGAACAAAAAGACTAAATTATTTACTAAAATGAATAAATACTAAACTTACAGTCTACTCGCTACTTTTAAGCGTAAAGAGAAACTTGAAAAGGAGGGAAGAACATAACACAAAAGATACCTTTCCAATAACAAAGAGAGCCGAAAGCAAATTCAAACATCCGTTTATTGACCGACTGTAAATTCAACGAATTTTTCCTTGAACAATTTCAGTGCATAAAATAATTTGAAATACATCTGAATATAAACCTGTAAGCATTTGCATTAATTGCATTAAGTTACCAAAACGCACCTTTAAAATGACCAAACGTGTGAAGACTGCTGCACAGCCAAGGTATCTCACTTCACTGATTCCATACCCCAAAGCAATAAATAAATACATCAATAAATATCTTCAAGTTAAAAATTTAGCGGGTAACAAGGGAAAAGGCGATTAATCTGTTTAACCTGGCATACAAAAGTATCCAAATCTGTGTGCAAGAGACAGCGGTTTGCAAAACTATTTGTGAGATTACGTGAAAAAAAAAAAAAAAAGAACGTGGCTCAGATATAAAAAAAGTTACATTTTTGAAAGCCCTGGTCTGATATATAAAAGGCATTGTTCATATTATTGAAAAAAAAAAACAATTTAGTGTTATTTGCACTAAATTTAACTATTTTGCGTGACCTGAAGTTTTTAAAAACACTTTGAGGTCACTAACAAAACATAAAAGGTTACAAAATTGTAGTTAACTAGTTGCCTGACCAATTTTTATCTCATAATTCCACGCCAAAAGAGGAATTCCCCTTGCTTTAATAATTCATGCCGCATTCTTCACCAGAAAGGAAAAAGCAGTCCAGGCAGCTGAGCGTAAACAACAGGAGTTTAGACTGCACAGCCTAGCTTAACCCGCAGAGTTAAATAACGTGTGGGCGCGCAGAGCTGCTCAAAATGAACATTAATAGCTCGCAGCTCAAGGTTAGTAAATAGAAGACACAAAACAACTGGCCCGCCACTCGCATAGCTGAAAATAAGGACTTGAGTGGAAACCAAAAGTTTCTTGTCATAATAAAACATGATTCAGGTCAGTATTTTTATAGGATACAAAAATATAGGTACACTTAAACAAGTTCAATTTGTTAATAGTTCAGCTAAAACACTGGAGCTATAATAAACAAATAATTAATATATATATATATATATATATACATATATATATATACACATATATATACACATATATATAAAAATATATATGTACATATATATATATATATATATATATATATATATATATATATATATATATATATATATATATATATATCATTCCTCATTTATTAATGCAGAGAATATTAATTTTGTGTTATTTTACTTTTAACTACTGTTCACTTATTTTAAAAATGCATTTTAGCATATTTAGTATAGAAAATAAACTCTAGCTAAATTATTGAACTATTCTACAATAGTGCTATTAGTTTATAATGTTGAATGCATTAAAGGAATAGTTCACCCAAGATGTGCTGAACATTAATTCACCATTGGGCCATTAGTTTGTTAGTTCAACAGAACAGATTTGGAGAAATTAAATACTGTTTATCAGTGAATGGGTGCCACCACAATGAGAGTCCAAACTGCTGATAAAAACAAGGCAATAATTCAGAAGTAACCCACATGACTCCGACCATCAATCAACAACCTCCAGAGAAAACAGCAATGTTTGCATTTAGAAAAAGTCCATTACCAAGATGTTTTTCCAATGTCAAACGAAAGTTATATTACTTACTTTCTACAGTTAAAAATCGTCTCGCTTTCATCCGAATCAGGAAAGAAAAAGGCAGAGATCAAGCACCAAGTTATAAAATGAAAGGAGTCCAAAATACTGTAATATGTTGGTGGATATATGTGAGAGGTCTACAAGGGATGGACTTCTGTGGATTTCTTATGAATTATCATAATGTATTGTAACCAGCTGTGATGGATTTTCAATCTGACGGCACCCATTCGCTCCACATGATGTAATGCTACATTTCTCCAAATCTGTTCTGACGAAAAAAAAATCATCTACATTTTGGATAAGCCTGAGGGTGAGTACATTTTAAGCACATTTTCATTGTATGGTCAAACACTCCTTCAGCAAAGTTAACAAATTGAATCATATATTAAAGAGTTACCAAATAAAGAATAAGTCTATAATAAATGCTATTGAAATGTGCCCATGTGTACTTTGCATGTTGTGCATTATACAAGTTAGCATTAATTCCACAGGTTTCCTTAGTAAACTATCATACATACTGCTATCAGAATAATCCTCATAACTTCTAACACTCATTAATAAAAAAAAAAAAATCCTGAATGCTTATGGACATCTTCAGTTTTGCTTTAGCCCTGACCGCCGCTGTCCTCGATGCTCTCTTTAATGAGACACCTTTAGGTTGGGCTGACTCGACATCGATCCTGCTCTGATTCTGCAGAAGAGCCTCCCAGCGCTCTCTTGTCCTCGGGAGATCTTCCAGGACAGCCTGATCTGATCGGGAGGAGCGGGATGAGCAGAGGGTGCAGCTTGGTGCGCCGCAGCCCCTGGAAGGCGCGAGTCCCAGGGCCTCGGTCAGCAGTGTTCCTGAGCCTCGCTGAGTTGTTCCAGTTCTTGAGCAGGTGACCAGAGCAGACAGCGTGAAGAACCAGTGAACCCTCTGGAGCTGGTTGAGCTGTGCAGCAGCTGCTGGCATCCTAACTTCCTGAGCGCAGGGCGTTGGAGAAGAGAGCTCAGGCATCCTGGTAGCGGCCCACGCGCATCAACATCTGTCCCGCCGCAGATCCCCGGTAGAAGAACTCAAGAAACGTAGGTGCCCGTGAAGTTCAGGAAGCGGGCGGGAGTGTGGCTCAGGCACTGCTCAATGCCCTGCCGCGCTTTGGCGGCGGTCTCGGCAGGCGGTTCTGGCGCAGCTTGCGCGGTGGGAAGACGCCGCCACTATCTCGCCTCGCTGCGGACGGGCGCAAGCTGCTGTGAAGACGCCAAGTCGGTGTAGCGCCGCTGCGATGACCGCAGGGGCTTTGTCAAATGTCCCAGAATAGATTACGCGGAATCGTGAGCTGAGCTGAGAGAGAGAGCGCATGCATGTGAGCTCGGCAGAAGCCAGAAAACTAAACCCAAAGATGAGAAATGGGTCATTGAGGCCACATTTACATATTTTTTCTTCTCCAAAGCTTACTAGAATTCTCAAAATTAATATTTTCCGCTTAACAACTTAAATTATTTAATGCATCCAATGCTTTCTCCTGTTATTCATTGACTAGCATTATGACAATATGAATTTATTGATTATAATATGCGATGTATTGCACACACATATACATGCATATACATACATAATGTTGTACATACATATATATACATATATATATATACATATATATATATATATATATATATATATATATATATATATATATATATATATATATTTGAAAGTCAACAAAAAACCTTTACTGTGGGATTAATCGCTTGACAGCACAAATATTTTTTCACCAAATTTCCACCAAAAACAATTTTATGGAGACATTTTTAAAAGAATTTAATTAATATAAAAGTTGTTTAAATCCATAAAAACCAACATTTATAGTATGTTTCTGTACATTTCCAAGAACTTGCATTCTCCTTTTTCATCTTTTCTTTTTCTTTGGTGTGAATAGTCTAATTTGTGTTTTTCCTCAAATTGTAAATGCTTGGTGATGAATGTTTTGGTGACATTAAAAAAAAATTGACAGACTGGAAAATGGTTCACAGAAGGTGTTGGTGCACGCTAGTGTACTTACCACATACTTGGAATTATACTTTGCACAACACAGGCGCTGTCACCTCAAAAATGGGGCTTTTCAGGAATGCAATCGGGTTTTTGAGCTGCGCTTAGTTTTCTTAGTAGCTGTCTGGTGATCATGTTCTAGGTTTTGGGGAAGGACCTATTGGGCTGGTATCTATAAAACCAAAAGACAAGATCAACTATGAAGCATCCAGCAACCTAAAAGTGAACTAAAAAGAAGAAGTGAGATCTGCTCTGCAAATAGTTCATTTTAAATTCACAAGAACCATATCAACTGTGCCCAAGCTGAAAGAGATTAGCTTGTTTGTCAAATGATTTTTCTACATCAATAGCAGACTTTACAACACTGACAGTAAACACATCACTGTAAAAAAATAAAAGTTTAGGGTCAGTAAGATTAAATAAAAATGAATAACTGTATTCAGCAGGGAGGCTTTAAACTGATCAAAAGTGACATTAAAGATATTACAGAAGATTTCTACCTAAAATACGCGTAAGGCTTTTACATTCTATTCAAAGAATTTCACAAAAATCCAAAGCATGATGACATTTAAAACATTCAGAGTAAAAAAATAAATATTAAGCCTTAACTGAGCATCAAATTGTTATATTAAAATGATTTCTCGTAAAGATCATGTGACACTGAAGGCTGTCACAGAAACAAATGACATTTTAAATATATTAAGATGAACTCTTATTTTAAATTGCAATAATATAATTTCACTGTATTTTAAACTAATAAACGCATTCTTCGCCTGCATAACTAACCTCGAACTTTTGCTGAAAAGCTTCTGCACATGCATCTTGGACCTCAACTCACCCACGATACAGATTCTCAGTAATTTACTGATGCCTACCTGTGCTGCTGCACGCGTTATCTATGGACTCCCGAAAAAGTCGGAGTCGCTGTCCGGCCCCGACGCGTTCTCCCTGCGTCCTCGGAGTCCGGGGCCCCCATCTCCTCGAAGCACAGGGTCCTCTCGAGTCTGGCAGACACGCAGTCGGTGTCGTCCTCCAGCTCGGAGCTCTCCGGAGAAGTCATCTTCACCTCCACCGTCCGCCGCGGAGGAGGGAAGTTCCTCTTTGAAAGAGCGTCCGGCGGAGTCTGTCGAACAGTTTAGAGGCCATCCCAGCTTTTCTCCAACCCCTGAAGAGCACAAAACACACATGATCCCACCGCGACCTTGAGAAGCATTCCCAACACAACGCCACGCTTTCAAAATCGTGACATTACTTATGGCAGATCCCTTTAAAATCCCGTGAAACTACGGATTGGAAAGAGAGAGCGGAGCTCGCAGCGATGGAAAGACTTGACACCTCAAACCTCTCGTGAACTTTCATTGAGCCGCGAAACTGATCCGTCGCCTAAATATTCATTATTTATTGAGGGCTTTCGGGTGAAGGCGCCCTCGCAGCAGCATTGATTGCTGTTATTTCCACGGAAGAAATCTGAGTTAAAGCGGATGCCGTAAGTATTCATCGCTACTGAAGTTTCTTCGCGACGTGCGGAAAGTTACACAAACGCGCGGCGCCCTTCACGCCTCAAGTTCTCCTGTAATAAATCCCGCAACCAAACTATATCCGTCGGCGTTTACGATTTGCGCGTGGGGAAACTTTTGAAACATCCGGGAAGGGGGAGCGTCTCCGAATCACCCCTAGCGTGCTAAGTGCTAATAATAACAACAACAACAACAACACTGCGCTCAATCGGCAGCGCGTTCGCTCGCTAAGTATCGGACGTTTGAGGATAATTACACACGCTCCTCTGTTAAACCCGTCGAGTGTCTGGCGGGCAGCGCTAAAGAGCGGCCAGGCGCAGAGTTTGGTCTTAACTCGCCTAACTTTTCTTTGCTAACTAAGGTTCCGGCTAATCCTAACGCTTCCACCCACAGGGATAACTGAGCAGGCGAAACGCGGGTATCCGCACTTACCCGAGCCACACACCTCTCGACTACATGCGATCAGCTCTTCATGGTGCTGTTAGAGCATTTTTTCACGTGCAAACAGAGACGGAGCGGTGCTGAAATGCATGGGACTTATTCACTGACCACTAACTTACTTGGAAGTGGGCGGACACTCGCTGGCTTGACAGCAGGCATGACTTTAAACACAGCCTTATCATATATTTCCGCGGGCAGTTATGTATAATTTCGCATTTTTTTTGTTCGAGCTTTTAACTAAACTCTGGATTATTTAGTTTATCGTGAGATGTAAATCTTTTTAAACGATTTTTTTTGTTATACAATTTATCTCGCATAGGTGTGACAAGTAGAAGAGCATGACTGTTTCTATTTCTATATTAAAGCTATTTAATTAACTTGAGAATACGGCCTTTTTAAATAAAACGGCTTTAACAGAGAAACTCGGCTAGTCTCGCTACAATTAGTTAATTGTGATGAAAAATAAACGTTCAGTGCCGCTCCTGCCTGACAGGTGGCGCTGAACGCTGCTCGAATCCGCGCTTCAAACGACGAGGAAGAAACTCGACAGAGCGCGCGGCGGAAACGACCACGGACAGTAAGATCTCGCTCCGAGCGAATAATGGCATCCAAAAAGCCGTTAAATATACGTAGAGTAGAGAAAACCGCTTCAAGCGACTCAAAAAAGTAAGGTTTTACGTTTCGGGTCAAGTTCAGTCACTCTTATTAAGTTCGTCGTGTAATGTTAATTTGCTGCTTGAGTAATGTCAACATCAACCTGGCTCGCTTGTTTTTACACGACTTACTAATGTTGGTTTTGGAAAATGTGTTTGTTTACGTGTATGTTAAAGTGTCACTGAATGATTATTTGCTCTAATAACAACTAAAAGTCACGAGCTGTCCAAAATGAAACTAATTTAGACATCACAAAAGAATATCTGGTTGTCATTTAATCGTGTATGCAGATATTAAGACTCTCTCTCTCTCTCTGTCTGTCTGTCTCTCTCTCTCTCTCTCTCTGTCTGTCTGTCTCTCTCTAGTTTATCCACTGAAAATGAAGGCAGCGGAAATAACAGCGGTGCGGAGGAGGAAACCAAAGGTAAGAGTGTCTTAACCCATCGACGTTATCCTGACAGTGTCATCTGATCTTATTGATTTTTATTTTTAGGCACGTTTGTGAAGCCTAGATTCATGCAAACTGAAACAAAGGCTCCTACAAAGGTAACCGCCAGAAAAAGTATACAAATAAGCTGTATGTTAATTCTCGTAATCATGTCGATCTTGATCTCATTTTGTAGATTGATTTTCTATATTATTGTTCAGGGCAGTGTACAGCAGCAGTCAGTGCTGATGCCACCCAGACCGTCCTCTCCCAGAGCGAGCAACCCGCGAAAGCCAAGGGAAGGCATACATCCGAGACGAACAATAAGCTCTTTAGCAGATAATGACTCTGCATGTAAGTGTTTGACTGGACTATAGATGATTTAAATATTTACTTTTGCATTTGTTGGATCTAGATCATCGAATGAGCAGATAAGTTAGTCGCTTACAGATCATTGGTGAATGTTGTATTGAGCGTATAATGTTTTCCCGCAGTGGTCGCAAGCATTCTGGAGTCCTCAAATGTGGGAGGAAGTGTCTTTCAGTCGACTGTTTTGGATGGTCACTGCATTCGTCCAGATTTTGATGTCTCTGTCATTAATGGTGTGGTAAAATCTAGTTTTAGAGTATATGTTTTTTTTTCTCTCCACCAGACCTGGTTGCTTAGTGTGTTGACTTATATTTTCCAGATAAAGTTGCACAGCCAAACACAGTGGACCCTGATAACGAGGAAAGGGACATAGCGACGGAGACCTTTATTTTGGCTTTCCTCACTGCTAAGGTCTGAAGTTAATCTAATTTACTGAAAGTGGCTCACAAAAAAAAATGAAATTTAATCAGAGGTGGTCACTAGAAAATAATATACCACTTTATTTTATTTTATCATTTTAAATTATGCTGACCAGATATTAGTATTCACTGCTCTTTTAGATTTAAATCAATTACTGTTATTGATCAATTATTTAGATTCATTAAAAAATAAAGAAGTGTTATTGTTATAAGTTAAATTACTATTTTTTTGTATTACTAATTATAATAAAATCTATTTGAATATGAATAACTACAATTATATATTGTGTCCCTACGCTTTGCCAGATATTTATCGAGATATTTAGGTAGATTTTTTGTTTTTTCCAGCAAAACAGTTTTACATCCAGGGTTATTATAGTTAACAAAAGAAGCTAAAATTAAAACCATTAAAAGAAAACCTTTTCATGACATGAAATAATAATAATAATAATAATTAAAACAAATTATACAATTATTTATTTCAGGTTGTTGCCAAGGCAATATGTCACTTTTTAACCGCTTAACTTGAAGCATTTAAATAACTGAAATAAAAAAAGCTATATAGATGTGTATTTAAAAAAATGAATAAAATGAAAAAAACATAAACTAAAATTAAAAAATTATCAACATTAATCCAAAATATCCTTAGTATTCTTTTTAATATTCTTTTTTTTTTTTTTTGTCTTAATATTATATTTTGTATTTCTCTGTCTAGATTGAGCACAACACCGAAAAATGTAGAGAGGAGGCTGAGAGGAACATTCTGGCTGTGATGGAGAAAGAGCAGCAGTTATCCGCTCAAGTTAGTCGCAAGAAACGCCAGTATCTGCTGCTGGAAAAGCAGAAACAGCTGAACAGTCTACTGGACTTACAGGTCATCTTCACACGTTCAGCACTGTTGCTTAAATCTCCGTGTTGACGATCTCACGCTGGAGTCCTCTTGTTTTACGCAGATCGAGGCTTTAGGTCCCGTTGCTGCTGAAGTAAACACATTTGCAGAGGACTACGAGTCTTTTGCCTCCGCCATTGATGCCACGAGACACAAGCTTCCTGTGAAGAACGTGGACGCTGGAGAGGACGCAGACCAGTTTTTAGGTGAGATTTGCTTACTGTTTTACTATTTAAAGTAGCCTGCTTTACGCCTGTAAATGTATGGACAGTTCTGTTGAGGAATTTTGATTTTTATAGTGATTCCAGTTTAGTGAACAATATTTATTTTGCACAGAAAAGGCTGTTGAATCTCTGAATCGGAGTGAGCGTGTCTTGCAACGTTATACTGAAGACGTTTCCACTGATTGTGAGGCTTCAAAACGCTGTCTCAAAGAGATGGAAGACACGGCTAATGAAATCAGCCAACAGGTGACGAGGTAGGAGGACTTCAGTCTCCATATAAGAAGAGGGACTTGATATTTTTTCTGTGCCATTCTCTATTTAAACCTGAACTGATTCTGACTTTGTTTGGATTTGTTTTAGGACTTTTTCTGATCTTCTAGAGGTGTCCTCGCTTGTAAGCCGAGAGACGGTTTTGATCAAGCAGTCACTGGAGGAAGAAGAGATCGGACCGAGCACAGCCCAGGCTCTCTTCTGTCCCTCTGCGCTCTGATACATGATCACATCTGTTTACAGTTTAATAGATAGCGTGTTAATAATCAATGGATAGTAGGTATTTATTTCAAACATTGTGACTAATAGCTATGTGTTCGATCAGCCCGGTCGTGCAGTGTATTTAATAAAACAACAACCATATTAATTCATGTGTGTTATAATTAGTTTGTTTAAATTAAAAGAAGAGCCCAAACAGTATGTATCTGTGTATGTAGATAGAGAAGCATGTGATACTGTATTCATATTCTGTTAATAACTGTCTTGCCCAGTGTTCATTTGCACATTTCTACATTGGACAAAAAAACAAGCAAAACCGTTTTCAGTCATGAAAACATGAAAGGTCCCATGTTCAAAAAAAGTAGATTTTATTATTATAATTTATTAACGGTGATTTGATTAAATGTTCTTAACATAATAAATCTAAGAGAACCCTTTTTCTTTCTTTTTTTAGAAACCTTTAGTGAAAATACAATTTTCCACAAGGATAAGAAAGCGTATTCTAATATTTCCAGTTTCAAAATAAAAAATTACGAGGCGTCATAAATACGTAGCGCTCGTCGGATATGACGTACATTTGCGTGAAACCCGGCGCCCAATCAGAGCCGTCTTTACGGGAAGTGTTTTTAGAGTTGAGCTCGGACCCGACCAATGAACAGAACAGACATGAGCGTCGGGTGAGTCCTAAAGCTTGTTTTTATTTTGATTACCGCACGACGATATCGTATGAACGCGTTATATACAGTCAGAAAGCCTAACTTTTAACTCTGATACAAAGAGTATCAGAAAGAAAGAAGTCTCCCTTCGTTGTGACAAAGCTAATGTCATTAACTTGCAATATAAAGCTTACAGCATGACACATGGCAGATTGTTACAACCGCTTAACATAGTTTGGAAATAATCAATTTTCAATCTTAAACGAGATAAATTTGTCAGTAAAGAGAAAAATTATTCGAAAAGGTCGCAGTGAACACCTTTCAGACCTTCCTGTAAAAGTGGAGACCACATAATAATAAAGTCAAATAAGCTTTCCATTTATGTGTCAGGACAATATTAGGCAGAGATCCATCTATATTCTAGAGATTACATATATATATATATTCAGGAATATGGTGTAATAATGAATGAGTGTCAGATTCAGAATCACCTTCAACTATCATTATTTGAAAATATGGAATAAAAAATCAAAATATTGAGTAAATCACCTTTAGTTGTCCAAATAGCAATGCATATTACTAAACAAAAATTAAATTATGGTATATTTCCAGTTGAAAATATACTAAATATATGCATGTAACGTGATCTTTATATAATATCTTAATGATTTTTGGCATAAAAGAAAGATCAGTAAATTTGACCGACAGTGTATTGTTGGCTATTGTTACAAATATACCCGTGCTACTTATGAGTGGCTCTGTGCTCCAGGGCCACGTATATCAAAGTTTTCTATTTTAATAAATAAAATAATGCGGTCTAATAATTGTCAGATAATTCAGAATCACCTCCTAGTAACATCAGCAGCTGCTGTCAGGTTGCCGTACATCATAAATGTATTGGTGTGTCTTCTGTCTTGTTTAACGTCCAGGTGGCATCAGTCTAGGAGAGGCCGAGGGCACAGGCATAAGGAGCAGGGTCGAGCGAGCAGGGCTCGTGTGGTGGAGCAGAAAGCTGAAGACCCAGTGCCTCACGGACCTGTATGACTATGTGTCCTGCCCATGAGATATGCCAGCGGGAAGCACAGAATCGGCTGCACAGGTTTGAGACGGCGGCCGCACGGAGCGGGACCGTTTGCCACGCTGACGTCTCACGAGCCGTCCAAAGAGTATTCGAGACCGCGGCGCGGAAAAGACTCCACGAGGGCCAGCGACCGACCTCCGTCTGTGCTTTTAAAGACGCGCTGCGTTACCTGGTCGACGACGTTGCGGCTTCCTCCTCCTTTCAGCCGTGGACGGAGGTATGGAAATGCCTCCCGTTCCTTGCCGTTCCTTGATCTGCGATATGAAGGCCGTTTCAAGCCTGTCCCGTTTATGACCCGCAGGTATGCGCTTTTTACGTGTTTGACCGTCTGCGCAGCGTTCGACAGGACATGATTATCCAGCGCGTGTCTGGGCCGGACTGTGTGGCCGTGCTGGAGAAAAGCGTGCGCTTCCTTCTCTACGCCTCCTACAGACTCTGCGGCCAGCAGCTTCAGCATTTTGACCCACGCATCAATGACACTCACCTGCAGGAGTGCTTGAGCTGGTTGCTGGAGAGCTACAGAGACGGAAAGCACCAGCATCAAGAGGAGTTTCAGGCATTGAGTCTTCTCTATAACTTGAGTGAGTGAGTCGCAGTTGCTGGAGCTCTCAGTGCTGCTGGATAAAATAAAATAAACATTTTTTGAATGCAAAAACCTTTCACTTTTTCATCTTTTATCTCATTTTCAGGTTCATCTCAAGCCATTCAGCACGTCCTGGAGCTGCCCGAGAGGATACGCAGCTCTCCGAGTGTTCAGCTGGCTCTGGCCTTGAGCAGAGCACATACGGAGCGCAACCCGGTTCGGCTGCTGCGTCTGGCCCAGAGACTGGACTTCATCCAGGTGTGTGCCGTCCACCGACACCTGCTGCCCTGCAGAAGAGACCTGCTCCTGCTCTACAGCCACGGACTCAGCAGCCGCAACTGCCGCTACCCGCTCCAGAGCCTGGCGCGCCTCCTCGATCTCAAAGACGCCTAGCTGAGCAGCTGTGCCAGGTGTGCGGCGTACGTCAGCGGAGAGTGGGTGACCTTCTCTAAGAGCTCCTTCAGGGACGCCCCGTCTGGAGATCTGCAGTGCAGACGTCTGCATGAGCCGCCGGATGACGAGCGCTGGAACTGCTCTCCTGGCAGCGTCATTCAGGGCTGTGACTGAAACACGCTTTTTTTATCTTCTGGGTCATGCCATGTTTGGATTTGTTTTATAGTAAATGTTTAAACGACCTGCATTTTCAATAAAGCTTTCATAATTTACACAAACCTGGCAAACTCAGGGTTTTTCGTGACTTGATGAAATGTGAATTTTTATAGGTAGTCGCTTTAATAACAAAGTGCTAAGTAAAGTAATAAACTGTTTTTAGTTTCTACTTTATCCATATAATCAACGATTTATTGATCTTTAATATTGCAACTAAATATTTCTTACATTTATTTTAATACAGATTTTAAACGATAAAGTCTTGAATTACCTAAATGGGTTTTTTTTGTTCATTTTTTTGCAATGCAATTGCAAGTTTGCAGGTTGGAATTGCTTGATTTCTTTAATACTTCTTTATTTCCCTTTGAATAGTAGTATCTGTTCAGCTTTTGAAAATTTTGCACAATGTATTATTTTACATTTATGCACAATTCTTGTTTGTGCATGTATTGATGTATTTCAAGCATAATAGTTATACATTATATAGCGCTTTTATACATTATATGATGTACAGTTGCAGTAAAAAACCAATCGGAGCTGTCTTCGCTTCAAATCTAAGCAGCTGAGTAACATGTGAAACTTCCAAAAGCTTGTTTTATTTCAGTTAATGTATTGTGAGGTAATGTATTGTAGACAGCTGGAATAAAGAGACATGAGGGAGACGCATATTCAGTATACAGTGGTCATTGAAAACAGAAGGGAAGAGAACTAATATCCAGGATCGAGCACACTAATCTAGATTCTTCCTGCATACCACAGGACTTCTGCATTTATTGTGAACATCTAACAGTTGAACATCTGCGGTATATGTAACCATCCTGTCGTAATCGTGTGTTTATTATACTCTATAGTGGTTGTTGTCATGTTTATTTCTGCAGTGTAAAAGCCTTAGCATGTAAGCTCTGGCTGGAACATGGTTGTAATATTACTACTGCCTCTTCTCCGTTTTTAAGTTGTCGGGTACGCATTCAGAGTATAATACAAACATAGAGACAAGGAACCAGTCCGCACCTGAAAATGTCTGTGATTGATCATCCCAATCCAAAAAAGAGAGTATTAGTAGGCACAGACCACTTCACATTGAATTAAAGAAACCTGCAAAACGGTTCCAGTTTTCATTTTAAAAAGTATTTAAATCAGTGGTTTTCAATGCTGTTCCTCGGGATCCACTGCGCATTTTGCATGTCTGCCTTATCTGACACACTCAGTTCATGGAGCTCTTTCCTTATGAGCTGATGATCTGAATCAGGGGTGTAAATTAGGGAGACATACAAAATGTGCAGAGCTAATGGGCCCCAGGAATAAGTGTGAAAACCACAAGTAATGAATAAATAAGAGGGTCTGAGAAAGCAAGTCTGTGCCTCCCATTCAGTCTACAAGGAACGAATCCAAGGCTGTGAGAAAGTCCTGCAAGTTAGCGGGACAAGGTTGTGGGAGAGGCATTAGTGTACTAGAGGTACAAGTGAGACAGAAACACGTGGTGTTAGGGGTTAAAAGAACGTGTTCGAGAGATAAGGTCTTGGATCACTGCTAAAGAAAGGGCTCTGAAAGAAGCAAAGCCATATTTAACCTAGAAGAATTGGGCAGTCCAATTTATCAAGAGATGAAAAAGATATACAGGGAGAATATTGTGGATGGTTTGGGGATAATGGATTTGAAGTCTTTTTAGTGTGACAACTTTAAACAGAGTGAAAGACGGTGGAAAAATGTGAACGCAAATGAGGAGATGAAGGGAAACTGAAAAATATACGGAAAGCCAAGTTTCACGCCCCCAAAGAGGTTTCTGGCTGGAAGAAGCAGATAGGAAACGAGATTCAAATGAAATGCAATTTAGGGATGACGAGAAAGAGGTGATTCTGCTCCAAAATCTTCCGGAGAACTGCTGAGCAAGGTGGGTCACGTCCTCTATTCCTGGCCACCTCCATCTCATGGCGCTAAAGCATCGACTTTCAACCAAACACGACAGACACGGAGTGAGAACCATATCTGAACGACCAAAGACTGGTTCAAATGAGGAAGGTCTGGAGGATGGTGAGGAGGTCCAGGTGATTGAACCCAATGAAACAAGCATGGTGTTTCAACCGTGGTCGGAGGAAGACTTGAGAGGAGCCTCGACTCACCCCAGAGGCTCCAGAATCAAATTCGCTGATGAGTTACAGATCTTATGCCAAGAATTCAGCCCCACCTTGCAGCTACAGTACTTTCCAACAGCAAAGTCCACCGCTCTGACAACGAACCGTATCGAAGGCTGCGCAGGACTGTATGAGACCAACAAACAGAACTGAGACCTGACCTGAGCACAAGCAGTCAGAGCTGCATCGGATGGGAAAAGGCCAGATCAACCAAGACCGAGGACACCTGGTTTTTCCTTAGCAATCACACAGCAATAGCCTCTATGTACGGCCCACCGCCTACGTATTTCCTGCTAAAATCTCAGTTGTGCGCGAGCTTCCGGTTTAGCATTCTCTGATAGCAAGCTGTGGTAATAGCGTGGTCTTTCTGCGATTCTAGCGATTTCCAAATGACTATTTTATATTAAATATTTATTTTAGTATATTATATTAAAATTGCATTAATGAGTTAACGAGAAGCTTCAGGTGCTTTTGGCGTGAAGGTCCCATTATGTGACACATCCTCAAGGTTTTATTAAACTTATTAGTTTCCACGCTTTCCTTTGGATATGGAGACATGTAAAAAATGCGAGGATTTTACTATCACTCCTCACGCAAGAGTCTGCAGTCGTCCTTTCAAGAGTCTATTGGAGTGACTAGATATGACCCCTGAAAGCCCTGCAGAAACGAATGATAAGAAACTTCGCAGACACTGATTCACTCACTAATTGTTCTGCTGTCAACAGCAATGAAGACTCGCTTGCTTGCTTGCTTCAGCGAAGAAGCCTCTCAAAAACAGGTCAAGGATGCCAGCCGAGGGAGTTTTGCACGATATGAAGCCTGTATTTGTCTAAATAGTGAAAAGTTTAACTTGCTGTATATGATAGGAATGTCTTTGTTCCAACAAAAAACACAACACGCTCTTGCCCTAGGAGAGTAACAGTATGTTTTCAATTTTAATAAATGAGCACACTTGAAGTAAATATAGGGGAATGTAAATACTATAGTGAAACAATAATCATAAAAATAGAAATATGTGACATCATTCTTTTAATTTCTATCTACTCAATATTCTTTCATATGATGTATCCTTTTTATATTCTATGTTTATGTGGCAAACTATAATCTAGTGAGGGGTACAACCAATCTTTAGGCCACAGCCAATCTCAACAGCTAATGTTTTGTGTTTGGACAAAATTATGAGTATAAATGCGGGTTTGAGTTCCTCTGACCATTTCTGCACGAATGAAAAGACAAAGACGAGTTTAACTATCGATTTAGAAGAATTTTTTTCATTACGGGCCAGAGGTGTAAGGAACAGGAAAGAGCGTTTGGTTTTCTAAAGTGATAAAATCATAATTTAAAACCATTTTAAATGTGAATCTGCGTTAATAAATGTGACAAGTAACTTTAGATTTTGTGCATCACTTGGTATCTGTTTCTGAGGCCTTGTGAAGAGTTGTACTGCACACTATGAAACCCATTGGTCCAAACATATTAAACATCAGATACGTTGTGATTGGCTGTGATTGTGTCAGGTATTTTGTTTGCAGCGTGAACAAATTGCTTGCTGCTGGAAATATGTCTCTTGATAATGAGGTGTAAGGATCATACAGTATAAATTAGATTAAGTACACTTATCAACAAAATGAAACATTTTACACACTATTCACTAGAAATGAATTAATAATGTTTAAAAATGACATTGTGCATTATCCATTGAGTTTTGTCAAAATGAGCAAATATTGTCAGATTTATCATTAGTATCTATTTCTTCACGGCGATGCATCTATTAAAGAATTCTGAACAGAAAAAGACATTAATAACAAACCCCTGTAAGCAAATGCACGCCGTTCTGTGGTAAAATTAAAATATGCAGATTAAATAAAAAGTATGAAATAAACACTAATATTTTATTTGGTTTTAAATGAATGTGAACAAATCAGTAACTATCCTCTGAAAAGAAATGTGCACAGAAATAAAAATGCACGAACCTTAGAATTATGGTTATATAAACATTAAAATATTACATATATTACTGACAAACTTCTAACAAAATTAAATAAACAATAAATAGTGCAAACCTTGCAATTATGATAACTACAGTCTAAGCAATAACATGCATACATTAAATGAATGTGAAATGCTGTTATTAACATTTCTAAAATAACAAAAAAATGATGTAAATATAAATAAATATATCAAAGGACAAACCTTGAAAATCTGACCATATAAACAAAACTATATGCATTACTTATAATAAATGGGAACAATTTATAACAACCCTTGTAAGCAATTCTGACATAAACAATAGTCTAAATAAATAAAACTATTGGAAAAGTATGCATTATAGGCCATTTACACTTCATACTTAAATGTATTATGATATTGTTTTTCGTGCATTTCTTTTTTTTTATTCGTTCCTGGAAATGGGCAAACAGACACTTGCAGAAGCCACACAATAAAGCCAGAGTAATGTCCGGGTGTGTTGTATCTGTGTGTGTTGTCGTGTGTTGATGAAGCGGTGAAGCGTCGCTCAGAGTCGCTGCAGAAACATGGGGGAAGCCGAGGCTGTGCCGTCCGACGAAAAACAAGCAGAAACCGGCATCTGTACCGCCGAGGAATCGATTGTATGGAGCCAGGAGGTGGAAGTGTGTCTTTTTCACGCAATGCTGGGACACAAACCCGTAGGTAAGATGAATTCATGCAAATAACAGGCCCTACGCTCCACACGTGAAACAATAGCTTATAACATAACAAACCGTATATTAAGACCACATAGGTTTCTTTTTTATGTTTTAATGCAATTATTTAATCATAGCAGTCAGATTTTATATACTGGTTGGGCGTTTTAGATTTATTTTAAAGGTTTTCAGTGTTTCTTTATTGAGCTTTATCGAGCCCAGTCGATAATTGATAAAAGAAAACCGAAACGGAGTGATTGCATGCACGGCTTTGTTACAGTTTCGAGATATATATTGTAGCCTGTCGTTGAATTGTACCGTTTTTAAGCACCAGTGCTGTGTTTACGGAGGGAGTGTAGCGGTGAATGTTTGTTGACGTTAGCAAACATTAGCGCGGCTGCTAACTAGCATGTTAGCAACACGGCTAAGCTAACGTACGGCGGTACAAATGTGTTTTCTGTGCCGCAAGGAGAGCGTGTACGTGAAACTGTCTCCTATCCTCAGGAGTGAATCGACATTTCCACATGATCTGTATTCGCGATAAGTTCAGCCAGAACATCGGCAGGCAGGTGTCCTCTAAAGTCATCTGGGATCACCTGAGCACCATGTATGACATGCAGGCGCTGGTAAGACCTCTCAACTCCTGCTTTCTGAGATCATGACATCTATTTTATGACATGCCTTCACTGCGTGCATTGTGTACCACAATAATGCAATGCGTTATACGTGGATTCAATTATAGATGGAAAAGGTTGTATTTAAAGGTGAAATATTGCAGAATTTCTGAACCTTGGGAATAATTGAAAATGTGGGGTTATGAAGTATATTGAATTCATTAATAAACTGATTTAAGATTATGCACACTCACTAATCAAATGAGCACGTTTGTGAAATGTTTAAATGTAATCATCTTCACTGTATTGCAAATAATAGAACAGGGAAAAGAATAATGACAAAATTATAAATAAAAGCATTTTCACTAGTGACCTAAACTCTGCAGGACATCAGCCCTCTAGGATCTTGTTTGATGACCCATGATATAAATATTCTACTTATGAAATCTTTTGTGTGTTAAAAAAGATTGCACAGGATGAATTATATTTAATTACTTTATCAGAAGTTATCATTTATTTATTATATATATGAATATATAAAATGAATTATCACAAAGGATGACCGCTTATCTTTAAATTGTACACCTAGCTCTCAAATCTAACCGGTGAATGACCTTTTGTTGCTGCAGCATGAATCAGAAATACTCCCGTTTCCAAACTCTGAGAAGAGCTTTGTTCTGCCTGAAGAGATCATACAGGATGTCAAGGAAGGTGAGCAGCTCTTACTTCCTGTCTTGTGATCTTTACAGTTGATTGATTGGTTTTTACTGATTTACTTAAAAGCTCTTTTTGTCTTTGCGCAGGTAAAGTGGGATCTGAAGAAGACGTGAAGGAGGAGTTCAAAGAAGAAAGTGACCCACCTGCAACCCACGAAGAAGGTTCTCTTCTCCTTCACTCCTTTTTTATTTTATCTCATCTACTCACCCCTTTCTTTTTTTTTCCCTCTCTCTCTCTCTCTCTCTCTCTTTCTTTTTGACGAAAGCGTCTATTAAAACTCCGCGTCATTGCATCACTATTTTTATTTTTTTTTTTTTTTTTCTGGATCGTTCTCCCGTTGGCGTGAAGCTCAGCGTGGCTCACACTGGTCATTTGTGTCTCATTTTCAAAGGTCTGGGTCCCAGTATGGCTGGCCAGGATTTTGCGAGGTATGGACAGAAGAAAACGTTTCGCTCTGTTCCAAAACTCCAGCTTGAGCTCAGTACAGACCAGCTCATTACCAGAGGCCTCTGTAGACAGCCTTCAGAGACCTCTGACCATGTGCGCTCTTTCTCTTCGTCTTTCTTTCGCTGTCCTTCCTTCTCTTTCTCTTTTGTCTTTTTTTTATGTGTTCTGTGCACCCTAGCTTGTTGTTATTCTCTGTGTGTGTATGAAAGCATGGCATGTTGGGGGTTTGCTTGGACAGGTTTGTTCAGCAGCAGCAGCAGCAGCTTCATGTGATAACGAGAGTTCTCTGGTTTTTCAGAAATGTCCGGTCACAAGGTTGAAGAATTAATACACGCTGCTTCGGCCTTCAGTTTGAAAATTGTTAGTTGTTAAAGCAGACAGCAAAATTTGGTTATTAAAATCTCAAACACATTTCCAGACTTGATTTCTGTTCCAAAACCCGGATGTTTTGTCCCATACTCACTGCCCACATGGCGTATCCACTTTATAAATGACTGCTTTTAAAGAAGGACAAAGAAAGCGCACTCAAAACGGTGTAAGAATTATCATAATTATTGAATATTTTTCATGTCAAGTTTATTTTCTTGAATCGATTTTAAGTCCCGCGTTCATTTAAGATTCTTTAGAAAACAATACTTGAAATCTTAAGAAAGCAATTTGTGCTGTAAGTAGGCATACAAATGCACTCAAAATCTGATTTCTAATGATACAAAAAGCTTCTTATTTCAGAATTATCATAATTATGAGTTTGACTTGAAAAATTCATGCACGTCCTCAATGACTTAAATTTGTACAACCTGCTCAACATCATACACAAACATGCAACTAGTAATAATATATTGTGGGTTTGTCTATTGATCAAATTATGCCATTTTAGACAAATATAGGTTCAAAATTTAAGTGGAAATTAAAACCATTACAATTTCTCTTGCTTTGCCTATCTACTATCTTTCACAGCACATTGTGGTGCATTAGGGGATATCTTTTCCACAACGTTGCCTTAATATTCAGCAGAAATGTAGGGTTTGATAAATGGCATCAGTCTGGAACCTGCTACTTTATTATTGGTGAGCTGCTTAAGGCAGGGGTGTCAAACTCAATTCCTGGAGGGCCGGAGCCCTGCAGAGTTTAGATGCAACCCTAATTAAACACACCTGATCCAGCTAATCAAGTACTTCAAGCTTTCATAGTATATGTGTTTTAGCAGGGTTGAATCTAAACTCTGCAGGGCTCCGGCCCAATAGGAATTGAGTTTGACACCCCTGACTTAAGGAATAGTTCACCCCAACATTTTTTCGTCTATTGTTCCAAACAAAAGTTTAGTTCTTATGTTGAATGCAAAAGAAGGTATTTTGATAAACCAAACTGTTAGTCCTCACTGACTTCCATAGAGAAATACTGTAGAAGTCAATGGGGACCATCAGCTGTTTGATCACCAACATTCTTCAAGATATCTTCTTTTTTGTTTAACATGAGAGAAACTCGTACAGTTTTCATTTTGGGGTGAACTGTCCCTTTAAACTGTTACAGTGAGTAGAGGTCATGTGTATGATTTAGCTACTTGCTTTAGACAATGGTGAGCTTTCAGTTGCTCAAAAGCACATTTATAATTAGACTTTATTAATGTGGAAAATACTTAATTAGTACCAGAAAGTATTTATTGATCATGCAGGTAATAATTTAAAGTGTTTGCAGGGTTCCTTAAATTTAAATTTAATAAATAATTCTTACTTAAATATTATAATAACACAAGATGTGATATAAAACTGTAGTTATTTATATTTTTTTCCTCAGTGCCTATTGTCTTTGCTGGACGTCATGCAGTTCCTGAAACATATGCATTTACAAAATGAATAGTTCAATATATTTGCATTATTAGTATATTAATTGATTAAAATGAATTTTCCCAGTCTCTGTTAATTAAAAACAAGTTTTGTTATAAATAGAGCAGAAGCAACAGAAATGGCTTAAGGGATGTATTAAGGCATATATTAAAAATGTTTTAATAGCAAAAGCATTCTTGAAGTGTTTCTGAGGAAATAATTAAGGAAGTTTATGCATTCATGTCAAAACACATTATGTGAAGCTGATTATGTAAATTTGTTTGACCTTTCTCTCAGCACCAATTAATAGGATACCTTTTTTTTTTTTTTTTCTCAAGAAAGTTAAATATAAATGACAATTTAAATGAAAGTGTGTGGTTTCTGTGCCTCTAGCATCACCAAACTGCTCAAATTTCTGCTCAATTTCTTCTCTATCTACCGTCGTTTGATTTAACAAGTCATTCTGCCACTAACTTCGACAACTGGTTGTACTAATGTCAGGCTTCTTTTAGTGCAGAAATTACACACCACTTTTTAATTAGAGAAATAATTAATTTGGGTGGATTTAATCTCGTAGTGGTTTTAACACGGTTTGTTCTTTGTGTTTCCATCCTCCTTTCCCCATCTCCTCCTTCCCTTTTCCCTTCACAGGCAGCAATTGCTCCGTGAAGCTTTTGGAGAGGTCGGACAGCGGGCGCGAGAAAGAGAGACAGCGGGCAGAGAGGGGGGGCTCAGGTGAGACGGGCAGCGGGTCGAAAGAATCAGCCGGGGAAAAGAGGAAGAGGAGTCGAGCCGTGGAAAAGGTGATGAACTCCAGCAACCCCTCCAGCCCTGGGGGAGCCAAACGCCGCAGGACGTAGCCGCAGCTTGCAGCGGGGCGATTCGGGACATCAGACATTTGGAAAGAACTGACGGAGGAAGGCGTAGCTAATATTGGTCTCGCTACAGCCAATGCGAAAGTGAAATGGCGAGCAGGGGATGTGTGATGTTCGTGTCTGCGTTATCTCATGGTCCAGGGGTCACTGCCAGAGGTGTTCACTGACGGACGGAGAAAATGTAGACGAAGGAAAGACTTTGGTGGTTTCGTAGGATCTGATTAGACTGAGGGGGAAAGTATGTTAAATAAGCTTTCCTCTGCCGAGTTCGGAAACAAGACAGCAACTTTTTAAAAAAAGATTCGTGGGAATTTTAAGTGGTAGCTTTATTTTATTTTCGTCAGAGCTGACGTTCTGGAGACGGACCAGAGAATCAACTAGTTTGTTGTGTGATTTTGTTAGAACTTGCACTGCAAATAAGCTGAGGTAGACGTGTTATATTAACTGTATGAAATAACCTGATCCTATTAGCCAATTAGACGGTCGTTGATCAAATGCTTAGGAAATAGTGATTGGTATTTGCACTGTTTCGGAGTCATGTTTGATTAATTTATTTGGACCGAATATGTGTCGAACACATCAGGAGTATGTCCCTGATTAAAAAATGGTAGTGAACCATGTTGGTCTGATTTTTGACTTCTTAATTTTTAATCTGACAGTGGTCAATATTTAATGTTTACCTCCCTTTGAGCTATGCTGGTAAATGCACATTATCCGAAAAAAGATTTCAAGTGGTTTAAAAGCCACAGGAAGATCTTGGAATATTAGGCTATAAGAACACGGGCGCCATTTTTACTCTCTGCTCTCTGATACGTACGCTACTGTTCAAAAGAATTAGTTCAGTTCTGGACCACAAAACTAGTCGTAAGTGTAAATTTTTGTTTAAACTGAGATCATATACATCGTCCGAAAGCTGAATAAATAAGCTTTCCGAAAAAATAATATTTGGTTGAGATGCAACTATTTGAAACCCAGGAATCTGAGGGTGCAAAGAAATCTGAAATGGAGTTCCTAGGTAGGAAATTTACAAAATATCTTCATTGAACATGATCTTTTTCTGTTACTTTTGGCATAACAGAAAAATCATTCATTTGACTCATATAATTAATTTTACCTAGTGTTATAAATATACTCCAGCAACTGGTATTGTGATTCAAGGTCACAGTAGCTGTTATATTATTATTATTATTATTATTATAAAATAGAGATAGCGAGAGAGAGACCTGATCATGAGGTTTTCTGATGTGCTTTATAAAAGTGTCTATATCTAATCTGCAGAAGAATGGGGATAACAATGTATAAAATAAATTCCTATTGAATAATTTTTGAAGAACAGGCCAGAAAGCTGATCAGACCCTGTGATAAACGTACAATTTCTGATGTACTAAAATACTGACTGCAAAAAATAAATATTTACATCTAGAATAACCTGGTAATAAACATTCTTGAAAATAAGAATAGTACATGTGTATTAGGAATTTGTACGTGTCATATTTCAGGGAGCCAATCCGATTCTTATCCAGCAGGAGTTAGTTGAGAATAAGATGCTGAGTCACTGAACGCCGCTCTATTCCAGTGTGTTCCTCCTTCATCTTTCGTACTTTTCCTCTCGGCTGGTTTCTGCTGCTGTTGCAGCTGTCTCACTGCAGTCCCTCACCACCAGCCTCCCCCCACTTTGAGTGCCGCATTGCTGTATCAAAGTGGGGTGAGTTCATTACGCGCACAGACTTGGACTGTGCCGCCACCTTTGCAGGAGCACAGAGTGTCTGTTTGCTGAGGGGAGAACAGGGTCTGCCTGTCAGCTGCAGGTAAGAGGCCACAATCATCCTCCTGCTGATAGACTTTGCTTTCTTCTCTTCTGTGCTTTTAATTTAGTACTGCCTTGATGAAGCTATTAAAAAATATTTACTAATTTCAAGCCAAATTAATCGCAGAATTTACAGTTTAGTTTCTATACCCTTGCGTCCTTATTTTGTGCGTTTCCTCTTGCATCAAATGCTATTCGTAAGCTTTTGTGACAGTTGCGCACGAGTATCTGGTTTGTCCCGTACAGGAAACTACCCACTGTTTTTGATAAAAAGGCTTCCAGGCATATTCTGCACATTTGAGTTTTTCCTAAGGTGGAGGTATTATTTTAACCCACCTTTGACAATCAATTGAGGACTAAAGTAAAAACAATAATAGCTCGTAGAGGCAACCTATATCTTGAAAGGCAAGGGTATGTCCATTTTTCTCTTGTGTAATTTATAATTTTGAGCAGTATAAAACAAAAAATGCCTATAACAAAGAAAACTGAGTTATCTCTGCAAGTGGTAAATAAACTTAAGGATGTTAATGTACGTGATTTGGTCTAAATTGTTATTACTATGTTTTAAGATTGCAATTTAGCAAGCCTTTTGGTAAACTGGTAAAATTAATGAGGTCAAATAGTTATCTTATTTATGTATTGGTCATGACCGCTGTCCAAATAATATTTCATAGATTTTATATAGTATGTTTTATGTTTTATAATTCTATTATTTAATTATGCGGTGTATTTTATTTGAAATATTTATCTCTCATTTAATGACCTTGAATAGCTGCGCCCTGAAGACTCAAGATGAAAGTACATGTTGTGTCTATGTGTACTAATGTTCTTTGTCTGTGACGGCTATAGACAGAAGAAAGCTCCAACCGTTCTCATCCTTTCCTCCGGTCCTGTGCCATCATGGGGAAAGAGAAGATCCACATCAACATAGTGGTCATCGGCCATGTTGATTCTGGGAAATCCACCACCACTGGCCATCTCATCTATAAATGTGGAGGAATTGATAAAAGAACCATCGAGAAGTTTGAAAAAGAGGCTGCAGAGGTAGGCAAACGGGATCTCAAACAATTTGGTGTTCAAGAGGAGTAACATGATTCTGAATGAATTCAATTTGGTGAAGTAATAAACATTGATCCAAGGAAAAGGAGTTCAGTTGCACCTTCCGTTTAAATGTAAGGGACCTCAAGTGACCAAATCCTTGAAGCGTTGCGAGAGTTGTGGTCTGTGCTGAATGATGGGTAACTCCAACCCACTTACTCTGTAGGGTAATTATGTAAGAATCTCATCATGAATCACACTGTGCCTTCCTCTCCTTCTGTGCGCTGTAGAGCAGAGGGAGAATTGCTGTGTAATTACATTGAGGCATTTACTCTTTGGAAGACGCCATTGGAGATGAAAGTAAAAGATAAATGGATTTCTGGAACAGGCCAAACCATTAGTCAGGCCCTGCACTTCTGTCTTCCTGATGCACATTAGACTCTGAGAATGAGACCTGAGTAAATGGGTGCAATCCCAGTGGGTCTGACACCTCACCTCTATCTTTGAGGGTAACTTGTTCTTCAATTAGCAAAATGTAGGGTAGTAAAGCTCTGTGTGCACAACAAAGCCTGTTGGAGTTGTTTTCGGTTTCCTAAATATTAGGTAAATTGATAAGCTTGACTTAACATTATCGGTCTTAGGAGTTATATCAACAACAGGGATGTGCAACTACAGTCCTTGACATCCAAGGGTAAGTGGTTTAACTTAATGGAACAATGTTGAGGCATGGTATGTGGACAGTTGAGATATGACCCATAACCTTCCATCTATGATCATTGTTAAAAGAGACTTATTGCTAAGACAGTCGGTTGGGACAAGTCATTTAAAGCAGTGTCACAAAGCTGAGTCGTAGTGTATGGACCTTGTGGGATATAAACCCACAACCTTTATTCTCTGAAACGTCAGCTGGGGCAAGTGGCTTAACTCAGTGTTGAGGCATAGGTATACCTTACAGGATTAAAACAAACAACCTTCCATGATACAAATTTTTACTTGATCTATTAAAGGGATAGTTATCCAGAGCCCAGCATGATTTGATCATGAAACATTCCTATTATGAGGTTGTTTTTTTTTTTTTTTAAAGGGTCGTGCGATGCGTCACTGTGTGGGTTTATTCACACCAGCCAGTGGGTTTTATTTAACACCACCCAAATGTTCATGTAAAGAAAGAAGGCAGAACTATAGTGTTGTTGTCTGTGCCATGTTATGGAGAGCGTGATTCATTGTGAAATTAAACTACTTTGTCCTTCCAAAAGAGGAAAAACTAGAAAGCAGTGGTTAGGTATTATTTACAACTCTGTTCCAGAACAGTTAGTCTGTATTGTCTGTTTGTCGCATTTTATGGAGAGCTATTTCCCGACCTTGGTGAGTAGCCTATTCTGGCCGTGCACAGAAACTGTTTCTAAAAAGTGAGACAATTCCAACTTTGCAAGAATACTCTGGTAATATGCAGTATGTGGAAGATGATGTATTTTTGGAACCTTAAACCACATGAACACATTGCATTATACCAAATATAATACAAAATAATGTTCTTTTTAGCAATGTCATATGACTCCTTAAACACTGCTTTGTCAAATATGTAAACTGTAAATGCAAAAGCAGAGATTCATTACCCTGGGTAAAATTTTTTTTAATACTGGTATTCAGAATTTTTTGTATACGCAACTTTTTCCATCATATGCTCACATACTTTTGTTTTGGCAGATGGGAAAAGGTTCCTTTAAGTACGCCTGGGTTCTGGACAAGCTGAAGGCCGAGAGGGAGAGAGGAATTACCATAGACATCTCACTCTGGAAGTTTGAGACCACCAAATACTACATAACCATAATAGATGCACCAGGACACCGAGACTTCATCAAGAACATGATCACTGGGACTTCTCAGGTATTTAACAAGAATTAGTGTCATATCGATGGTGAGAAGATCCCTACGAGCCTGTAGAGATCGAGGGGCCCATGTAAAGCACAGTATGATCATCTTTAAACGATGTGGCTCTCTCTTCCAGGCCGATTGTGCTGTTCTAATTGTAGCAGCTGGAGTGGGCGAATTTGAGGCAGGCATCTCTAAAAATGGACAAACAAGGGAACACGCCCTGCTGGCGTACACGCTGGGCGTCAAGCAGCTGATTGTAGCCGTCAACAAGATGGACTCCACGGAGCCGTCCTATAGTGAGAAACGCTACGACGAGATCGTTAAAGAAGTGAGCGCCTACATCAAAAAGATCGGTTATAGCCCCGCCTCTGTGCCCTTCGTCCCAATTTCAGGTTGGCATGGCGACAACATGCTGGAACCGTCTTCTAATGTGAGTCCCCTTGGTGTGTGATCGTTTTCAGCACCGACCTCATACTGTTTGGCGGTTTCCAATTAAACCGTTGGCAGAATGCTTGTGATTTGATTATTAAAATCCTCTCATTTGTGCTGTGCAGATGCCGTGGTTTAAAGGCTGGAAGCTGGACAGGAAGGAGCATCATGCCAGTGGCGTTACTCTACTGGAAGCTCTCGATACCATCATGCCTCCAACACGCCCCACTGACAAACCCTTGCGTCTGCCCCTGCAAGACGTCTACAAGATTGGAGGTGGGATTAACGCACGCATTTTATAGGTTGATGTCATTTTAAGCTTGTGGTTGTATGTTGAGTTCATGTACGCAGAACGTGCTCATTCAGAGGTGCCACGTCTTTCTGCTCAGGTATAGGCACTGTGCCGGTGGGCAGGGTGGAGACGGGTATCCTGCGCGCCCAGTATGGTGGTGACCTTCGCCCCGGTCAACATCACTACAGAGGTGAAGTCGGTGGAGATGCATCACGAGTCTCTGAGTGAAGCTCTGCCTGGAGACAACGTGGGCTTTAATGTGAAGAATGTGTCCGTTAAAGACATAAGAAGAGGTAACGTTTGTGGGGACAGTAAGTCAGACCCGCCTCAGGAAGCTTCAGGGTTCACAGCACAGGTGGGACACCGGTCTTTGTCAGCTCGTCTTGATCTCTTTCTTTATCCCTATCCGGATTTCTATTCTTTTGTCTGTCTCTTTTATCAGGTCATCATTTTGAATCACCCAGGACAGATCAGCGCAGGTTACTCTCCTGTCATAGACTGCCACACGGCTCACATTGCCTGTAAGTTTGCTGAGCTTAAGGAGAAGATCGATCGCCGTTCGGGCAAGAAGCTGGAAGACAACCCCAAAAGCCTGAAGTCTGGAGATGCTGCCATTGTGGACATGATCCCAGGAAAACCAATGTGTGTGAGAGCTTCTCTCAATACCCTCCACTGGGTATGTGTCTGCTTTCTAACCTTACATGAAACAGATTATGAAGCCATTTTTATATATATAATTTTTTTTTTTACTTTTGTCTTTTGTTCTGCTTTCTTTTTTTGTTTTGCTTTGCTATTATGTTTTATTTTATTCCGTTGTTTTGCTTTTTATGTAAGTGGAACCCACACAAGACATGGTAAAATCTTGTGCAAAGCTCTGCCGACCAGTTCCTTAATATTTTTATCACCTTTCTGGTCCCTGCTGGTCACATGATTGAGACTCGCTGCTGTCGTTGTCAGGTTAAAGGTCTGACTCATCAGTGATGTGAGACATCGTCCCTTTGAAACCATGAGTTCATGATTTTCATCTCTCTCTCTCTGGATTGCATTTCCTTAGATGCTGCAACTCCAATAGAGCTGATGATTAGGCCTGTTTGATTGCACAGCCTCATTTTGACCCGCTGTTTTACTGCGATGTATCGTTTTTATTACATCTTGTTCTCATTATTTTTCCCTCTAAAATCTCCGTTAAAATTAGTGTTCACCAAGAAAATCTTGTTTTAGTTAGGAACAGTTCTGACAGATGACTGTGATTTAAGTTAAACTCTTTAGTTGGGTCACAAGCCATTTTCATGAAAAAGAAGCGTATGTTTCTGTGTTTTCCCAGGACGCTTCGCCGTCAGAGACATGAGACAGACCGTTGCAGTCGGTGTCATCAAAAGCGTGGAAAAGAAGATTGGCGGCAGCGGAAAAGTGACCAAATCTGCTCAGAAAGCTCAAAAATCTGGCAAATGAATCTGAATCTCCGAGTCACCTTGTCACCTCAGGCCCTCCCCAGCTTACATGCCCCTCTCATCTGGGCATGCTCAGTCTGTTTCCCCCGTGTGCTTGAAATATACACTCGAACCAAACTGGAGCTTGATGGACTGAAGGAAATGATGAAAGACATTACTACTTTGTGATTGGTTGCACTGTATATTCACTTTTACCAGAAGACCGGCACACATGTTGCATGGATGTCTGTCTTGATATATGCACGGCATCTGTTAAATGAATGTAGCTGGTAGAGCTGAGTGTGTGTGTGTGTGTGTGTGTGCGTGTGCGCGCAGTTGAAAGAAACCAGAATAATGATGATGTCCAAAGGAAAGTTTTGTATAGTTTATAACTGAGCAGTGACTGAAGGCTAATTGATCCAAAGCACCATTTATCTCCTTTCAGACCCTTGCAGCTGAAACCTGTGATAAATCAATAAAATATTGCCCAAGAACACGAGTTTATAAATTAAATGTGTTTTTGCTGTCTCTGTGGAAAATGTAATCGGACATCAATTTAAAAAATTGTATTAGTTCACATGGATGCAACGCGTAAGAGAGATATGGGAGAGACATACAGGTCTGGTTGCTGTCTGCAATGAAGAGCCTTGAGCTAGATTTGATGCCTTCTGGGCATGACTGCAGCGGAAACAGGTCACCAGGTGAAGGATATAAACACAGTTCCTGGATGGATTGAGATAAGTACCGTTTATATAGATGTTGTGTTTTAACAAGCTTAAGGTTCTAGTAATGGAGAGCGAATGTAACAACATCTGTCAAATAAAATAGCAACCAAGTGGTGACAGAATATAAACTATTAATTTTTTATACTGTAATTATTATACTTTAAATCTTCACTTGGGTCTTTTTGGGTTCGCGTTAACACCCTTCAAACATCTGGAGTACATTCGAGTTTTGTTTTGTTTTAGAAAGCCTCTTATTCTCACCGGGGCTATGATTATTAATGATAAAAATACAGTAAAAACAAACATTTTAATAGTTTAAAATAACTTTTGTATTTGAAAATATTCAGTTCCTGCAGTCTTCAATGTCACATGAATTATCTCGAGTTGGTGCTCAAAAGCATCATTAGTAATGTTGAAAACAGTATTTATTTGAAATAGAAGTTTTGTAACAATGTAAAAATCATGACAATAATCAGTATAATATGTCTTTGTAGACAAAGGGTTTTCACTAAAATAATAAAAAAAAAAATCGTAAGAACCCCAAACATCATATTAATTATTAGTGGTGCTTGCCTTTTAAGGCAAAGCACACTATTACTATTCCTCATACTTATTCTTACTTATTATTATTCTTATTATTATAGATTCCGTACGATTTTCGGCGCGTAACTAGTCCCACAGTTTTTGCCACACACCCATGAAATGGGCGTCAAATCGTTCGCGATATTGAGGAAAGATGTGCTATGACTTTTATAAGCGATCGGGCGTACGATTTTCGTACACCGGGCGAAAAATCGGGCGAAAAATCCCATAGACGTAACATTGCGACCGACTTTGACGGATCGTAGCGCAGAGCGAGAATATCGCACAAACTTGTAAATCACCAGATTTGAAGACTTTATGAAACTGAGCGAGAACATACCCCACAGTGGGGTAAAAGTTTTACCCCTGGGGGGCAAAAGACCCCCAAAGTTGCCCCATTGACATAGTATGGTGAGGGAAAACTGCACATGTGTTTTTCCTACTATGGTAATTTACATAGGAATTTCGCAAATCTAAATAACTTTGCATTAAAATGTCATAGAGACGTGGGGGTGGGCTGCTTTTACTCAGCTAACCAATCAAAGTCTCTGAATCACTATGAAGGTGTCAAGCCACGCCCTAGCAACCAATTAGAGCACCCTAGCAACAGATCCCATAGACTGCCATTATAATGGTTCAGATGGGTATCTTTGGATCAGAGCGCTCATAGAGACATGGGGGTGGGCTCGCTTTGACTCGGGGCAGCAAACGGCCAATCATGAACTACTTCAGCTGTTCATAGCCACGCCCTAGCAACCTTTATCGATGACCTTAGCAACCAAAAATCTTAACCAAAACTTACATATCTTCAAAAAGAACGTCACAGAGACATGGGGGTGGGCTCGCTTTGACTCGGGCAGCAACAGCCAATCCTGAGTCACCATAGACATCCCCTATCCACGCCTTAGCAACCATTATCAAACACCCTAGCAACCTTTTAGCAAGACCTATATCTTTGCATCAGAACATCGTAGCGACATGCTAGTCATGCTACCGACATGCTAGTCACTTTGCTAATCATGCTAAAAACATGTTAGCGACATGCTAGTCATGCTAGCGACATGCTAGTCACTTGCTAATCATGATAAAAACATGCTAGCGAGATGCTAGCGACATGCTAGCGCAATGCTAGTCACTTGCTAATCATGCTAGAAACATGCTAGCGACATGCTAGTCATGCTAACGACATGCTAGTCACTTAGCTAATCATGCTAAAAACATGCTAGCGACATGCTAGTCATGCTTTAGCGACATGCTAGTCACTTGCTAATCATGCTAAAAACATGTTAGCGACATGCTAGTCATGCTAACGACATTCTAGTCACTTTGCTAATCATGCTAAAAACATGCTAGCGACATGCTAGTCATGCTAGCGACATGCTAGTCACTTGCTAATCATGCTAAAAACATGTTAGCGACATGCTAGTCATGCTAGCGACATGCTAGTCACTTGCTAATCATGCTAAAAACATGCTAGCGACATGCTAGTCACTTTGCTAATCATGCTAAAAACATGCTAGCGACATGCTAGTCATGCTAGCGACATGCTAGTCACTTGCTAATCATGCTAAAAACATGCTAGCGACATGCTAGTCATGCTAGCGACATGCTAGTCACTTGCTAATCATGCTAGAAACATGCTAGCGACATGCTAGTCATGCTAGACACATGCTAGTCACTTTGCTAATCATGCTAAAACATGCTAGCGACATGCTAGTCATGCTAGCGACATGCTAGTCACTTTGCTAATCATGCTAAAACATGCTAGCGACATGCTAGTCACTTTGCTAATCATGCTAAAAACATGTGAGGGACATGCTAGTCATGCTAGCGACATGCTAGCAACATGCTAGTCATTTGCCAATGACATGTTAGCTATGCTAACAGCATGCTAGTAACATCACAATCATGCTAGAGACATGCTAGTGTTAAATAGCTTATCTTTTAATCAGAACGTCATAAAGACTTTGTGCGGAAACATCTAATCATCATTCACCATTGACACTTCCTAGCCATGCCCTAGCAACCATTATCAACCTCCTAACAATCCAAAAACAAACAGTTATATCTTTGAATCCGAATGTTTGTTTATATTATTTATACAGACAAACAGCCTTTATAATATCACTGGCAGCTGCCAAGCCAGTGTAAACTGCATAGTTAATGCCCTAGTAAACACCCCAAATACCGTACCAACCACACAGAAAACGGCCTAGCAAACACACTGAGTACCCTAGAAACTTCATAGCAAAGCCCTAGCAACTACTCAGAGTAGTCTAGCAACTGCATAACAACACCCTAGCAACCACCAATATTACCATAGCAACCGCATAGCAACTACCCTGTGTACCATTGCAATGGCCCTAGCAACCAATCTGGTTATCATAGCCATCACATAGCAACACCCTAGCATGAACCTCAATAAACCTAGCAACACCCTACCAACCACCCTGGATACCATAGCAATGGTCTTTGCAACCATCTTGGGTACCAGAACAAATGTATCTTTAGTCTAGCAACCACTCAGAAAACCCTAGCAATTGCCTAGAAATCACAGAGAGTACGTCAGCAACAACATTTACATTTCAACTGCGTACACAATCCAGAACACCAGAACACAAGCACAACCACCTAGCAACTACCTAGTCACCACCCAGAACACCCTAGCAAGTAACTAACAACATACTAGCAACAAGTTGCCAATCAGCCATAGTAACAAAGTAAGCTTTAAGTCACTTCTGCTAAATTTGAGGTCATTTATAGAAACAGTACATTAATTACAGCTAAAAGAATTTAGTGTGACAGGGTGGTAAGTCAAACTCAGGGACACACACGAATCATATAATATATAAAAATAAAATGAAATAAATATGTCTAATATAAACAGGAAAACATAATACAAATACCAAAAACGGTCTTTAAAAACAAAACAAACAAACCTTATTTGGTGATATTTTGAATGCAAATGTCATATTGGTCACCACGGACATGTGAATTTGGCTATGTACTAAAGAATAATGATACACTTGAACACTATATTACTGTTTAAGAAAAGGATTTTATCGTATGCCATGTTAATAAGAACACTTTAATTAATAACGTTAAGCTTTGAAAACACACTTTGGGACATCTCATCCAGTGTTGTGGACACAAATGGCACCCGCTTTGTAGAATGACTCAGTTATGGTGTATGGAGTGTGGACTGATGAGGGGAAAAGTAATTTAAAGCAGTTTCACATAAGGCAGCAACATAACTAAATTTGAAGGGGTATGAATACTTTTGCAAGGCACTGTATACACCTACCTGTGTCATGTTATTAGTATGTTAAACAGAACAAAGTCTACAAAATTGTAATTTGTAGTAATGTGTATAAGTTATAATTTATGTGTCATTATATTACATAAAGTATATCCAATTCCTTGTCATTTAAAGCTTAAAAATATACTTTTTCTGTTTGTAACTTTGTTCTTTAAATGTATTATATGTATATAAAAACAAGACAGATATAATTTTATTAACGTTGTTTAACTTTTTAGTAACTAATATATATTTTAGTAATTAAACAAAACGCGTTTGTAATTAAGCCTTGGTGCACAAAAAAAAAAAGAAAAAAAAGAAAAAAAGAAGAAGAAAAAAAAGTCGTCTCCATGGGCTCTCTCTTCCATATATGGATATAACGATAACGCTGCATGACTATTGGCTGCGCAGCTGAAGTTCGTGGTGCTGATTGGCTGAGTAATACAGCCATATCGCGAGGCTGTCGGCAGAATCTTCCAGAATCTTCCTGAGGTAAGTACAGCTGGTTTATTTATTCTAACTTCTCTGCATTTTAATAACGAATTTTAATAAATGAAATATGTTGCCGAAACGGTGTATACTATTGTTGTGTAAAGTTTGTGTTTGCATTAGCTGCTTCGAAATATTAGCGCAATATTGGATGAGCAAGATTGCGTTTTCTAAGGTTTTTTTAGAAGATATTTGGTATTAAGGTTAGGCCGCTGGAGATCGATGGAATCTTTTACTGCTTGAATGTGCTTTTAGGACAGTAATGTATAATATAAACCGTCTCGAAATACTTTCGCTGACTCAGTAGACATTAGAAATCCATGAGACCTAATTAATGCTGTGTGTTTGGCTAATGATAATTTTATATATATATATATATATATATATATATATATATATATATATATATATATATATATATATATGCTAGTGGTTTTCACTGCGAATCGTGTCAGATCACCGTCCGTCTGAGGTAACGCTTATCACTTTGGCCTTGGGCGTAGGTCCGACCGCATGGCGCGTTGAGCCTAAATGAGCGAAATCGGTTTGGTTTTGACCACAGAAAATGTTAATATGCTAGTGTTTAAATGATTTTGAGTCAGCAGATTGAAGTAACAACATTGAGCTTGAATCGTGAACTATTTGTGCTATCAATTTATTCATTTATTTTTAGTAATGAATAAAGTCCCTTTGGTAATGAATGCGGATGGGGGAGGAAAAAGTGTTCGAAGCTTGATAAGTGTTCGAAGCTTGATAAGTGTTCGAAGCTTGATAAGTGTTCGAAGCTTGATAAGTGTTCGAAGCTTGATAAGTGTTCGAAGCTTGATAAACGTGTTCGAAGCGTGTTCATGTGCAGCGAATGCTAAATTTGTATTGAAAGAGCTAAATTTGTATTTTGTTTTATCGTTGACTAAGGCTGCATTGATCGATGAGAATGATGATATACTTTCATGTTTATGTTAATAATTATTAAAAAAATAATTGAAAAGGTTGTGCTACTGCATAATGCTGTGGGGTCCTTACACACAGCATTAGGCAGTAGCACAACCATTGTCAATTATTAAAAAATAATAATAATATGCACAATTCCGACAATTATAATGATAACATTACACAAATGCAGTGGTGGCCAGTGATAATTCTGTTTACCATTTTTATTCAATGTAAAAATTTGCCTTAATGTAGATAATTATTGCTACAGTTTCCTCTGTTTTGTGAAGATGTGGTTGACAATACCTTGTTATAGCTCTGGTCTAATGTGTTTTCTGTGTCCTGACATATTTTTCATATGTCTATTAATATCTGTGATTTTAAGTATATTTGAAATGACCATAAACATATATTTGGACATAGACAGAATTTTCAATGTTTATATTAATAATAAAATTAAGTTTGGTCATTAGGGGTATACTTAAAGTCATGGACCTAAGTTTTGTTGTTATATTAAGTGTCTCTGTTATGTGCTGTGAAGCATTCATTTATAAATGTCTTTTCTTTGTTTGTTTAGATTTGGTCATTGAGCTTTATCTCTGGAGCAATTCTTGAGGTTTGTTTGCATGTTTTGGTTGTAAACCAATTTAAAAGTAAACTCTGCAAGATTAGAAAAATGTGAAATTGTGACATATTTAGTGAAGATAAATGAGAACAATATGTCTGACATTTAATTTTTCTTCAAATTACAGCATTACGAGCACTACAAATTCTCCACTGCACAATATCCAGTAAGTTTAATTTATTTTTGGTTTTGATATACTATAAAGAGTTGGAAAAGCAATATTAATAATAGTGTGCTTCGCTTATAAGGCAAGCACCACTAATAAGAAACTAATGAGTAAATTGATGCACTATAGCACTTGTGTTCACTATAGAACCTTTGAATAGCATGCTGAGGAATGTTGTAGGCCCCAGTCATTTTTTCCTTTCTGGTAATTTTTGAGAGTGATGAGAGAGTGATGAAATTATATTAATTTTGTGGGGGAACCATTTCTATTAAGTTATTGTACATTCTGGATAAACAGTCTATCATAGGATATACAAAAGTAAAAATTCAAAATGGAAGTAATAGATCATCCAGTTCTTTTTAATCTACTGCATTCCACTCTATTATGTAGTAGAGATGTATCTATAATTTTTGTTTTTGATTTGCAGATCTATTCAAAGAACAACCTACATTCTTCTCTGCAGTTGAACGCCTGGTTAGTGTGCAAAATGCCTAAATAGTGCAATGCCTTTTTTTCTTTTTAACATTATTATCATATATAGTTGCCTAATTTGTCTGTTCTTTTCTAGGTTTGGGATTTTCTCAGAGCAGCAGTTCTTCTGTATTGTTCTCCACCCCACACCCACCCCCACTCCCCAAACACCCAACCCCGCCCCTAACACCCTATCCACTAAAAAAAAAAAAAAAAAATTTGTTCACATACTGTTTTTTTTTTTTTTTTTTTAAATAAGTTAATTACTTTTAATAATCTGCTACTTTATCTTGCAGGTTGTGTCACTTCAGCATTTTGTTAAGTAAGTGTCTTCACTACATGTGTATTGACTACATTACTTTTGAACTGTAAAACCAAGCAGAACTGATGATTAGGATATTAAACTTGGATAATTTCATCCCATTTAGGTATGAAAAGGGTTGATAATATGATTACAAAATTGCAAAAGCTGCAATTTAACAAAATGATCTATCATTTGAGGTGTCTTTTGAAAATTGAGCACTTTTTTTGTTTTCAGATATGTTGTGGATTATTTTGTTTCATAGATTTGGTCAGTTTTGTTTTTTTCACATTTTGTCTTTTTATCTTTTGAAGGATGCCTCGGAAAGGTAGGAGATCCCAGGCTCAAAAGAGTCGTTGGAGCAAGCTAGACCTGACTGGACTGACGAGCGTCAGTAAAGGTGTTCCTCAGTTTCCCGACAGACAGCAGTGCGAAGATGGTGACAACACATCTAGGTTTCTGTCTGTGCAGGCGTCTCATTGCCAGAGTGATGCAAGGTATGATGTTTTCTCACGAAATCATCAGTGCACATGTGTATGTTTGACATTCCTTGCGTACCACAGTGAGGGAACCATGTTCAAACAGCCTGATCTTGACAGAGTCCTAGAGGAGGGTGATGCTTTGTATGTCGGCATTAAAATGCAGCTTATTGCTGAAGGAAGATTCCAACACAATCATCTAAGCATGGATGAAGTGCCTGTGAGCATCACAACTTCTAACCACACCTACAGCGTCCAAAAGTCAGAAGTGTTGATGGGATATCTGAGAGAGACAGGAGCTCCAGAAATGGAAGGATGGTGGATTCCTCTCAATGAAAGACTTCAGTGTCTGTCAACAGATGTCAGCCATGCACTGCTTATTGTTGCTCCAGAGTGCATTGCTGTGTTCAGAGATGGATCTGGAAGATATGGATATTTTGATTCACATTCCAGAACTGCTGAAGGATTCCCACATGATGATGGAACTGCAGTCATGTTGACTTTCACTGACCTGAATGACATGGCCAGCAGATTACTTCAGCTTTTTCAGAATCGTGGTGCTCGGAGTACCTACGAATTCATGCCTGTTTCGTTTGAAATGGAGCAACAGTCAGCACTATCAATGCCATCCGCAGCTTGTGAGTCACTCTCACAAGTAACTTCATATCTGCCTGAACCACAAAGAAATGTTGGTGACAAAATTGCCGAAGACAAAAATCAAGGTGTCATCAAAACAAGCAAGCAGAGAAGAAGAAAACAAATGCGTAAAATGGCTGAACAGCGTGCAGGACCTAAAGATACTCTATGTTTTGAAATCCAAAACAAAAAGAAGAGAATATGAGAAAAAGAGGTATGCCAACAGTTGTCTGATTCAAATGAAGAAAAAAGAAGTCGCCAAGAAGTGTAATCGAGATCTTTTTGTCAGAAACAAAAAGAAGCAGTACTTGGTTAGGAGGTACCACACTGATGCTGTTTTCCAGAAGAAGATGAAGGATTATATGGTCAGGAGGTACAAGACAGATGAACTTTTCCAGAAGAAGATGAAGGATTATGTGGTCAGGAGCTACAAGACGGATGAACTTTTCCAGAAGAAGATGAAGGACTATATGGTCAGGAGGTACAAGACGGATGAACCTTTCCAGAAGAAGAAGAAGGATTACATGGTCAGGAGGTACAAGACAGATGAACCTTTTCAGAACAAGATGAAGGATTATATGGTCAGGAGGTACAAGACAGATGAATTTTTCCAGAAGAAGATGAAGGATTATATGGTCAGGAGGTACAAGACAGATGAATTTTTCCAGAAGAAGATGAAGGACTATGTGGCCAGGAGGTACAAGACAGATGACCTTTTCAGAAGAAGAGAAGGCATTACATGGCCAGGAGGTACCACAGTAATGCTACTTTCCAGAGCAAAAAGAAGGACTACATGGCCAGAAGATATGCAAGCGATTCAGAGTTTAGATCCAATCACATTCTGCTTTGCACTCTTCAGAAGAAACAGAAGTGTCTCACTGATGCTGGATTCCACATACTTCATAAGTTGAGATGTGCATTAAGGATCAAACGAAAATACAGGCCATACATTCGTTTCAGCCAGGATCCACCCAATTCAGATGCAACAAACCAGCCTGTGTCCAACAGCTTGATGGAAAAGGCCATATCTGCATTTCGGTGTCAAATTCTGCTTGGTCCATCTAACATCTGTACTGTCTGTCACAGGGCTCTTTTTCCAAATCAAGTCAAGATGTGCAACAGAACACGATACTTCAAAAATGTTCATGTTACAGCCTCTTGCTTAACTGGAAAATATGTTCATGCTTGTGACAGTGCCTGTTCAGCTTCCTGTACGGTTCCAGCAGAGAGAAGACAGGAATGGATCTGCCACACATGTGACAATCATCTGAAACGAGGATCCATGCCCTCTATTGCAGTGGCAAACAAACTTGATTTGCCTCCCATTCCTGCGGAACTTCTTGAATTGAATGTGCTCGAACGACAGCTTATCGCCAAAATTTTACCATTTGCAAAAATAGTTGCATTGCCCAAAGGACAGCAACGATCAGTGCGTGGTGCTGTTGTGTGTGTACCCTCTGAGGTGGAGAACACCGTCAACTGTCTGCCAAGGCCTAATAGCGAGTCCCAGCTACTTCAGGTGAAGCTGAAAAGGCACATCAAGTTCAGAGGATACCAACACTTCCACACAGTGAATATGCACAATGTGCTAGCGGCGTTAGCAAAACTGAAAGCGACGCATTCAGAGTACAAGGACATAGTGATAAATGACGCTGCCACATTTGAATTTCTCCATGATGATCAGATGGATGACACAGAGGAGAAACAGGAAGTCGATGTCTCTGAACAAGGTGACCAGAGTGTTAGCACAGAAGAAAAGGATGAACTCAGGCCTGGGCTCACTCTGGACACGTGCATGCAGCCACTTGACATTGGGCAGGACTTAATATCGTACGGCGATGGAATCTTCAGCATCGCACCTGCTCAAGGAAAAAAGCCAGTTGGATTTTCAAGGTTCCAAAACTGGAAGCCATGGCTTTCCCTGTACAGTTTTCCACTGGACAGAACACAATCGATGAGGCACGAAAAGTTGCATTATCACCAAGCATGTATTTCAATGCTAGATTGTTCTGCGTGGATACTGTTTTGCCAAAGACCAGAGTTATCTCTTCTTTGCACAGTTTGTCACTGAGACGCACATGGCTAGAAACAGCATGTCTATCCAGATGCGAAAAGGCAAACCTGTTACAAAAGACGGACGGAGAATCTCCAACAAGCTTCTTCAGGATGATCTTGAGGTCGAAAGACTGGTCCACAGCCGTGACGCCACAAGATTCATGCAACCCTTGAGAGGCTCTCCATCTTATTGGGAGAAAACGTTGAGAGATCTACAGGCCATGATCAGACAGTTGGGGACACCTACTTTTTTTTGCACATTCAGTGCAGCCGAAATGCGATGGCCAGAAGTTATAACGGCAATCAAGGCTCAGCAAGGTGAAGAGGTTGACTTTTCAGAGCTTGACTGGACGACAAAATGTGAAATCCTTCGAAGTAACCCCGTCACCGTCATGCGGATGTTTGAGAAACGAGTGGATGCGTTAATGACCCATCTGCTTTTGTCACGTGCTCAACCCATCGGGGAAGTCGAGGATTATTTTTATCGAGTCGAGTTTCAAGCCAGAGGAAGCCCACACATTCATCTGCTGGCCTGGGTAAAGGGGGCACCGGAATTTGAAAATGATTCTGACCAAAAAGTGTGTGACTTCATTGATCGCTACATAACCTGCCAGTTGCCGGACTCTACCACCGATCCCGAGCTTCATAAAATTGTCACCGAAGTTCAACTTCACAGCAGGAATCACTCCAAATCATGCAAAAAAGGAAAGATGTTGTGCAGATACGGGTTTCCTAAACTACCCATGTCAGGCACCACAATCACCCGTCCACGACCCATCCAAGATGAAAATGAAGACCCACAAGAAGAACAAAACGAGGAAGACCAAAAGAAGGCAAGACGAGATGCGGTGCGCAAAGCAATCAGAGAAGCCAGGACAAAACTCAAGCCAGTGTGGGATCTGTTAAATGATCCTCAGGCCTCCTTTGACAGCTTCTCAGATTTGCTGATGAAATGTAATCTTTCCGAGAAAGACTACTATGAAAACGCTGAGGCACTATCCACTTCAAGCGTGATTTTGCTGAAGCGTGATCCAAAGGAGGCTTGGGTGAATGGATACAACCCAGATTTGCTGAGGGCATGGAATGCCAACATGGACATTCAGTTTGTTCTTGACTCTTTCTGCTGCATCATGTATATGCTTTCCTACATTTCCAAGCCAGAACACGAAATGAGTGATTTCTTGAAGACCATCATCAAGAGTGTTCGGCAAACCAATGTAGACGAAGAGGATGAAATGAAGCAAATCATGCAGGCCTACTCCAAACACAGGCAAGTGAGCGCTCAGGAGTCTGTGGCACGAACATGCAGCTTACCACTGAAAAAGTGTTCACGGAGCGTTGTGTTTATACCGACGGATGACGATGCCCTGAAGATGAGTTTGCCTCTCAGTGTCCTACACAACAAAGATCCTGATTCAGAGGATGTCTGGATGTCGGGGATGATAGATAAATACAGAGCAAGGCCTCAAACACTGGAGTTTGAAATGATGTGCCTTGCAGACTTCGTGTCAAAATACCGTGTTGTGTATGGTCAGCAAACTAAAGGAAAGAATGTCCACCCACTCCTCAACAATATGGGATTCATTCAGAAGAGGACTGTTGGTAAGGCTGCAGTTATAAGGTATGCTCGCTTTTCAAAGGAGAAGCAACCAGAAAAGTTTTACGGAACTTTGGTAAAACTTTACGTGCCACATCGCGTCAACACGCAACTGAAACCTCAGCGCTATCCAACGTATCAGGAGTTTTACGAAAGTGCATATGTGGAACTCCTGGCACATCCTGGTCTCCTGATGCCTGTCTGTGGCATAGTTAAAGCACAAGAAACAAAGTTTGAAAAGCACAGCAAAAAATTCGACGAAGCATGTGAACAGCTGCAGCGGGAAGGACCAGCTGAGAATGCTTGGGGTGCTTTTGCACCTGAAGTTGATGCCGAACGCTTGAGTGCGTTGCAGAACAAGACGCCGCCGACCTACAAGAAGAGGATGAACAAGAAGATGTCCCGAGTACCAGATTCTTCGTGAAGATGGAGACGGAGTCGTACCACAGATAGAGGCACCTCAAATGACTGCCGAATTTGTGAGGAAGATGTTTAGGAGTTTAAATGAGACGCAGGCAGCCATTTTTTACACCGTTCGACAGTGGTGTCAGAAGCTTGTGTGGGGTCACAATCCAGGGCAGTTTTTTTACTTTTTGTCAGGCGGTGCTGGCTGTGGGAAATCACACGTCATCAAGTGCATATACTCGGAAGCAACCAAGATTCTGCGACAACTACCTCGACTCCAGGAAGAAGGGGATCTCTCGGTGCCTGTGGTGCTGTTGTCTGCATTTACTGGAACGGCAGCATTCAACATATCTGGTAAAACGCTGCATTCCCTTTTAAAACTGCCAAGGAGTCTGAAGCCGCCTTATCAAGGACTTGGGAACGCCCTAGATGAAGTCAGAGCAGGACTACGCAATGTGGAGATTCTTATCATTGATGAAGTCTCCATGATTTCCAAGGACCTGTTTACTTACGTAAACTGGAGATTTCAGCAGATCAAAGGCAACAAGAAACCTTTTGGAGGTATCTCTTGCCTTGTAGTAGGGGATTTCTATCAACTCCCTCCACTAAGTAAAGCCAAACCGCTCTGCGTATATGAAGAGGACGTGCTGGACTTCTGGAAGGACAATTTTCAAATCGTCACCCTCACAGAGATCATGCGCCAGAAAGAAGACCTTGCTTTTGCTCAGCTGTTGAACAGACTACGAGTGAAGCAGAAGTCTGAAGCTCTGAGAGAAGATGATAGAGCTTTATTACTGCAGGCTGTGAAGAAGCCAGGAGACTGCCCGCGTGATTCTCTGCACATATTTGCCACCAACAAAGAAGTTCACAAGTACAATACGGAGACCGTACAAGCCCTTTTCACTGACATCATAACATCTGATGCCGAAGACTACAGGAAAGACCCCAAAACAGGAAGGATGAAGCGAATAAACAGACCTGTCACTGGAAAAAAAGAAGACTTGCTCGACACAATTCAAGTCGCCGTGGGAGTTCGTGTGATGGTAACCAGGAATCTGGATGTAGAGGATGGAATCGTCAATGGATGTTTTGGCACAATTGCAAATATCGTCACCAAACGAAAAAGATGGAATCGCCACAGTAAAAATGTTAGGACTTCAACTCGACAATCCAAGTGCCGGTCAGAAACATCGCAAAAAGGTGCGAGGTGAAGAAGACGTCCCTAGTTTACATTGAGAGATCTGAAGAGAATCTGAGGAAAGGAATGGTTCGTCGACAGTTTCCCATCAAGCTAGCTTATGCCTGCACAGCCCACAAAGTTCAAGGCATGACAATGCAGTCTGCAGTTGTGTCTTTGAAGAAGATTTTTGAGCCGGAATGGCCTCGTTGCCCTTAGCAGAACAACCTCTCTGCATGGATTACACGTTACGGATTTCGACGAGAAGAAGATATATGCGGATCCAGAAATCACGGCCTCTTTGCAAAGCATGAGAAGAGCAAGAGTCGAAGACATCATGCCACTTCTACAGCATGTAAGGGAACGTACACTTACCATCATACATCACAACACGGAAGGACTGGCATCTCACATTGAGGATATCCGATGCCACCATGAGCTGCGACTGGCGGATCTTCTTTGTTTTACGGAAACGCACCTGACCGGATCATGTGTTTCAGATCTCCAATTGGAAGGATACAACTTGTTTACGGAACCGCACGTCTCTTACTCGACACATCAAGAAATCGGAAGGAAAAAGGGAGGTGGAGTCGCAATATATTGCAAGGAGCACATTCCAACGCAGTCCAGGCAATATATACAAGATGTGACTGATCTGGAGTTTGTTCTAACTAAACTAGATTCTCCAATAAAAGCAGCAATTGTAGCTGTGTATAGGCCACCACAATATAATGTTCAAGATTTCTTGAACAACCTAAAGAAGAGTGTGCTGGATTATATGGACCTTGCACACGATCTCACCATCATCTGTGGAGACTTCAATGAGGACCTTCTACAAGCTGGAAGAAAACAACCTATTTTGGAGTTTTTTGAGCTCGAGGATACACGCAACTAATTGGAACAGCGACAACAGGAAAGCACACACTGCTTGACCACATCTATATTTCAAATCCGGACCTTTGCCTCCAATCAGGTGTGTTACAGAGCTACCACAGTTACCACAATCCTGTGTACTGTGTATTGCGCTTTATGTAGATGATTTTGTTGTTGTTGTTGTTGTTGTTGTTGTGTTTTGTATATTGCAGTGATTGTCATACGGAACCGGGGGCACTGAGCATGCATTAACGGTGCCAGTGGGGCTAGAACAGCCTTAGCCACCGGGTTGGCGCGTATGGTTGTGTTTTGGTGTTATGTCATACGGAACCGGGGGCCCTGAGCATGCCTTAACGGTGCCAGTGGGGCTAGAACAGCCTTAGCCACCGGGTTGGCGCGTATGATCGAGTTCTGGTGGGATATATGGTCGGAGTGAGGTTTTATGTTGCAGGGAAAGTAGAGCAGCAGCTACAGCAACACGAAGAATGAAGATAGGAGTAGACTGGCAGCTTCAGGAAGGACACTGGACAGTAGAGGCAGCAGCACCAACAACAGACAGTGAGAATTAGTGCAGCAGCTCCAGGGAGGCAGTGAGTAACAACACTAACATGTAGACAGAGATGGTATTAAGACACTGGTATAATAGGTGTTTTACCTTGAATTTGATTGAAAATCTGTACTAAATGTATTGTATGTTGTTCACTATTATTCTGTCATTAATGTGCTTTTCTGTAAAGTTTCAGGAAGGGTTTAGACACACTAGCAGTCCTGTCCAAGACTGGATGTGACTGCAACATTGTCGAAAAAAGCTAAGTGTTTAAACATTTACTGTACAATCACTGTACTATTGCACTAAACAACCAAATTTTTAGGAAGATGCTAATCTTAATCTGTTTTTGGTTTTGACGTTTTTCAGCAATTGTGAAGATGAAGACCGAAAGCCTGAGAAGATAAAGCGTGTAAAAACACGATGAGAACCTGCACACCAGGATCTGGAGTAAGCATAAGATTAAAATTGTTTATGAAGTTAGAAAGACAAATGTTTTGATCAAATAAATTTTTTCTTTGCATTGATCCCATTAATATGAAGCAATACGTTTATAAATACTACTTGCAAGCTCTCCATTTTTATTAGTGTAAGATTGTTTCAGAACAAAAAATCTTGAAATAATAAGACCTGTGTTTTTCTTATCATTTCTCTTCATAATTTATTGTGGAGTCAAAAAAGAATCATTTGACTAATGGTATTACATCTGTTTTGCTTCTTCTACCACAGGATATCCAGCCTGTCTGACGAGTCCAAGACTTGATCAACTTCCTTCATCTTATAATTGGATGACCAAATTAATCTTATTTAGGCCATATTGCATAATTTGTTTATTATTCTAAATATTAAGAAGGTAAAATGAATGTAATGTAATGTAATGTGAGGATTGTCAGGTTTGGTGGGGCGAGATTTGACAACAGGTGCTTTTTGTACATTTTTAATAAACATTTTAGGTGAATTGGCAAATCCAGTCTGTTTGTCTTTATTGTATCGTACAGTAAGAAGGTTTTTACACTTGTATAAATGAAGACTACATTTTGTGTAAAAAAAAAAAAAAAAATTCTAATAATTTTTCAAATTAGATATGGGTATTTACTATTGATCTAATTTAAGATCACAGTGTCTGCAAATCCAATAAGAAAACTTTTAACTTAACCTTAAAATTGAACAAACACTTAACTTCAGTGTAACTTTCTGGCTTTGTTCATATTGGCCTTCTCCAGAACACATGGTAGAGATTCCAGAGAAAAATCACTTTTTTTTTTTTTTTTTTTTTTGTATTGCAGAAAGGTGACCTCCGCTATCCTCTCTCAAACCATTTCACAAAGCGATATATATATCTCAGTATTAAAACAAAAATGTTACGTCTGGGAGGTCATTACATAAACTGCACAAAACAAATCTTGGTTGTAATAGGTATCTTAGGAGATACCTTAAATTTATTTTAAAATCTAAATATATTTATTTATGCTAAAAGCTGAAAATATAAGCAGTTCATCTAAAAACTGGGCTCTTTTGATTCACACTGACAAATGGCAAAAATTTTGTAAACCCCTTAAATTCTTTCTGGTGCCATATTAAAAAACTAAATTACATTTTTAAAAGCGTATATACAACATTCTTTTTTTCTTTTCATGCAAAACTAACAATGCAGGGTGTGTAAATAGCTGGCTTTTATGAGATCTCGTGATATTACTCCTTGGTCTGACTATTGTTTAGATGGCTCCATCTCAACCGTACTTTTCCATGCTGGTGCTCTGCAGAGTGCAGACCCAGGTTTGCTTTAAACCTAGCATTCGAGCGAGAGTTTTGCCACGGCAAGCACCACTCACATTTTCTTCAGGAAATGTACTTTCTAGTTCTGATTATTATTGTGTTCCAGAAAAGGCTCATGAATATGCTATATATTTTTAGGTCATTAAAAATGTGAGATCTGGGTGAAGGGATCATGACTGACCCTAAGTCTTACAGCCAATGCAAAAAGAGTTTTTTTCCTCCGTATTTTATTCTAAGTTCATTAAAGTTGATAGTCCAGTCCTTGGATCTTAATTGTGGGGTTCTAAGTAGTCTTTAGACTTTGAGAGAATTGCTCTTGATGTGGTCCTGCTCTCTGCATTACTCGGTGCAGCCACGAGATGGCACTAGCGCATTTGCCTGAAGGTGACTAGTGCGCTTTTGGTCTGATCTCGCTCGCTGTATTTTACAGGTAACGTTTGTCCTTTGACTTCTAGCTCAAATCAAAAGTCCAAATGCCGAAAAACAAAACAAAGTTTCCCAGTTCATAAGGTTTGGGTTCTCCGAGCAGTTTTTTGAAGTCCAGGTTACTTCATTCATGCGATTCCCAAGCCGCTGAACCCACGTTTTTGTTATTATTTCGCTCTTATTTAGCAATGCGAGGCACTTAAAGGCTCTTAATAAGCAAAGGTGGTCTTTAAAACGTTGGTATTCAGAGAAGTGCGCTCTGCTCAGGTCTGCAGCAGAATGTTTTAAGTGAAAAGCCTTCTCTTGTTCCCTCTCCACTATCGGTTCTTCAGAATTCCGCTCACTGCTTTTAAATGGAGTTTTAAATGAATCTGAGTCTGAATCACAGCGGTTAATGGCGGTCGCCTCTTTCCCTGTTGTGGTATGAATGGCGATGGAGGCCAGAAGCTGTCTTTTGAAATGATAAGTGAAATAATTACGGTGAGTGAGTAGAAATGCCCGCAGAAGGGCCGTGGGGTTGGGGTGTTGTGTTTGGTGCGATAAATTAAATCGTCAGGCCTTTTGTCCAGCCTTTCAATGTGGGGACATGAATCATACCCCTGTTGAGTCCACGAAAACAGTCCAAGGGTTTGACTGGAATACTAACTTACTGCCTACAACACGGTATATACAGAAAACACCGAGCTGCCTAGCAAGACGGCGTCTTTTAAAGGCCCATGAGATGCTGTGAAGATGTGACGAATATTATTAGATGGATCCGTTTAGTGTTATTTATATACGCTATATTTATATCAGTCTTTATTTTTAGTTAAACTGAAGTCGAATTCATTTTGTTCTGTATTTTTGTTAGCATTGATTACCTTTTTGCATACGTTTTACCCATATTTTGAATTCGCAAAAATTCGAATTACCTTAAAATGAGTGTAAAAAGTACGGATTTTCTGCCAGGACGTATGTTTTTTCCACTGTAACTCCGCTTTACAGTTTAGTAAACAGTAATAACGATAATGTCACTGTGTTTTTAGTAGTACGCTAGTGTGCCTTTTTAAACTGAGCCAGTGTATTCGTAGGTCATATGAGTGTGCGTAGAGAAATTGTCCTGTACATTATACATACTGCCTTCTCTATATGGGGAATATGAAATCCATACTATGAAAATAGCCACGGGGCGATACGTAGGAATGCATGGAGATAGAATACGCCATACATCCAGATTTTAAGGCGTGAACTAAAAACAACATTTCTGCACGACCTGTGACTCGGATAGCTAGCATAATAAGACTCGGGGTTGTGTTTTTATGTATTTAAAGCGTGAAAAACATTTGAATACAGTGCATGTTAGGCCTTATTTAGTGGTCTTCTGCTTTGCACTGACATTTACAGGAAGTAATTGGCTGTGGAGAGCGGAGAGACCTCGTTGACCTAAGGAATCCTTCGCTTTTGTGGACATACTCAGTCCTTGGGGGAAGGCAAGAGAGAAGAGGAAGCTATAACAAGAGATTTCTGTTCGGTAAATATGTGGACAGCACCAGAGAAACTCTAGCGTTTACTGCTACCGTTTACGACTCACAATGGGTCTCTAACTGAACGAAATAATGCTTAAAACCCCCAGTTAATTTCATAAAGGCGCATTTTCTAATAAACCAGCTTTACTTATTAATGAGGACTCCATTACTGGATTCATCACACATGGACAGTTGCATCAAAGAGGTGAAAACTTGCATTATTGCTAATGGATATGCACTGTCACAGTCTGACTAGCCGCCAAAACCGACGGTATTACACACTCTGTTTGCTTGCAGATGGAATCTGCAGACTTTTTTTTCCCCACTGCTTCGAGGGAAAAATCTGCAGAATGGATTGAGCCAAGCGCGCTACGCTCTCGTTGGGAGCTAAAGCTTTCGCTACGTTAATGACGGCGGCGCTGCATAGAAGGCCCGTGTCTGCAAATTATATGTTTGCCCGCCTTAACGGACAGTTTCGTGGACGGTGTTGTAAAAAAAGCTACGGACTCGTATCTTCTGCGTAGTGTGCATGGATGGCCCACTATTCCATCCAGCAGACTCTTAACAAACGATCCAAATATACCAGACTGATAAATAATTGAGCGTGAGCTTTGAATAATTCAGCGCACATGTTAAAGTCTGGTCGCTGGGATGGTTTTGGCGAGTGGATGTAAAAGAGATAAATGTTTAGTAAGAGAATAAGAGGGCTCAGGTTTGTCCCATAGAGAATTTTGGTACAACACCTTTTGGCTCTCCGCTAAGCGACAGATTTTATTTGCATATGTTAAAATAAGAGAAAATGCTTGTAGTAGCAACCCTTTGCAAGCAATCATAACCACTTTAACTGATAAAAATGAGCTTTTTTCATCCTATTTTAGGTTTTTTTGTTCTTTTCCCTTTGTTGGGGATGTGTCATCTGCATGTTACCTTAACTCGCCGTGAAGAGGTCAGAAATGAAGTCGCCATGAGCCTCCAGGGGGGTTGAGGAAGTCGTCTTGGAGTTAACCTAGTTTTCAGCCCAGTTAGAATAACACAGTGGTCATCACTCAGTCCACTAAGAATAGCGACGGACGCTCGATGGAGCTGGAGTTACAGGTCAGCGCTGAGCTTCGAGAGCCACGCAGGTCCCCTGTCAAAAAAAAGAAAAAATCATTTCTTAATACCTTTTTTATTTTTCTTCGTAGAGTTTGAAAGAGCTTCCACAGAGACTCCGTTAAGAGCATTTACATGATAATTATGTACGACAAAGTTGTTATGTAAAAATAGATGGATGGAAACATAGCTTATGATTCCAAGCACCTATTTTTAAGTGCATTTTTGAATATTGCATAAAAAACGAAAAAAAATAAATAAACATATGTGCACAACTGAGTAGAATGAACCCATTTCTGATAAGAAAAACTGTGCCTAAACTACGATGGAAACATTTACCGAATACATTTTGAATCTTTGGATGGAAACATAGCTAGGGACTGCAGATGGCTAACACTGGCATTTCTACAGAAATTTTAGTTATTGTGTGTTGTCTATAATAATGTCAACATACAATATTACAGTTGCGTCTGTCTATATTAATGTGCGAATCAAGTGTATCAGTTCAGTTGCAGAATGTGGTTGTTACGCATGTGAATAACCGTACTACGTGTGAACGTAACCGTATTAAGGACTCAAATACAGGACTGTCCACCACAATTGACTGATGGGCGAATGTTTTCAAAAGTTTGCATTTTCAGGCCTCCAAAACACCACTTTTGTGTAAATGAAGGGCCAAGATGCATAAATAAATGTTCTGGTTTCGCCATTTTCGTCTTTGTTTGGAAAGTGTAGCCGTTAAAAGAGGAAGGGAAACAAGTGCGAGACAGGGCTGGGTTTGGGAGAGGATCACTAAGCCAGGACTCAAACTCAAGTTGCCTGAAGCACAGCTGGACTAGATGTTGGACCACTACCCACCAGCCTACTGCCTCCAGCTTTCAGGGGTTGTTTTAATAGGAATCCGCTTGACTGGGAATTTTGCGTGACAGCAAACAGATTTAGCAGACTTAGCAAAGTTTGTAACATGGGATTGCGACGTTTACCCTCAGCTTAAAAGTAACTGATTAGCAAATTTGATCAAATTCGTGCGTCCTCACATGTACATGTTTTTGTATGATTTCTCTAGACCCCAGTGATGCAACTCGTACAGTTCAGCAAATATCTTTTGAATGTGTAAGATTGAAGACATACGAATTCAGACATATTAGCCCCCTCGTAAATTATTTATGAACTGCCACAAGATCACGCCGGCTTAATACACCACTACACTACATGATGGAGCTTTTTTGTTCATGAAATGTCTCTCCTGAAACTAGTATTACACGTCAAATACAAAATATGTATTTTTGGTCACATAACATATCATAAACACATCTTTCTAATATGTTTTTGTCACGAAAGTCCTTGTTATATTTGATGAGTTGGTAAATAGTCTTGCTTCAGTTCCTCAACTGATCAAGACAATTTAGGAAAACGAATTCAGCAAGATTTCTCTGTCTTGACCAATGATGCTGCATTGTGTCAGACGGACACGACTAATTACTTTCATCAAATCATAAATGAAAGCCCCAGAACGTTTCTTTAAATGCGACCCCGCAGTCAAACATACTTTTGACTTGATCTCTTTTAAGTTTCGTTGAACGATTTAATATTGCAGCGCTAATATCTTAAAGCTATTTTCACACGTTGTCACATTAAGTGATACTCTTTTTCGCATTAAAATTTTATTTAAATATTTCATCTCACTTAATATCAAGTTGGGGGGAAAAAAATTAATTAAGAAGAAAAAGGTTTCGTTTGTTTCGTTTGTTAAAGAGAGGAAGTCAGAGGAGAAAAAAACTGGTTTATTCTAAAAATGAGTTCGAAATTGAGGTTTAAACTGTTCTTTTTTGTTTCAAGTTCTGGTTCTTGTCAGACTTTGTTCTTCTTTTGGCAGTTTGGATGTGAGTTGAATGGGAAAGCTTAATAGCTTGAGAGGAGAAATGTGACTGCAAAACAGTAGATCAATATAAAGCAATTATGACAAATGTCAGAGGTCTTTGTGAGGCATCGGCGCTCGCCATGACTGATCATAGTGCTGTCAGTGTTAACGCTCTCGTTTTAGACCTCTTACTGTCCGTGGAAAAAAATACACTTGTAAAAATACTCACAATATGAACGTCATAGTTGGGCCGCACCAGTAAGTAAAGCAATTTCATTCCTATATTTAATATATGACAGTAAATACACAATAGTGTGAAATACAACAGTTCAATACGCAAGACATTAATAATCATTAACTTACATTTTATACACAGTGTCATCAGTTATGTATTTTTGTTCTGACAACACTTGTCCCAAAGAAAGTTGAAAGCATTAGCAGCACACCATCCTGAATGAATTAGTGTGTTTGAACAAACCAAATGAGTGAGTGACTCAAAAGAGAAATTCACTTGTCGCCACCTACTGGTGAAACATGAAACTTGTGGAATGAGACACTGAAAAATCCCTCACCACTGTTTTTAAAGCAGGGAGGATTCTGGATTTTGATTGGCTGTCAGTGTTTTTGTTGTTCTTCGGTATCAGTCGTTCCTAGGTGTATCGTTACAGCTTTGGTGTGGAGCGTGCTATTGTCCTAGAATTAAAATCGTTATTTAAACGCCATTGCTATAACACCGCAGTGACACGATAAAACCGTTTGACAGAATTCAAGAACTATCTATAATATATAACATAAAACTGTATTTTCCCTATGGAAACAGATATTTTAAATCCGTATGCATAGAGCGTGGACCAAAGCATCAACGTGTAGTTAAGCTTGAATGTAAGATTCTGCGTGCTGCATTTTCCGCAGCTTGTCCACCTTCGCCAATTTGAGGTACATTTCTCATTTCGAGTCCTGTCAGAGGGTGTCTTGCTTCTTAACGCTCCTCTGAACAGCCGTTCACAGAGACATTTCCTCCCCAGCGAGACCCTTCTGATTCATCTCATTGCTTTACTGATGTGGAAAAGTGAAAGTGAAGCATTGACTGAAGCACTGAGACAAAGCCTCCTTCAGAAGCCCTGCCTCAAACACGAAACACCATCTACTGGATGATTCCTCGGTACATTTCCATCCTTCTCAGCAAGTTGGTGGTAATTATGTCCCCTGAAGAGGCCCTTACCCATCCACTTATTTCTTCCACTTAGAGCTGTTCTTTTCTGTAGTTATCTCATCTACTGCTAAAGCACCCATATAAGTGTCATTCTCGGTGGCTCTCTCTTTTGTCGGTGCAAACAATGCTCCTACTGTAATTCTGGTTTAATAACAGCTAGAGATGGAAACTCTGAAAAGTCACAACAAATGACATGAGACCTGACAAACTCCATGGATTTAGATACTTTCTCTGAATATCATAAAGCACAAGAGAACCGCACAGTGGCTGCACAGTCATCAGCACTGTATAAAATGGCAGGCCTTAAGACTAATTTAAAGAGACGGCAACCGATTATGTATTAACCCTTTAACAGGGTTTAACAGGGCACTCTTTCTCTTGAGGAATCCCAGTCTGATCGATCATCTTCAACCTGTTTGCGTGGCATATTCATTGCTCTGTACTTCTTTTCCACAAAGTTCTGTCCCTCCGAGCAGTTAATTTTAGTAGAGCTTGTTTTCGTATTCTCCAGGCCACATGAGCCTTTCCTACTTTTCTCATTATCGATCGCCAGTCCAAAAATGCCTTCAAGGCGGCGCGATCTGTGTGAAGACAAGAGATAATAAATTTCACCACAACAAATGAGCTAGCAGGACATTCGGGGTCCTGACTGCAGTCGCATGGCCTGGCAGAGCTGCTCATCTGACTGTGAGTGAAGCTAATGTTTATTAAGTTGCTGAATCCCCACAAGGGCAGCAGATAAAGAGGGGTACGGATCATCCCTAATGGCCACTGAGGGGCTCTGAGCACTCTATTACACACACTATACTAGAAGAGAGCTAAGTGATTATATATCCATCCATCGTTCATCCTGTCTTTCTTCCTTCTTTCTTTCCGTCCTTCTCACCATTCATCCATCCATGTCATCTATCAATCCTTCCTTCTTTCCGTCCTTTCATCTGTCTGTCATGCTTTCCATCCATCCATCAAGCCATCTATTTATCCATCCATCTATCTATCCTGCTTTCTTTCTTTTCATCCATCCATCCATATATATCATCTGTCACTATTTACTTCTTTCTGTCTATCCTACGTTTCTTCTATAATTCCTTCCTTTTCTCCATCCATCCATACATCTGTCAGTACTTCCTTCCTTTTTTCCTTTCATTCATCTTTCTTTCATGCTTTCCATCCATCCATCAAGCCATCTATTTATCCATCCATCTAACCAATTTGTCCATCCTGTTTTCTTTCTTTTCATCCATCCATCCATCCATCCATCCTATCATCTGTCCACCCTACTTTTCTTTCTTCTTTCCTTCCATCCATCCATTCTTATCATGCATCAGTCCTTCTTTCTATCAATCCATCTTTCTGTCATGCTTTCCTTCCATCCATCCATCCATCCATCCATCATCTGTCACTACTTCCTTCCTTCGTTCTGTCCATCCATCCTGCCATCTGTCAATCCCACATTTCTTCCGTCATTCCTTCCTTCTCTCCATCCATCCGTACATCTGTCAGTACTTCCTTCCTTTTTTTCTTCCATTCATCTTTCTGTCATACTTTCCATTCATCCTTCCTTCCTTCTTTCCTATCCTCTGTCCACCCTACTTTTCCAGCTTCCATCCTTCCATTCATCCATTCACCCCTTTTTCTATTTTCTTCTTTTTATCCAGTCTGTCTTATTGTCCTTGATTACTTTCTTTCATCCGTTCGTCCATCCATCTATGCATTGTTTCTTTCTTACTTCCTATTTTCTCTTTTCCTATGTTGGCAGATCTGTTTTCAGTTTTCTTTAAGGCATGTAGGGTTTTAATAGCAAACAGAAGAGCTATTGCGTATGGTTAAGCAATACTGGGTCACTGCATCATTTAGCTTCTAAGTAACTGTGACGGCTGGAAAATGATGCCCCAATCCACTGGTCAAAGATCAGCATATAGCAGAACTGAAGTCACTGCGGCCATTAAATTCATAACTTTTCTTCTCACGTACCTTGGGCTGGCATTAAAGGACATGCCCACTGATTTAGTTCAGGCAGCTGAATGGCCATCATATCTCGTAGGATTAAATGTACCTTACTTTCATTATATTTCTATTCAGGGCTTGATGGGCCACATAATAAAAGTCATTTGAAGGCAATTACCCAGTGCTTTATACTACACTATCCTCACTTTTGATTTATTAATATTTGGCTTAGAATTCATATGCAGTTTTGTTGCAGAAAAATTTCATCAAGTATATTTAAAGGACCGTTTTTGCCCAGATGTCCTGATACATGTTTCATATCAAGAGAAGTGAAATAAATAAATAGATGGAAAATGTAACAGAATGAGAAAATAAATAAACAGTGTTAGGGAAAGATACTTTTAAACAGGGCTTACTTTTGGACTGGGCTTGCGAATTTGTTTATTAATAAGAAAAATCACAAAAGTTATATTTTTAGCAACTGTAAAGGCCCTTTCACACCGAAAGCCAAAGGCTGAAGGAAGCGTCTCAACATGGAAACAAGAGACATCCCAGATGAGTCAGTGAATAAATAGGAAAACAAAGTTGACTGCATTAATTATTTGAAGAAGTAACTTGGATATTTCATTGTAAATGTAAAAATAATGCATTACTGTACTAGTTCTTCTGAAAAAAGGAATCTGATCACATAACTCACGTAACTTGCAATGTGTTACGCCAACACTGAAAATAAAAAGGCAGAAGAAATGTAATGATCATAACCACACAGAGTGATAGGACAATGAGGAAGGCAAGCATGTCTGGTGTCGGATAAGTGTCACATATTGTTCGTATTTCCCAACATGAATTCAATAACAACATCCTCTCAGACGCCTCACTCTTCAAGTTTTCTGACAAAAGTTTCTCCATTTGTCTCATTGAATGACCTGGCTGATCTCTTCTAATCTACTTAGCTCCTCACATCCAGAGTGACATCTCGTGAGACTTAGTGGAGCAATTGTGTGATTGCAATTAAAAAAAATTGCTGGAAGCAAAAGTGCTTCCATACACATGATCCAAAAGCTTCTTATTACTTGCAAAAAAAATCATAATACGACATGATTTTCTCTTGTATTTTACAGTTTCCTCCATTAAATTCACCCCACACAAATGGCATTCTTGAATGTCAAAAAAAATTAAATATGCGATTTGTTAGTTGATTTCCTCCAAAAAAACAACAACTGTTTATAATACTGGTTATACACTGGTTATGAAGCAGAAATAATACACCTTGTCTTTAAAAAAGCTGAAAGTTTTTAAATTCCTTAGTTCTCTGCTCTATGTTACATTTGTAGCAATCATTGTATTCAAGCTTAATACAGGTCATCAAATCAAAGAGAGTAAAAGATAGGAGGTGTTTCTGGTGGCTTGATTTAATTGTAATCTGCCTCGATGACCTCTTATGAAGGAAAATTACCTTCCATTGTGTTCTAATGGCAGTCATCGAAGAAACTTCATTGTTAGAAATGAGCCTCTATTGAGAGCCTAATACTCAAAACATCTGCTGTTTTTTGGCACATAGAGAAAATGGCACTATGCTGAAACTCATATATTCAAGGTAATGTGTCAGGTTTCCTGAAATTTGTCCCAAGTGACACATCGAATATAGGCTGTAAAAGGTCAGCTTTTGGTTGGACCTTGTGCTATAATTTCCTGACATTAATCAGGCCATTTCTCGCTAGATAAATTATTGTATGTGATGAATGAAAAGTGTACTGAAAGCACAACGCTGTGTACTAAAACAAGGCTGTGGATTTCAATGGTCTTTCACTTTCTTGTTCAATCCCAATGTCACTTTTGTCAAAAATCCCAAGCCCAGATGCAAAAGGGAAGGGCTAGCCCCCTGTCCCTGCAAAACAAACCTTTGCTACAGAAACATCAAGAATAAATGGAAATTTTGGTCTAACAAGCAGGATTTCATCTCAGGATTTCATTTCATCTTCTATGATGGCGTTGGAACAAACTGGCAATGGCTTCTGATGCCTGATATCATAAATGATGTTCTCCGTGAGAAATATTACAAGAATTGAATCGTAGAATGTAAGAACTCTGTATCAAAGCAGGTGACTCGTTTAGTTACTGCGGGCTTTTGGCGACTACCGGTTGGACACCCTTGGTGTAAGCGAGGTCAGATGGATGACAAATGGACGAATTAGCAGTGACGGCAAGACCATCTTGTACGGGGTTCATGAAGAATGGCACGAACGTGGGGATTATCAAATGAGTGACGAAAGCACTCCTCGGCTGGAACCCGTCAACGGTCGGATTATCACAACCATACAGTTTCATTCATAGACACACCAAAGCGATCCTCATTAGCAACAACGGGGTGTGGCTGGCATCGTTCTGCGAACATAACGGGTTGTGAAAACTTTGCCGAGATCACAAGACGGGTGAAATTTTGACTTCATGCATCAGCCAAAAGTGGAGGTCATCACTACAGCAGACATAGAATCTGATCATTACCTATTTATGGTGGATATCAAACACAAGCTCTGAAACCAAAGGAAGCCCATACCAAAGAACTTCAAAGATACGACCAAGAAGTTCAAAGAACCACAACCTTCTCTTGAAGAGAAGGTGAATGTAGAAGGACCTCTGGGGAAACCTCAGAGATACCACCACCGAGTGTGCCCAAAACATCATAGATAGACAGGTTGACATGCATGCAAACACTTTAACCGTCTTATAATATGCATTTACTTTTCCAAAGCCATCCTTTGCATGACTCTAATCTGCACTGATTGGTCTGATGATCTGATTTTCATTTCATAATGTCTGTAATGCCTGATAAAGCAGCTTTTGTGAGTGCAGCGCTGCTTTGTGTACAGCGTTACCAGGGAAACTCTATTTCTACAGATATGAAAGCGGCACCTAGTGGCATTTCGCATTATCATTCAGACCAACAAGTGGAACGACTTGGGGTTTGTTTTAATGACAACCCGTTTCAACGATTCACAGTCAACTCTTTGTTTTGAGAGACAATAACTTTATGCACGGTGCACTTTCAGATTTAAAACGGTGCAGGATGTTTAAATTAATTTAGAGCTGTGTTACACACTGCATGAAAGGTAATTTTAAAAAATCCATAATAGGGGCACTTTAAACGTTTGCAGTTGTGACTTTTGCAGATTGCACCATCGATTTAATTTAGTTTCAAAACAGCTATTGACAAATATAATTCAGTGATAAGGTTAGTTGTCCTCAGAGTGACTAATTGTAATTAAACAAGATTCTATAAAATATCAAGATCTCAAATAATCAAAAAGAAAGTGTGAGAAATCGGATTTGTACACTCAGTTATTACATTTATATTGAATTCTATGTTCGTACGACAGAGTGCTATTTACTTTAGTCATCGTTTGATAAAAATCTTTTCTTCTTTTTGCATTTTACTACATTTTGAAAACAACACTGTTTTTACCATATTAAACTGTTTTCTGCTCCATGAAGCGAAAAATACAATACAAATCGTCTTTAATATTTGAAATTCTCTCGCTTCTTGCCCCAAAGCACACAAAATGATTCGAAAACACATTAACCTTGAACATTATCAAAGCTAGTCTAGTCGAGCGACTCCTGCTAGTTTGTTTACATATTTAAAGCTGCCTGAACAAAGAAGTGTGAATGTGCGATGCTGATGGATCACCGTTGAGAAATAAAGGGATGAAGTGAATGTGCGTCTGCTCAGATGTGAAAGTCACGGAGACAGTACTGTGAGGAGAGGGGGGTCTGGGTGTTTAACTGTCAGACTTCGGAGCGCAGGAAGGACGGAGTTGGGACTGATGTGGGCATAATTACAGTAACAACAAAAAGGGTGGATATCCAGGCGTCTTCGTTGTAATTGCGCACACAAACACACACACACATGCACACACCGCGAAGCTGATAATTACCGTCACACCTGTCTGAGCGCTGCGGTTCTCCTCCTGGGCTGTCTGAGGGAAGACATGTGAGACAGCTGCTCTTGCAGCGAGGGGCGTGGATGTACACCTGCCCTGCTGAGATCCCCCTCATCCCGTGTGCTGTCACCATTACCTGTGCACTTTATGTGTACAGATGCCTGTACGCATGCTGATGTCTCTGTTTATGTGTGTCTCAATGAAGCATGCTTCTTGTTCATGCATGTAGCTGAACACTCTTGGTATGATGACTTTTTATTGCCTGAAATCCACACCAGGGTTGTTATCATTGAAGGGATTTTTTTCCCTTCAATTTCTTCGCCCATTTATTTTTTGTGTCTTCTGTTAAACACCAAAGAAGATATTCTGAAAATTGTGGGTAACCAAACTGTTAATGAAAACCCTTCCATAATATGGACTCAGTGGTTAGCGTGACAAAGACACAACATGACAGAATATTAATTTTCAAACTATCCCTTTAACTTAAAATACAGTATACAAAATGATCACTACCAGAAGTAAAAGTATTATTAATTATAAAATAAAATGAAATAATTAAAATTATACATAAAAAGACAAAAGTAAAGTTATATATATGTTATATAATTAGATTTTATTTATTTAAAATATAGTTGCAAAGGCAAAAATTCTCATTTTATATAGTTTACATGTATAAGTACCAAAATAAATTAAAACTTATAGTGATAATAAAAATTACCAATACACAAAAACAATATTAAAACTTTACAACAAAATGTAAAACAAACAAACTTAATATAGTAAGTGTTTCCCCACCTTTGGTTATAATTATGATTATGCATATGATTATGATCACTATTATTATTATTTTTGTCTTATCGTAAGCCGTGCATCCCAAGTAATTTCTAAAAGTATTATTTATTGTTCATATTGTATTTAATACAAATTTAGAGTAATTAATTATTACATATAAAAATAATTAAGTAAATAAATGTATACGTTCATTTATTGTACAAATAATTACATTAGTTAATCCTTAATTGAAAATCAAGATATTAATAATTACACTGCATATTGTAAGTCAATTTAAATATACATCTGGAGAAAGAAATTGAATAAACGTAAAGATAAACTCAATTATTATGATATATGATTTGATGTAAATAATATAGTCGAATAAATATATTACTATCATACAAAGCTTCATTTGAAAAGTGGAAAACATATATCTCATATATTTTTGTCAAATTAATTTGGGTTCAGCTCCTAATTGCTGAAGTTTCATCATGCTCAGAAGGTCAAAGAGAACATCAAGAACAAGCAAACACTGTGAGGCCAAATGAATATTTATCACCACCTGAACAAGTAGCGTTCTGAGTGGCCAGGGGACCACAGTGAAATGTTTATTCATAAAGGGATTATGTAAAATAGCCAGAGAGGCGTGTTGGTACATTCAGACAGCGCCTAATGGTCAGTAATTAAAACTCAAAGCTTCTGTTGAAAGGACGAGAGAGCACTTATTGTTTTGGCTGTTCAAGAGAAAGACGGGTTTTCCCTTGAGAGACATGCATTAGTCCCACAGCATCCTGAGTCTAGATGAATACATGATAGTGTGTGTGTGTGTGTGTGTGTGTGTGTGTGTGTGTGACAGATGGGGGCACATCACAGGCCTGTCGCTAACCAAACACTAGCACATGTTCTCTGACTGGCCGTCTGTTCGTCCTTGTCTTTTCACCTTTTTGACTCACTTCGCCCTGTCTGTCCAGATTTTCTGTGATGTGCATGTCTGTATATGCTTTGCTGGTTTTGGTTGTTAGAATTTCAAATGGTCCATTTCTGCAGAACCGAGTCCTCAAAGTTCAACCTTTTTTTTTCGATTATATCTCTAAAAACAACTGACTTCTAGGTCGGCTGTTAGGAATTTCCAGTGCATGTTTTCAAATGCTTGTGTGCGCTGACCTTATGTTAATGTAAGATTTGAAAAAATGAACAGCAAATTAAAATTTTTTTGGAAAATGGCACAATATGCAAGTAAGACTACAAACAATTTTTTTATTTTTTATTTGGGAAGTAACTATGTGGATGTTTTACTGATCTACTACTTAAGCTTCTTCTGCTGAACCAAAATGTAACCCCTAACTCCTGATAGAACTTTCAAGCTACAGCCATCAAACTTGAGTCAGACCTTCAGACTGGTATGACTTGGTGTGCTATGTCTTTTCGAAGTAATCCAGTTGATATTTTTTGTAAACCGTACTGTCAAATCCACCAAACATTCCATAGACTTTCATTGAGGGGATGAAAACTTTTGTACAGGGAGACTTATGGTGTATTTAAGCTGTTGGTTGCTATGGCGAACCTTAACAACACATTACTGTAAAACAAACAAACAAACAAAAAACTTTGGCTAGTCTCCCAGGTTAGTTTTAAAGTGGCCAGTTTTTACCTGGCCAGACCGGTCTTAGCTGGTCAAGCTGAGAGTCCAGCTAAGAGACCAAGCAAGCTTGAACCAGCTAGATTATTTTCACTGTGTGTTATTACACTACTTCAAAATTACACATCCCATTTGGCATCCGGTCTGAGATGCAAAGTCTCACTCTCTTCCTCTCATATACCTGATAATTCACATAAAAAGACACATCCTCACCCGTGCTCCATTACCACCAATTGATCTGTTCTGAATATGGCCTTTCAAGCTCTGCCGTACCATGAGACATGAGCAGGTGAAATTACACCATTGATATGTATTTGAATTCTGGGATGCATGTTGGCATCTCATTACATTATCACACTGAAGACATTTGTCCTGTGCGGAAACATGCCAGACTCTCTCTGTCTATCTCTCCATCTTTCTGGTACCGCGATCAGCAGAAAGACACGCTTATGAGCACTGATGCGAATATAGAGCAGGCTGTAAGCTTAACAAGCCAGAATGTGCTAGTCTGCGTTCCATAGCCAACTTAAACATAGACGCCAGTCTGACTTATACAGCAATGCAACTGTTTGCTTTCTGAAATATAATTTGACTAAAGTGCTGGAAAACTTTCCACCTTTTTTACAGTATTTTGACTGTGAAAAAGTGGTTTTAGCTCATGTAAGCGTTGAAGCGCTGTAAATGCTGATTTGTACTCTTGCTCAGACATGGAAATGTACTAGGCACAGACAATGCTTTCTTGGTGTTGTAAATGTTAAAGTGGCCAGATTTGTTTTTTGCCAGTTTTGCAAAGTTTATGCGCCATTTAGTGCAGAGTTTATTGTTTGAAATAACACCACTATGTTAGCACAATAACACTTTATATAAAACTGAAAACATTTGATGTGTTCTGGCCATTCATACAACAGCATTCTTGGGCCCTGAAAACCCAAACCTTTGAAAATGGGTTTCAAAGTGCAAGTTTTTGAAAGTAATACTCCTATCCTTTTTCACAAAGGTGAATTTGTGAAAACAGTAACATATTACATGTTCGGTCTATAGGTATGCATATGTTCACAGATGCAAAGGGTTTCTTTACAAATTGACATCGCCATCTACTGGCCCAGCATGAATAACGTGTTAAGTCGTTTTCTTGGATCGATTTTGGATTGGGTTTTTTTTTTGACAGTGTTGTCATCTGTAAGCAAAACTTTCTTAAAATCAAACCCAAACTTTTCTGTTTTTAGTACATCTTTGCCATGTAAACATACCCAAAGTCTGGAAACAAAGAATTATATATTGTATATCGTATAACCTTGCGAACATTGGCAAACCCAGTGAATATTTCATCTTCAAAAGTGTTTGTAGTATCAACCTGATATTTTGCTTCCAGATGGACTGATAAAAGTGCAGTCGCTTAAAGTCAGCCAATCAGATTGGAGCTTGCCAAATCGAGAAAGTTTAGTTTTTTTTTGTGCGGCATGCATCAGACAGCCAGTGAACTGTGGGTGGACACGACTGAGGCCGGGAATAGGCTTTTTGATAATCGAGCATGCATATCTATATTTAATGATGAATTCTCCTAGGTGGATAATAAGTTAAGAAGAGAACTGTAGAAGAAAGAGGGGTGAAGAATGATTGATGTGGAATAATTGGCCCTGTACTGATTTTACCTGGCCATCTGCTAACACAATTTTTTTTTTCATCTGGTCAGAATCTCGGGAAGAATATTAATGGTATTACTTTAAAATGAACCGGTATACCTTTAATGTCCTTCATCCATGACTTTCATTGAGTTTCACTCTGAGCCCTTCCTTTAAAGAAAAGAGGGGAACGGGAAGAGCACATTGATCTTGTTAGTGATATGGACTTGCATGTGCATGCTGAATCATTTTGCACCTGGTCTTCATTGGCTGTCAGTAGTTTGGGTTTGTTTCCCCCACATTTTTTTCCTTCACTTCACCTCTAATAAATAATTTACCCTCCCTCATGTCATTCCAAACTCATATTCTTTCTTCTGCGGAATACAAAGTAAGCTCTTGTTGCTCTTTTCTATACAAATTTTTTTGGAAACTCAGAAAAGCTGTGTCGAAGTTTCCACAAATTACATAAAAGCATTTAAAAGTGGCCCTTGTGCCGAAAAACTTAGGAAAACAGATATTATAATAATATTTAGCTGAAATTTGCTGTAAATCTTCCACCTGAACAGTTTTGGACCCATCGACTCAGTCTTCATTGGTTTACCTGCATCTGCTACTCCACAAACAGATCCAAAATGCTATATAGTCTGATATAATCTGCACTTTCCATGTACATAATTATGGACTGATTATGCATGTGGAAATTGGAGATGATATCAAGAGGCACTGCTGTGGAAAAGCCAAAGAACATAAATATAAAAGTCTGGAATTTATTAACATAATGATTGGAATATGTAGGGCATGTAGGACTGCTTTTCAATTTCTTTATACATGGGTAAATTTTTGTGAAGTGAGGACATTAACTGTAGTCTTGAGCAGAAAATCATTTTCCTTTTAAAGAAAGAAAATGGTCAAATCACTGTGTTTCAAGGAATGTATTTGACTTAGCATGAACACTTGACTGACCACATTAGAATAAATACATTCTAAATTCTACATTTATTTATTAATTTATTTATATATAGTCATTTGTTAGTTTTTAATTAATTTATTTCATTTTAGTTCACATTATTAGTAGTCATTTATTTTATCTCAAGCAGAGGTTTTAGTTTTAGTTGGGTTGTTTCACCTATCTTATGAATCACTTGCAAAACGACTGTTAATGTATCTGATCAAAGTTTACATCTAAAATATGCAATCTCTTCTATGGAATGTAACATATAAAAGCTGTTCAAACGCAAAAAATATGATCAAACTGCAGAGAAAACGAAATAACTGACATCAAATTATTCACCATACATACAATATTTCCTTGAATATTTTTTGCCCGCATGTGTTAATTTAATAAAATATGTCCTACTGTCATCCAATGGACAATTTATTTTCGGAATTGGAAAGGAGAATTTATGTTTAAAGAAAAATATGAAATCAGCAATGAGCTCACGGCACTGGGAATGAGAGCTCCATGAAAGAATAAAGGTATGAGAAAAGGTACGCGTGTCAGTGCTAGCAGAGAGGTTTGTAGGCAGATCATTACTCACTTGCTGATTGTTCAAAGGCAAGATGCATTTCTCACAGCATATCCATAATTTAAAGTGAATATGGATTGAAAAGAATCTGCCTCAACAAAGACAGCAATTGTTCTTTAGAACAGCAGAACTGTAGCAGAAATCCTGAAGAGAAATCTATCGCAAGCAGACATCCGTCCATCTATCTGTCCGTCTGTCTATCTCTCCTTCTGTTTATCTGTCTTTCTATCTGTCTGTCTGTCTGTCCGTGTATCAATCTGTCTGTCTATCTGTCGATCTATCTATATGTCCATCTGTCTATCTATTTGTCCGTCCGTCTGTCTGTCTGTCTGTCTATCTATCCGTCTGCCCCTGTATATCTAGAATTTGTACATCAGTTTTTTCTATAAGTGTACATCTTCTTACTTGTGCCACACTTTGCCAGCTATTGGCAAGCTCAGCTCATTAAAGGAATTAATTATTGAAACTTTCTCTGTGAGCGTTAGACTATGTATTTGTCTATACTCTTTCCAGTGCTTCATTCACTAACCTTCAAACTGACAGGTTCTGCAGAATGAGGAGAAAGAGCACGGCCGGGAACCATGCACATAAGAAACTAGAGGCAAACTAATTACAGTCGGTATAATTAGCGGGCATGTGGCTGTCTGCCAGCTCAACTCGCTTTAAAGAGAAACCCTGCTTCTGTTAAAGACTTAAAGGGAAAAGTCCATATTGTATTTACAATCATGGGAACTGCTGCTTGCTTTGAATCAGTTGGACCTGGCAGAACAGTATTAGTCTTTGGGTCGAAAATGAGTGTGTGTGTGTGTGTGGTGGTGGGGGAGGTATGGCTTGGGTGTGAGTTTGTACGAGCAATGTGTGCTTGGCACAATTAAGTTAATTAATTAGAAGTACAATCAATAAAGCTAACTTCATGATTTGTCGATTTAGACATGTCTCTTAGCCTTATCAGCAGGTTCAGGTTTATTAGGAATTCATCCGCAGCATATTGATGAACTAGATGCCTATTGGAATGATTTATAAGGAAGTAGCTTTAAAACATGGCTGCAAAAAGATATTTTTGCTCCCTCTCAGTTCTAAATCTGCTCATGTATGAATGTGTAGCTAATTATTTAGCAATATTTCATGAATTAATTTTACTGTAGCACTTTCACAGCTATTATGAGTCATAATCAAAAGTGCAACTGGAGCATACTGAGGTGCAGTTTAAATAAGAAAAGACGAAATTAAAAATATAAGACACTATTAAATGAATCTTTAAATCTAGAGTAAAGTAAGGTGGGTGAGTGATTTTGCTCTGTGAGTGTAAATGCGACATAATTTGGTATATGTGTCATATTTTAATATCTTCCCTGCATGTGTTATCTTTTATCTCAATTCTTAAATATAGTTATAATTTTAATTAAAGAAATAAGGCCTTGTAGGACTATGGCCAACTATGGCCACGAATTAATATCAACGCATTTGTGCACTGGCATAAATGGCATAAAAGCTGCATTTGGATATGTTTACGGTGTTAAAGGCAGCATTTACACTGCAAAAACAATCGCATTGATGAAATGTAAATAAATAAATAAATAAAAACTTGGAAACCGCCAGTAGGGGGTGGCCAATCGCTGTTTTACTGATTCAAGTGATTCATTGATTCGTTCATTCAACCGATTCGTACCAAAACGTGCCTTCATCGACGCTGCGGCTTTGTTTTTCTTGGCAAAATATAGCAAACTCGGTCACTACCGGTAACGGCATTTCTAAGATGTTTATTGAAATATTACTGTATAAAATAAATGTCACATTTAGGTTATATATCGAGCTGATATTTCGCGTTTGAAAACGTCTTTTCTCTTGAGCTTTACGCTTCTGCAGTTTTGCGTTTTAACTTTTGGACTATAGCTTATTCCCAAACTTCGACAGCGCGGTGTATTGTTGGCTCCCATCCGTTAAATATCCTGTGTTTCCCCTCGTTTGTGAGTCGCTTTGGATGAATAATTCTGTTAAGTCTGTCGAGTTATAAAAAGTAAATGTAGAATACGCTGCATTCTTAAGAAAGCTATTAAGCTACAGTCTGAGGATCTTGCGGTGTCTTCATGGAGTCACAGCAGGGCAGACACCTTGGCAAAAATAGCATTTAGTGTATGCCTTTATTTGTACAAAATATTATAAAATAAATTATTTTATCCAAAGCACAAATAGTCACCTGCTGATCGAGATATCAAAAAACAGTTTTGAGATAAATCGATTTATTGAGAATAGGTTTGCAAAGAGCCCTAGAATATATGCTGAGCTTATATTAAGTAAAGCGTTTAATACAGTTGCATGCTTTTTTCTAACACTTTTAGATTTTCAAGAAGAAGTGCTAAGGTTCATATGGAGGAGTATCTTGATGACATATCGCCTGTCCTATTTGTCTGTGTAGATACAATCTCTCTCTCGGGGAGAAGGATCGCAGGGTCATTTGAGCCGAACACTCTCAGCTCAGAATAATAAACTGGAGGAAGAGGGCCCTCAGGGTAGCCAAAGAAAACAGCTCTGCCTTACGGATGAGTCGTGAATGCATGAAGAAGTGCGTATGACGGATGTTAGGCACAAGAGTGAAAGGGCGAGCTAAGTTCAGCAAGGTAAGGCTCAAACTTTTTATGTCTTCATGTATGTAACAATGCTTGAAGATACACAGGATTCAAGGGTTGTTATTTATTTTCGGATAATTAATATGTGTCTGTTTCTCCAACAGGAAATGCCTTGCTCTTAACAAAACCACGGTTTACACCGGACTAAACGAGACAGCGGAGAAAGAGGGAGAGAGCGAATGAGGGATCATGGCAAAAAATATTTTGTCAATAGCCGACAGGTAAGGTTAAACTCTTTACTGTAACCAATTTAAGGGCATTACAGAAGCTATTTGGAGAAAACATCTTTGAGTTGCCCAGAAGTGAGTGATTCATTTCAGGAGAGTGACATCTTTTATATTGCATTCTGTCACAGTTTGAGACACTAATAAATCCTGTCAGTCCCTGTAGCGCTTTCCTCACACACTCTTATGCCATAAAAGCATGCTCGACACAAGTACACAGACACAAATACTCGGCCGACACAATTCAAATAGACGGCTGTACATACTTAACGTGCGTTCTTGTGTAGTTGTGGTTGTAACAAACCTCAAGGGGCAACAGAGTCTTCAAACCATAAAAACTGATTCACAACATTTCCGGGGTTCTTAGAAGAAGAAGTCGGCGAACTTCCAAAGTGATGTAGTGGAAAACTACAGCAAAAAAAAACATTTTTTGGTTTTGCTCCAATAGCAAATAATCCATTGACGGCGCTTTTAAGACTTCGCCTGAGAATCAAAGGAGTGTTAATTGTCAAAAGTTTAATACACTTTCAGAAACAAAGGTACAAAAGCTGGGGCGATACCTTTTCACAAGGTACACTTTTGTACCTATTAGTTTTTAATATAATATAATAACCTAATATAATAACACTTTAGGTACCTTTATGTGCCTTTAAGGTCCCAAAATCTACTCTTTACAAAAAGGTGCTGCCCCAGGTTTTGTACCTTTATTTCTGAGTGTAAAAAATGTTACTTTTTCAAAAAGCTTTGATTGTTAATAGCTGTGGAAGCGCATTAAAGGTGACATAACATGAAAATGTAAATTTTCCAGGTTTTTAGTGGTAAAATCAGGTCCTCGCTGAATCTACCAACCAAGGAAATGTGAAAAAGATTAACCCAGTAACTTGTTTTTCATAACCCTCTGAAAAAACGAGTGTGTCTGATCACCTGTGACTTTGCAAAGGGATCTCATTATAATATTTAATCTGTTAAAGGCAGCGTCATTTCGATTTTGCAAACGGCAACATGCTTTACAGAGCCTCAGAGAAGACAAGCGTGCAGTGGATGTATTGATTTACTTACTGTAACTTGTATTTAGTACTAACGTGTGATTTATTTCCCAACTGTTTACCTTCACAGACATAATTAAGACTGTTTTTGTAACTTGTTTGTTTTTAATGTAAACTTGTGTGTGACTGAGAACTTAGTTTATTACTCACATGCCTTCAGGTGTCCTTCAGGCGTGTGCATCGTAAAATCGTAAAATATCAGAACTAATATGGTTTCAAATACATGATTTCAGCACGATAAACGTGACAGTCAGAACCAAAACATATATTTTTGGCAGGTACGATCTGTAATGGCGCAGATCTGTTCTGGAAAAGGGGCCGGGGAGTAGCAGTTCATTTGCATTTAAAAAGACATGCATTAAAATCAGCCTGTTTCTGCTTTAACTCAAAATATAGGCATTTTCAAAATGCTATGATAAATAGATCTGTGGGGCGTTTTGAGCTTAAACTTCACAGACACGTTCTGGTGGCACTAGAGACTTATGTTACATATATTAAAAAGGGGCATAATATGTCTCCTTTAAAGCAGATTCAATTAGTTAGCCGTAAATGTACAATATATATTAACTTCAATACAACGCTTTATCTTTTGCGTGAGGGAACATGAAAGAAGCAGATGTAAAAGAAGGGGTCATGGGTTGGGGATAGAGGCTGGATGAGAAAAGTATGATACTGTGTGTGGTTGGATGTGCTTTCTTTACTAAAGGAAACTTCCTTTCAATGGTCCGTCTCTCCCCATTAACAGCAAAAGCCAAAGATAACACTTAAGAGTGCTGCTTTTGGCTTCTCCTCCATCCATGTGCTGAACCGATTTCCTCAGGATAAGTCATCAGAAATTGTTAAATATCTTTAAAATAATAATTGGCTGATCACTGACACATTTTTAAAGCACTTGTGATCATATTAAGTCAACTAAACAGAATTGCTCAAGTGTTGGTATTTCCCCAAATATTAGTATTTGATGTTAGTGGAGTTTGCGCAAATATGTTTTGGTATGTTTGAATATACTGTATACTTTTGTGGACATATGTACAGTATCTAAAACTTAAACATTTATATGAATCGATCCATTATGTTGGATTGTGTTACTATAATTACATTTTACTCTTATGTTGATATGTTTTATAATGTCAAATTAGGTAAATGTGTTAAAAGTTTGGACATAAATCAGTAAGTCTCTCAGACTTACCAAGGTGAAATTTATTTGGTGAAAAATACAGTAAAACAGTAATATTTTAAAATATTTTTACAATTTCAATAACTTGTTTTCAATTTAAACTTATATAAAATGTAATTTATTCATTATTCCAGTCATCAGTGTTACATACTTTAGAAATCATTCTAATATAACAAAAATAAATGTTTGCTTTAGTGCTGTCAAATGATTCATCACGGTTAATTGCACCCAAAACATTTTTTTATTTTACAAAATATGTATGTTCTTTGTATATTTATATATCTATCTATCTATCTATATCTATCTATCTATCTATCTACAGACGTGGACAAAATTGTTGGTACCCTCTGGTCAATGAAAGAAAAAGTCACAATGGTCACAGAAATAACTGTTATCTGACAAAAGTAATAATAAATAAAAATTCTATAAATGTTAACCAATGAAAGTCAGACATTGTTTTTCAACCATGCTTCAACAGAATTATTTAAAAAAATAAACTCACGAAACAGGCATGGACAAAAATGATGGTACCCCTAGAAAACACTGAAAATAATGTGACCAAAGGGACATGTTAATTCAAGGTGTGTCCACTAATTAGCATCACAGGTGTCTACAACCTTGTAATCAGCCATTGGGCCTATATATATGGCTCCAGGTAATCACTGTGTTGTTTGGTGATATGGTGTGTACCACACTCGACATGGACCAGAGGAAGCAAAGGAAAGAGTTGTCTCAAGAGATCAGAAAGAAAATTATAGACAAGCATGTTAAAGGTAAAGGCTATAAGACCATCTCCAAGCAACTAGATGTTCCTGTGACTACAGTTGCACATATTATTCAGAAGTTTAAGATCCATGGGACTGTAGCCAACCTCCCTGGACGTGGCCGCAGGAGGAAAATTGATGACAAATCTAAGAGACGGATAATCCGAATGGTAACAAAAGAGCCTAGAAAGACTTCTGAAGAGATTCAAGGTGAACTTCATGCTCAAGGAACATCAGTGTCAGATCGCACCATCCGTCGTTGTTTGAGCCAAAGTGGACTACATGGGAGACGACCAAGGAGGACACCATTGTTGAAAACGAATCATAAAAAAGCAAGACTGGAATATGCCAAACTACATGTTGACAAGCCACAAAGCTTCTGGGAGAATGTCCTATGGACAGATGAGACAAAAATCGAAGTTTTTGCCAAGGCACATCAGCTGTATGTTCACAGACGAAAAATGAAGCATATCAAGAAAAGAACACTGTCCCTACTGTGAAACATGGAGGAGGCTCTGTTATGTTCTGGGGCTGCTTTGCTGCGTCTGGCACAGGGTGTCTTGAATCTGTGCAGGGTACAATGAAATCTCAAGACTATCAAGGAATTCTAGAGAGAAATGTACTAGCCAGTGTCAGAAAGCTTGGTCTCAGTCGCAGGTCATGGGTCTTGCAACAGGACAATGACCCAAAACACACCGCTAAAAACACCCAAGAATGGCTAAGAGGAAAAAATTGGACTATTGTAAAGTGGCCTTCTATGAGCCCTGACCTCAATCCTATTGAGCATCTTTGGAAGGAGCTGAAACATGCAGTCTGGAAAAGGCACCCTTCAAACCGGACACAACTGGAGCAGTTTGCTCATGAGGAGTGGGCCAAAATACCTGCTGAGAGGTGCAGAAGTCTCATTGACAGTTACAGGAAGCGTTTGATTGCAGTGATTGCCTCAAAAGGTTGCGCAACAAAATATTAAGTTAGAAGTACCATCATTTTTGTCCAGGTCTGTTTCATGAGTTTATTTTTTTAATAATTCTGTTGAAGCATGGTTGAAAAACAATGTCTGACTTTCATTGGTTAACATTTATAGAATTTTATTTATTATTACTTTTGTCAGATTAAAGTTATTTCTGTGACCATTGTGAGTTTTTCTTTCATTGACCAAAGGGTACCAACAATTTTGTCCACGTCTGTATATATATATATATATATATATATATATATATATATATATACACACACAGATGCATGTATATATTTAATAAAAATATATTTAATAAAAATATGTTCTTTATATGTTAAATTTATTTATGTATAATATAAATTAAATGCATATAAAATCTGTTTAAAATAGGTACCATTTGTGTGTATACATACATAATAAATATATATAGTGTAAACATGTACATACAAAAACTTTTTTGGATGCAATTAATTGCTTGACAGCACCAGTTTATTTATATTATCAATGTTAAAAACAGGTACTGGTGCTGCTTAATGTTTTTTGTAGATTTTTTTCAGGATTTTTTGATGACTGGAGTTTAAAAGAACAGCATTTATTAGAAACAGAAATATTTTGTAAATGTTTTACTGCAATAATTGACTTCATCCTTGCTGAATTAAATAATTAATTTCTTTTGAAAATCTGACTGAGCCCGAACTTTAAATGAAAGTACAGAAAGAAAGTTCACCTTGTTCAGGATTTGAAAAGTTCAGAATGTGTAAAGTTGTTCATATGTTAAAGCTTAAGTTTAGATGTGCTCAGTACAGTAATAATGTACAATTCTGTGTCTTTTACTAGAACCACATTTGAATGCCTGTACTAATGGGATTGCATTGAAGATTATTAAATATATTTTTTAGAATGAAAAGAGAATGTTGTGTCCATCAATCTGAAATGTGACGTTTCTTTCCCCTCAAGGCACTTGACGTGTGGACAGATTGGTGATTAAAATAAGAGCGTTTTATTTTTGTTTTGCATTTTTTGAATTTGGTGAAGAGATGGGGGCCCTTTCGGAGGGCCTCTTCTTTTCAAACAGGGCATTGGTTGTAATGCTGTGCATTTATGCATGTTCACTCCATCCCTCCATCTGAAGTGTTGTGGGAATGTTGTATGACTAGGAGTAACACATTACCCAGTCGGGCTGTATTTTTCTGGAAGGTTTAGTGTTGACTTGTTCTCTGTTTTGATCTTTTGATATGCCACATTCTTTGTAAAACTCAAAGGCTGACCTCCAACCCAGAAGAGCTTTGGGAAAAGTTTGGTTCCTCTTGGAGAACTGGAGAATCTTGTGCAAATTAAAACCAAAAAGAAAAACACGCTGTTGATCTTGGTTGGAGAAGCAAAGATCCCCTGATAAATTTATTCTGTGGTGATCCATCTTTTGTGTCTGTTTTCATTAATCACTCCCCGTTCTCCCGGTTCTGCAATCACTCCTGAGTCTCTACAGTCTTAAGTTCTGCCGTTGTCTTCTCCCTAAAGACTCCCGTCCATGCAGTTCGCGCCTTGAAGTCACGTTTCAGAGTCCGAGTAGATAGGAAATTCAAAAGCTAACATTTACACGAAGAATACTGATAGAGGAACAGCGTAGATGGAAAAAGGAAAAGAGCCAGAGTTTAATCCAAGTCTGAAAGGACACGGCCCAAAAGGCAGGTTGTGTAAATGGTGTTGTGTTGGTGTTTATAGGTTACTGGCGTACTGAAAGGTTACACGCTGCCATTTCCTTCCCCTTCTACAGCTTGACATTTCCTGACACCCTTGACCAACTGTCTATTAATTATGGTGACATTTCAGGCTAAACTGGCCGTCGAAAAATGCCAGAGGAATCTTAAGACATTTACTGAACAGGAGGATGTTTAGGTGCAGTGGTAACATCCTGGTCATGTCTGGTGAGAGTCAAGTGATCGGCGATTAGATTGACAGAAGGTCATTGATCATCCATATGTAATTGCTGAAGCTTCCTTTATTGATTTGATCAGTGAATCTTGAAGGAATATTCCAGGTCAGGCTCTGTTAACAGCATTTCTGGCATAATGTCAATTCCAGCAGAAAAGAATTTCAAATGGTCTTTCGCTGTTGTTAAGAAAGCAACAATTGCTGTAACAGTAACACACTTTCGTCTGTTGGAAGTACAGAAGTAAACAGCAGCGTTCCCGTAGGGTTTAAGAGCAGAAATGTGAGGCTTGTGTTTTTGTTAAAGCACTTACATGAATTATTCAGAAAACCCCTGTTTATTATTTGATCTGTAAAGTCATCTAAATCGTTCTTTTGTGCTGGGAATTTTTATTGAGGTGGATAAATCCAGCCACTGGTTCTGCATTACAGATGAGATTCTCGTGACTGCAATTTACAAATACAAGTAAATTAGGTTAATTATTATACTCTAACCACAACTATTGCTTTTATCTGATGGTTGAATTTAATTGAATTCTATGCTGTTGATTTAATAACGTATATTCAACATTCCTTTAATGCATCAGGATTCTTTTTGTGTTTAATTATTTATTCATTTGTCAATAACTATGGACTAGATATTGGTCTAATTGTCAAATAGTGACAATATAATTATATAACGTGTGTTGTAAGAGTATATGTAAAAAATATAACCAATCCTTGGTGCACCAAGAACAAAGTGTGTGTCTGCGTTACAGTTTAACACAACTCTCCATCCATATACTATCTTTTCATCCAGGGCAAGGACCACACACCTTGTCCAAGTCTCATCCAATTAATAGCCCCTTAGGCCACTTAGTTTTAGCATTGGTAGTAAAGTAAACCAAGCCTTAAGTAAACCAATTTATTTTATTAATAAATTGAATTTATTGCAAAAATGGCAAAAAGCTGTATCACAGTAGTCTAAATGACGATATCTTGCAATCGTAGTCATCTCTGGCTACTTTAATATAATTATAATTAAGTGCAGTTTGATGCAGTCGAGTGTTTTGCTTAATTTTGCAATATTAATTAACACTTTCATTATGTTTTAACTTGCTATTTCAAATTGAATTCAGTTCAAATTCACATTAAATTTAATCAATACTACGCTTAATCAAACTATGGATCACATAAGATGCTGACAGGTCACAACCATGGTTTGGGTCACACTCCTCCCACCAACAATTGACCCCCATATTGTTTGCTGTGATCCATGCTCAGCTATCATTGCCACACATGGTCCAGCTCTGGCGGAAAGGATACATTCCATTACTGACAGGAGGCCAGCAGTGCCAGCTTGAGGCCACATTTAGGCCAAGATCGTTTCTATGTGGGATGTTTCTGATGACCTTTAAAAGCAGGAGTGATTGGATGACAGAGCATTTTTTGAACCTTGTGCACACGTGTTTAACACTGTCCACATGTGACTGGATCACTAGAGACAGATGTTAACAGCAGGTGTAAAATGGGCCTAAGAGCTAATGAGGGTGAAGCTCTTTGATCAATAACACAACAGCATTGGTTAGAGGACTTGCAGGACCTGAACTTCAGTCTGTTCTTCCTATTAGGGTTGTGGATAAAATATCTGGAGACAGATGTGTTGGAGACTGGTTTAAAACATGCACAAATGTAGGGAACAAGTGCAAATCAGATTTTTGGACTGTCTGTTTAACCCAGTTCCCCTGACACATTTTGGCATTGACAATTGCGTATTAGTCAAGACATACATAAGATTTATTCTGTGATTTATTTTTCAGAGGTACACACATTCTGACTTTGCTGAGTTCAACATGTTCCTAGGTCAACAAATTTTGACAAAATTGTCTACGCCTAAACCAAACCTTACCTATGAGTAATAACTAAAATTTAATGATAGATGAATGACACTGATGTACAAGCATCAAACACTGATTGTAAGCCAAAACGTTACAAAAACTATAAACTGGTTCTTCAAATCTGATTGGCTGATCACGATGTTGTTCCAGGATCAACAAAGATGTTGACTTAGGAACATGTCAAGCTCAGAAAAATCAGGTCATGTCTGCGTGCATAGACATGGCTACCAAACCAGCCAAGTGAAGAAGAATAAACCTTCATAGAAAACAGTGCTCATCTCAGAATCTCAGATTTCTGCAAATCCACTTGAATTTGAAACCTTAAAAGTAAAATAGTGATGAATATATTTCAAACTCATTTCCCAACATTTTTGTCCTTGTTAAAAATGGTGTTTACTGCACACACCCCCATATTTTATCTATAAGTGGGCCATTAATTTTGGCAAAAGCTGTGCTTCTGTTTTACAGCAGCGATTAGTTGAGGCATGACAGTCGGAAAATGTGTGAAACCACCAGCTGTTATGGACAGATGAAGTATGGAGATGAAGAATATAACTAGTTACAGTCTGGGGCTTTTTTAGGGCAGTAGTAAGCCGAGGGTTTGAGTCTAATTAAGCCAAAATAAAACTTCACACGCTTAAGCAGAACCATGCTAACACAACTTCCAAATTTAAGAATTTATATGAAAATCAGTTCGGCTTCATTTATAGTTCAGCATATTTAGATTTAATGTTTTAGAACATAGTCACTGTATAGTTACTGTATTTTTACTGTATTTTTAGTTTCTGTATTAGCAGCAGTGAAACAGAATTTTCTTCCCTGCTGTTTTGCAAACAGCTGTACAGATAATATACGAAATATTTAGCTGAGGCATTTATGCACATCATTAAGCTTCTGCATGAAGTTTATTAGAGCAAACAGTGTGCTAAAATAGAGTAAAGCTGCAGTGCTGATAATCATGTTTACAGTTCACTTGAATGTGACTCATGCTGCTAATTGGTTAATTCTCTCCGACATCCTACATTTTTTCTCCTCCAGAAATGAAGGCACTTAACCTATGCGAGAAAGAAACAAACCTAAAATATAAACCTGTTGGGTTTAATGCAGACACAAACTAAATCGTCATGCTTTCCATAGTACAGTATATTCACTTTATGTTATAATCAGACTATCTAAAAGTTTTGCAAAGTTTAAATATTTTAAAGCATTTTGATAGGAAAGGAGGACAAATATAAAAAGAAAATATCCATACAAAAAATTTGGACAGTGTGCAAGGACCCTAATAGCTAAGACAAACATCTATAACTCTCGAGTCATTCCAGTTCCTTAAGTCTTTGGTTTAAAAAAAACTATTTAATATCTAAAACCTTGGAGATTCAAAATTTTGACATAAATAAATCAACATTTCATCCAAGTCTTCTGAAGAGACATGGTCATCATTTTCAATGAACATTTATTTTAGGTTTTTATTCCCATATAAACGTTGATTACTCCGAATAAATAAAGCAGAAGCTCAAATGTAATTGATGAAGTAACACGATTATAGCTTTACAACAGAGCTAATTCATTTTTCTGAAGTAAACAGCATGGCTATGCTCCCCCAGACAGAACAGCACAAAACCAGCATAAACCAACCTTCATGCTGGTTTAATCTGGTATTTTCAGCAGGGTAAGCATTTTGATCCTGTTATAGGTTTTTGTATTTGAACTGTACATTCCAGGAAATGGGAAACAAAGGTATTTTACACACTATGTTGAATACATTTTCGTCAGTTTGAAAATCTACTTAGCAATTTGAGCACATCTCGTGTTCCTACACCAAATGTTTCCCAAAACAGCCACTGAGTAAAATGCCGTAAGGCAGAGCCATTTGTTCATCTTAATGAGTAGATGAAGTGAGGTTAGATGAAGGTTCACACACACACACACACACACACACACACACACACACACACACACACACACACACACCTGTTCAACTCATCTGGATCATTTCACTCTGAATGCATAGTCAGTCTTTTCAGCCCCTCTTTTACATTCACCTATATGTTTCTGTGCTCTAGAGAGCTTTGTTAGATGGTTTTTAAAACACATGCAATTCCGTCTGCTCTTTTCCCAATAATCTCCTCAGGGAACGATCTGATTAGCATCTCTGCTAATAACAAATATGCTGTTAAACAAACTGGTCACATCCATGCAACCCTGGCTGAAGGAAAATTAGATGCATTCTGAAGACAAAAGCCCCAAGCTGCAGCCCTTAAAGTTTATTAAATTCAGAAGGGCAAGGTAAAATAAATAAATAAATATATAAAACTAATTATGTTGCATAAATATGGTAATTTTTGCGGTAGTGAGTCAAAGCTGTGGCATAAAGGCTGGGTAAAAGGAGCTTAACATGTCCATGGGCTTTTGTTTTTATTAATGCAAGATTTCAGTTAAAAAGGTATTAAAGCACAGATGTAATATACATTTTAATGTATGTGTGCATGAACAGCTTCTTAATGGTATTTGAGCTACCCATTTACAGATTTTGGTTTCAGCCATTTTTTCATTTAGACTATAGAACAAATGTTGTGTGCTTCCATATGTTTTTAATAGTTGCTTGTGATGTCATATTTTTATATATTCACTTCATCATATCCAATTTCATGGGATAAGTTTCACATTATATGGAATCTTCTCAAAAAAACTGTTTCACTTGGACTCTATGTAGGCAAAATTCATCTTCTGTGGTCTGTCACTGGACTTTGAAAATCTTAAAGCATAGCTAAAACTAATCCATTCTAATACAACTCCCAATTGGACTGTAATTGGATTGGAATATTTTGCTTGGGATGTGGAGTGAAAATGAAAAAAAGTTATCAGAGGAATGAAGGATAGAGATGTGGATTGGGGAAAAAGAGAGATTCATCCTTTCCAAACAAAAAGTTTATATTTAGAGGAAATATTGAGTTTAATTACCTGAATATCTTTGAGCGGTAGAAGCAGTTTAGACGCATTCCTTTTGATTATGTTCTGCTTCCAAAAACAACTTCTTAATATAGATGCATAGTCAGAATGCTATGAGAAAGATGCTCAGGCAGAAACTTTTGTGAGTTTGCCCATGAGAAACTAACAAATTCCACACAATTCAGATCCCTGCTTATTCCTGTGGCCAATTATACTCCTGTCTCTCGATCTGTCTCAGTCTCTGGAGATATTCGGTGAAGGGCCTTTCAGCTCTATTACACAGTGAAGCGAATGAACGTATCCTCAGAGAGAGGCTGCTTTTACTTTCAGACCTGTCTCAAAGGAACTGAGCCAGAACACAGTAACTTCACCTCCAACTGTCCCACACTCAGGGTTACTAACAAACCTTGACCCTGATTTTTATAACATGTTCCCACGCTCGTTCCTCTGGCAGTAATCAAGATTTGTAATGATTTTGATGGAAAGGCTGCTGCAGGTTGGATTTTGTTACACCACTTGAAGTCCTGACTTTTAGAAAACCCCTCCATGCACTCAACTTCGTTGGGAAAAATGGGTTTACTGTAAGATATAGGGTGAAAGCCAAAGGATGAGGCCACGTTTAGTTCAGTTAAAGGTCTCTCAATCTGAGAAACTAAAGTGGAAGATGATTGTTCTGTTTAAATGGGGTGCAACTGAGAGAAGCTTCTGGTTGTAAAGCTTCGAGAAAAATAGAGAGTGTCACATCTGTTAAATGAGTCATTGCAGAAGCATTGAAGAGTGGTGCAGAAGAGGAGGTGATGGATAGAAAAATCAACGAAGCTAATGTCTGAGGGAATGACAGAAGAAATGTAATTTTCTTAGAATAGTGCTGACTAGTTTCTGCAGGTTACCTCATTGCCACTAGTTGACTTGTTTGAAAAGTTTGCAGATTCATTCAAACAAAAGAAATGTCTATATGAGTGAATCATTGAATCATTCACTCAGAGCTTCATTTAGACGCTAAATGACTTTCATGTTGCAATGCTCGCAGTCTGTCCCTTTTTAGAGGCAGCAAACCTTTAAATGTTAGATTAGTTTCAAAATGTTGATTCATACATAAATTGAACAAGTGAATGTCTTTTTGAGTGAGTCATTGAGGAAGAAAGTACAAACATGGCAGATGTGTGAGACCGCTGGAGGTTTAAGGAAGGGGGTTTAAGTTACTAACAATCAACGTTTAATCAGGTTACATTTTCTTTTTCGAAGTTATATTTCAACAGATTGTATTTTCAAACAATCTGTTTTGATTGATTGAGAGATGATACGTAGACAGTGGAAAAACACTGGATTTGTGAAGTTTAGTAAGCTTAGTAGGCATGTTCTTGCCTTTATTTCTACTGGTAGAACTGGACTTGCACTTGTTTGCTCAAAGTGGGTGGTTATTATCCATAATGGCCAGGTGCATTATGGGTAATCTATTTGGTTCAGACCACATAGACCCTGGCATGCTTGTGTAAAGGTTCCATTAGTCTGGAAATTGAGCATAACATTGATCATTGAGACGAATACACCGTACCTCTTACATGCTCCTGCTCTTTTGCCTGAATAATAACTTTAACCTCTACGTGGAAAGGAAATGTTCATGAGCAAAGCAGTGTGTCTAATATGATTTGTGGTGCATTTCATTAATTTTTGTAATTTCATTTAAAACTTGGATTATGCAGCCATAATTCAATTTCAGGGCTAAAAGTTGTATTTCTAGCTTTGATTCTTTTATTCCTTAATGATTTCTGCACCATTCTTATCACTTGTTTGAACTCAGCACCTCAGTTCTTTTTCTCTGTCTGAAGGTGAAGGAGCGAAAAGGCTTTTTTAGTGGTTAATGGGACTTGGATGACAGTTCTCCTGAATTCATGAGTGTGTGAGTACTGCAATTCTGGAGTTAAGGTCAAAGTGTTGATGTCATAATTATTGTGGACTGAAGCTGCATGTCACATTAAAGAACATCGAAGTCAATACCTGAGAATGAGTTTTCAGGGTGAGTGCTTTCAGCTGCCGTGTCCGTCAATAATGACATCCTGACACTAATATGACAGGTGTATGCATACACTTCCACGCATCACCAGCTTGCACAGCTCAGAATAAACAAAATTTTTATTTGCTGTGATTCATATATATATATATATATATATATATATATATATATGTGTGTGTGTGTGTGTGTGTGTGTGTGTGTATTTAATATTTGAATTAAAACATTGTTATTGTTGATAAATGTTGATAAATGTCAAGGCTGCATTTTTTGAAGAAAATTAGAGTGAAATACTGTGAAATATTATTACAATTTAGAATAGCTAGTTGTAGTACATTTTAAAATTTATTTTGTGGCCCTTGATGGCCATTACTTCAGTCTTATGTGTCACGTGATCCTTTAGAAATCTTTCTAATATGCAGATTTTAAATGCTTAAATAATAATTTCTTCTTATTAACGTTATATAGTGTATCAAAGAGGACGTTTGTGTGAAGTGGCTCTTAAAGAAAGTATATTTTGTTTTATATATATGTATCAGAGTGCATGTTTCTGCTGTAGAGCCTCAGCATTATGAGTATGTCTCAGTCAGAAGCACCAATAATTTTAACGCCTTATAAAATAAACCCTATTCTCGGTTTTTGATATCAGCATCATTCCTCAACACCCTCACATTTCATTAAATTGTTTTACAATGGAGCTTTGGTGATAAACCCGCTATTGCAATATCTACCACAAAAAAGAAGGTTATATTATTGAGATTATTATTAAGTCAACATGATGTCTGGCATTTCTCGTCTCTCACAGCAGACCTTGATACGTCTCTGAAATGAGGAGAAACTTATTTCCTCCTTACCACCAGGAAGTCATAAACCTGTCAATCATATCCGATACATAATCCTCTGGAGGTTACTGTAAACCTGTATGCGTCTCTAAGAGAAGCGATATGAGGAATTATTTACAGGGATTGTGAGGGATATATAGCCGCCCTGTGAAGACAGGTGTTATTATATATTCAGTTGCATATAACATATTCAGAATCACAGCTGTAATGCAGAGACCTCTATTAACCTGCAGTAAAAGTCTGATGCTGGCAAACACTAGCAAAGAAAAAAATGCTCCTAATATGAGTAATGTGCTGCATAATCCCATCCTCCTTTCTCAAAGATTGGACAAAAGTTTGTATTAAACAGCATAAGCCAGGTGGTGACACTGTGGATCATCAGGGTTTATAAACGTATTTGGTCTGTTTGCAGTAGAATAATTCAGTGACGGGGAGAGAAGTATGCAGAAAGATATGCTGGATGATCCTTGGGCTCCAAAAAAGCTGAAAGGGCTGAAAGTTTTTAACTCTCCATCATTACAGTATTGTATGTATGTACCTCATACAATAATATAATTTTACACTATGTAGAATGCGATTGCTATTGAAATGGTGTGGCGCTGGATGAGAAAATGAGAACCACTTCGAATTGAAACTAGCAAACGCACTATGGCTGATGGAGCTGTTGTTTCAATTATAAATTTGTTCAACAATAAAACATCTTAATTTAAGACTCAAGAAAAGAAAAGACTTTGGACTGAAGTCACCAAGGTAGTTAAGAAGCTAATCGGTGGCAAGGCACCGGGGGTGGACAAGTACCTCAGGTCTCTGGATGTTGTGGGGCTGTCTTGGCTGACACGCCTCTGCAGCATCATGTGGAGGCTGGGGACAACACCTCTGGCCTTGAAGACCGGGTTGTTGGTTCCACTTTTTAAGAAGAAGGTGGGGGATCTCCCTGGGAAAGTCTATGCCAGGGTACTGGAGAGGAGAATTTGTCCAATAGTCAAACCTTGAATCCAGGAGGAACAACACGGCTTTCGTCCTGGTCGTGGAAGACTGGATCAGCTCTCTACCCTCTGCAGGGTACTGGAGGGTTTGTGGGAGTTTGCTCAACCAGTCCACATGTGCACTTTTGCTCTTGGAGTATGGGGCCCAAGGCCCTTTGTTAAGGGCTGTCTGGTCCCTGTATGATCGGAGCAGGAGCTTGCTTCACATCGCCGGCAGTAAGTCAGATTATTTATCTTTATGGAAAGGATTTCTAGGTGCAGTTGGGGTCCAGAGGTAGTCTGGTTTGGTGACCACAGGATCTTTTCTCTGCTTTTTGCGGATGATGTTGTGCTATTGGCTGCATCAAGCCAGGATTGTACAGTGTGCGCTGGGGCGGTTTGCAGCCGAGTGTGAGGCAGCTAGGATGAGAATCAGCACCTTCAAGTCTGAGGCCATGGTTCTCAGAAAAGGGTGGCTTGACCCCTTCAGGTTGGTGGGGAGTTCCTGCCTCAGATGGGGGAGTTTAAGTATTTTGGGCTCTTGTTCACAAGTGAGGGAAGGATGGAACGAGAGAGTGACAGACGGATGGGTGCATCTTCTGCAGTAATGCGTTCAATGTATCTGTCCGTTGTTGTGAAGAAGGAGCTGAGCTGCAAGGCGATGCTCTCGATTTACTGGTTGATCTTCGTTCCTACTCTCACCTATGGTCATGAGCTTTGGGAGGAGCTTGGAGTAGACTTACTGCTCCTCCACATCGAGAAAGGACAGCTGAGGTGGCTCGGGCATCTGTTCCGGATGCCTCCTGGACGCCTCCCAATGGAGGTGTTCCAAGCATGTCCCACCGGAAGGAGGCCCTGGGGAAGACCTAGGACACGCTGGAGGGACTATGTCTAAAGCTCTATACCTCTATACCTCGGTGCTCCCAGGATGCAGAGCTGGACGAAGTGTTTGGGGAGAGGGAAGTCTGGGCGTCCCGTCTTAGACTGCTGCCCCCACGACCCGGCCCCCGGATAAGCGGAAGCAAATGGAATGGATTTCTTTTTCTTTTCTTTTTATCTTTCTTTAGTTATTATTTTTAAATAGCTACTTTTATTCAGAGAGAATGCATTGATCAAAAGTGACAGTAAAGGCTTTAACATTGCTACAAAGATTTGAATTTGAATTAAAAGCTTTGCATTATTCAAAGAATCCTGAAAATTTGTGTTGTGGCTTTCACAAAAAACATTAAACAGCATAACTTTTTCCAACATTAATAATGATAAGAAATGTTTCTTGAGCAGCAAATCAGCATATTAGAATGATTACTGGAGTAATGATGCTAAAAATTCAGTTTTGATCACAGAAAAAAAAATACACTTTAAAATAAATTACGAAAGAAAACACTTATTCTAAGGTATAATATTTCCCAATATTTTTTATAGCATTTGTTGCTTCAATCAAGATGTTCATTTAATATATAGGCTTGAACAAAATTTGCACTAACTGCTTGCAGTCTTGATCTTTGAACTCCAGTAGGCTGTGAAACAAACACTCTTTGGCATCCAAGCAGACTGTTTCTGGCTCTTTCTGCGGTGATTAACACTCAGCTTACTTTCTGCTCCTCAAAGCTTGCTTCACAGTGTGTGGCAGCACAGGAAGGATTCTCATGCAGTGCATCGCTGCTGCTGTGGGCTTTGCTGTACTCACAGGCTGATGAAGCAACAGGGGCCAGTCGCTGGGGTCTACACTTTAATTCACCACAGGACTCAAAGTGCTTTTCACTTTTTGATTGAGGGCGAATGGGGCCATGAAACGAGAAACATGGTGAATAAAAATGAATGACGCAGTCTTTGGCTTGTCTTACTTATTACCCTTTTAGATCTTTCTTTCATGCACAGATATCCCTTTTGACATCGCTTCTTTAAAAAAAGATCTGTTTCTTATATTGAGTGGCATGTTGTTTGTTGGCACAAACCATTAGGGCTGCAGTGAAGATATTTCCCTTGCGGTAATTTTGAGTGGCTCAATAGTGCGGTACGCAGTCTCTCATACTTGAGTCTGACTGGACAGCTTCTTCTGTTGATATTTTTCACCTGCGGGTCTAGACGGATTGTCAGTCAAAGCAGTTTCACTGCTGTGCCACAAGATGCGGCAAGAGGCTGTCTTTGAGTTAGATTTTAAACTGTTCATTCAACTACACTTTCCAAAACGCCAATTGATTCAAAGAAAGATGTAATTAATACTGCTTTAAATCATTTTGAACTTTATGAGTTCAAAAGTTCCTAGTTGACCAGCAGTGCGTCAAAGACAGATTTCGCTTTCCTTGGATATGACTTTCACAAGTATACATTCCTCAGCCTGAAAGACAGACGGGGGTAATCGCACGTGATCAGTCGATCCCTCTCTCTCAGTGGCTGTCTGTTTAGGCTTGGAAATCTACCGAACCTTTGTGGCCTACACATACACGAAGTGTAAAACGAGACGTGAGAAACCTTGAATTATTTTTATTATTTTAAAATGCTCTATGAAGTCACGTTTTAAATCAAATCATTCTCGAAATGTACTTTGAAGTCCTGCTTTGAATCAAATGATTCACAAAACACGCTTTGAAATCCTGATTTGAATGAGTCGTGAAACACGATCCGATTGGGGCACAATGGTTTAACTGAATCCGACATTTCATGCCATGATATTTACTTGTCTAAAAAGACAGAATTATCATTAACAGATCACACTAATAATTAACTTTAGAGAGAAAAAAAAGTTTCCAAATTATCCCACCCTCTGCTTTTTTCACAAATCGCACCATATGCATATGTATCAGTTACTAATATTGTCTGTGAAAGGAATAGTTCATTCACAAACACTGAAAATGCACTCTTCCTCTGGCCATTCAAAATTTAGATGAATTTGTTTTGCAACAGATTTGGAGAAGTTTAGCATTAGCTGACTTTATCCATAGTGGTTCCACTGTGGGGAATGGGTGCCATCAAAACGACAATCCAAACACCTCAAGAATCCACAAGTAATTCACATGACTACAATACATCAGTTATTGTCATGTGAAGAGAAAAGCTGGGTGTTGTAAAAAAAGCCCCAGCTAAAATACAAATGTTATATCCATAATATAGCGTTCTTTTGTGAAGTCATCTCGTCTGAATAAGGAGAGAAATACGCAGATCAAACACCCTTTACAAGTGAAGACAGGTGCTGTCAAATTATTAATCACGATCAACATTTTTTTGTTTTTGTTTACAATATATATATATATATATATATATATATATATATATATATATATATATATATATATATATGAGTATACTGTGTGTATTTGTTATGTAGATAAAATACAAGGGCATGTATATATTTAAGAAAACTGTGTATGTATGAAATATATATAATATAAAATCTAAGAATAAAAATATATAAATGTAAATATTTTCAAAATATGTACTGTATGTGTATTTAAATATACATAATATACACAGTACATTTACATTATATCATAATGTAAAAATATTTTAGATGTGATGACAGCAATTACATAAATAAATGAAAATTTGTTGGTTAGTTGATTCCTGAATTTATTAATTGGTCATACAGAAAATACACATGTAGTGATAAACATCATATTAAAGTGATAGTTCCCCAAAATTTTACATTTTGTCATTATTTATTTACCCTCAAGCATGAGTTTCTTTTTCTGTTGAAAAAGACGATTTGAAGAGTGTGAAGACCAAACCGTTGCTGGTCCCCACTGACTCCAGAGTCTTTTTTTCCAAATATCTTTTGTGTTCAACAGAAAAAAAAGAAATGCATACATTTTTGAAACATGAGAGTCAAGGAATGATGACAGTTTTTTTGTTTCTATTTTGGATGAACTATATATATATATATATATATATATATATATATATATATATATTTTAGTTTATCTTCATAATATGATTCATTTTTAATAACAAATGCCCCTTGTACTCATTTTCAAGAGCACACTGCAGTCAGGTGTGTTAAAACATACATGATAATGAGTATCATTAAGCGGTTTCTCTGTAAATCTGAAAGGTTATTACAGCAAGCACCTTTCACATTTTATAGTCTGCCTTACATTAGTTGTGCTGTGTTGCTTACAACATATTGACCTTCAGTTCCTTCCACTTTAGCAGCATGTTGATTCTGAGGTGTGTGTGTGTGTGTGTGTGTGTGTCTGTGCCGCCTCATTACCTCTGTAGGAATGTGAAACACTTCTCATCAACGGGTCCTCCATTATCTTCACTGTTTGACACACACGCACACACACTAATACTCTTGCTCTTTAATTAGAAGGGATTTTAATGTTCAGCAGGTTCCATCTCCTCCAAGCCCCACTGACATCCATCTTTCATTATAACTTGTAAACCGCAAGTAGTGTATATAAATGTGTGTGCGTGCCTGGGCTTAATCAGTTTCTCAACTAGACAGACAAAGTAAGAACAACACAGAATTACGCTCTCACTCACAGCCAAGCACACTTTCACCCAAACAAAGCCACATATTACTATCCAATTTGTGCAACATGACACTCTCAAATCAAATATAACTGCTGTGGGCATCTACAGACCATATTACTAAGAGAGAGTAACTGAGAATACTGCAGAGTTTACCAGCTGCACCATATGATTTCTTAAAGGTAGGGTAGCCATTTTGAAGATGCTAGCAATAGCGAGCTAGTTTTGAAAGCGTTTTCCATCCAGATAATTTAGTAAAAACCCACTTACTATACTGACTCTTTCTAACCTTTACGTTTTGTACAATTTTAGTGGATGTGTTTTTTTGAAAACCATACTTCCTGTTGATTTCAGTTGATCTACTTGTATAAACAGCAACGCTGAGGTTAGTGAAATATTTTCATCAAGAACTGCAATTGGCCTTCTTGTTTTTAGATTTATCTTCCTTGTATACGCTACTGTTCAAAATTTTGGAGTTGTAACATTTGTAGCATTATAACTGTCTGCACTGTTAAGGTCATTGCACACTGTGTCTGAATTTATTTTCTTGTTTTTCGTCATCCTTTCCGAACAAAATGCTTGCTATGGAAATCGAACCTTGACCGAATTTTTTATGATGGACGAAAGTTTCGGAGCCAGCGTGTTAAACGCGAGTGACACAATGTGAGGTTGTATTTCTTTTTTAACATGCGAAAATGTTGGACTTTTTTTTTCAGGCCTTTACTTTCAATTTAAAGCATGCTTATTGAGTCTCTTTCAAGAAAAAAAATCAATGACCACAAAGCACAAACGTTGAACCATTTGACCTTTTATTAGCACCTTGACTAAGTGTTGCTTCTTGTATGTAAACCAGTCATCTAGTCAGAACCAAAGATTAAAACTTACCTAAAACTTCACTGCTATTTGTTTGCTGCCTTACAAGCACTGGCATTTCCCTCTGGAAATCTAGTTTCCAATTGCACTCTTTGCCAAAGACAACAGCGTCTGCTGAGAGATAGATTTATTGCCTTATTTGAGATGAAGCCTCCCGCCATCTTCTGTTTGTATCATGAACAGAAGGTTCATTCACCCTCTTCAGGTCATTGGATGAACCTGGCAAGGCCTGGTATGTGACGCTTGTGTTTGTTTAAACGTTATTTAGCTGCCATATAGTCTAGAGTTCAGGCAACACAAATGGTTGACTGGCAGCAAACAGGCAAATGAGATTTACAGTAATCTCTCTCTTTGATGAAGGGACCGGCATCGTGCATTTCTTTTAGGGCACATCAAGGTTAAATATGGCGGTTGGAAGTCTTGGCACTAATTCATGCTTTGATTGCGTTTCTGTGAAAGGAAATATCTCAGTAGGGAGGAGCGCGTGGATTTTCACATATTCTTCTTTTGTTACTTATTATGCGTGTGCCTGTCTGGCTTCTGTTGCATGTGTCTTCTTTAGAGGGATACTCCACCCCAAAATAAAAATGTTGTTATTAATCGCTTATTCCCATGTCGTTCCAAACCCGTAAAGGCTTTGTTCACCTTCGGAACACAATTTAAGGTATTTTTGGATGAAAACCATGAAACTTGTGACTGTCCCATTGACTGCCAACTTAAATTACACTGTCAAGGTCCAGAAAAGTATGAAAGACATCATCTGAATAGTCCATCTGCCATCAGTGGTTCAACCGTAACGTTATGAAGCGTCGGGAATACTTTTTGTATGCAAAGAAGATAAAGCACCCCAAGCTATTGCTTCCAAGTCCTCTATCTGTAATAATGATTACTGTGAAGTATAATAATATTCATTTATATTTTTTGTTTAAAATAAAATACTAACATAATATTAAATAGACTTGTAGTTATTATTTCACAGTACTTACTGTTTTCACTGTATTTGTGGCCAAATAAACAAAGTCTTAGTGAGCATAAGAGACTTTCAAAAACATGACAAAAAATCAACCCAGCCCCAAATTTTGAATCATATAGTGTATGCTCAGGATTTTGTTGCCCAAACTGACTCCTGTCCATAGCAATTTTGCTGTCATTCGAAAGCACTGTTTGGTTTTTTTGTTCAAAATAGATTAAATCACGTATCGGCAGTGATGTCAGCATAATGTGTTTTGCCCCACGCAGGTTTCTGTCAGTGTCTCGTATAAGAGCTGTTCGTTTGTGACCTGTGTCTGATACATCTGTTTGCACGCAGGGCGAGTGTACCGTCATGTTGTAACAAGAGAAACTGACATTTCATACCGAGGGAGGAGGGAGTTTGAATTCCCAGCGTTTAATGTTCCACATCTGCGAGCGCGGTCGCTGCTGAAAATCATTTCATGACAAGTCATTGTGGTTGAATGCGGTGCAGCTGAGCCGTGGCTCGTAATTTGTGTGTTTCCCGCCGCCATGTTGCTGCTTGACAAAGTGCGTGTGTATGTGGGAAATAAAAATGGAAAGCTATCTATGAGTCCGATCCTTTACACGTCTGAGGCCACAGGTGGTGTATTTCAGGCTTTGTGATCAGTCTCCATGGAGACAAAGAATATTAATGCATATGGTGCCAAATTTACTCTCTTTCTCTTTCATTGCCTTTCGTTGCTTTTCTACACCTACTCTTAAAGGAAAGAAAGTCCCTGCTTATACTTATGATACAACTGCTACAGCTCTTTTGCTTTGTTTATTAAGATTTATTCATTAAGTGTGAAGTCTTATTATTAAAAAGGTTTTATATATATGTGTGTGTGTGTGTGTGTGTGTGTGTGTGTGTGTGAATAAATAAAAAGTCTAACACATCATTGCTGAATAACACCAACATTGGTTGTAGATCATGTTAGAATGATTTATGAATTGTGACTGCCATGAATTCAGCTTTGCATCATATTCATAAATAATATTTTGTAATAATATTATATTTTAACTAATTATATATATAATATTATTTTTTAAGCAAATAGATGCAGCTTTAATGAAAATAAGAAACTTAAAATAAAATAAAATATTTTACTGATCTTAAATTTTGGAATAGCTGTGTGTGCATTCAAAGTTGAAAACCATCAAGATTAAAAAAAAGAAATCTATTATAAATATTAAATGTAAAATTTTCTCTTCATCAAAACATACTGAAAAAAAGAATCAGAGTGTTTCCTAAAATATTAAGCAGCACAACTTTTTTCAGCATAATAATAATATGAAATGTTTCCTGAGGAAATTAGGACGTTAATGACTTCTGAAGGATCCTGGTACACTGAAGACTGGAGTACAGAAATAGATTACATTTGCAATATATCTGAAAAGAAAAAAAGGTTATTTTAAATTGTAATAATATTTCACAATATTAATGTTTTTACTGTATTTTTAATCAAATAAATGCAGCCTTGGCCAGCATAAGAGACTTCTTTCGGAAATATTCAGAAATCTTATCAACCTCGAAGCTTTCAACAGTAGTGCTTTTTTTCTTTGTGTTTTTCCCACGAACCATATTCAGATCACAGCAGCTTCTTTACTCAAGACTTTTGCAAGGGAATTATGACCCCTTGATCATAATTTGCACATTAAGATACACACGCTCACCACTAGAGCCAGAGTGTAGAATCAGACACCGTCTTCAGTCGTGCCCAAACCACAGAAACAAGTGTTTGATTGAGCTTCGTAAAGTGTTATTCTATTAAACACAAACATTAAAGCAGTTAATCATGTGCTACATACATCTCACTTGCTTTTTCTCTCTATAATTGTCCATGTTTATGTTTCAGATAAACACAGACGAGGTTTCTGTATCAAAATAAGACACGTATGTGTTTATAAAAGCATGCAGGATGGTTGCGTGCTGATATAAATACCAGCTGTATAGTATATTTGTAAAGGCTGAGACATGAACACAGTTCTGTTATGGTGCATTATGGGGCACCTTTGGAAGCCCAGACAGAAGCCAGTGAACAAAAATGGGCTATAACATGTAGTTTATCAGAAAAATCTTGCTCATATTATCAGAGATATCAATATTTCATTGTTCATTTCATTTCAATATTTCATTCATTTCAAGTTGTTTCTCTTAATCAAGAAAAAATGTGAAGTTACACAACTCTGAATACTCCTGCAGATTAATTCTTAACAAACAAGAATGGACTATAAATTGAGCTTGTTTGCTTACGACATTCATAGCTTTCATGCTTATCTCTGAATTCTTTTGTCATGCTTAAAGAGAAGAATGTTTGATGAAATATGCACATTTTTACAATGGTTTCATAAAGGTTGTGTTCAGATAGCTTGGTGGTGGTCTATTATCTAGTTATTGACTTTTTGTTGGTGAAGTGGATTTATGAAAGGATTTTAAGAGTAGTTTTTCTATGTGTGTGATGCACTGTGAGATATTGGGCCGTCTTTTTAGCCTCTGTGATTAGGGGCGGGGGTCATATATATCAAATTAATATACTTTTTCGCTCAAATATCTTTCATTTGTGGCATAAATTTCATCCAAAGCCAACAACTATGCCCCAATGATTTAAAACAATGTATGCAAATATCTGAGTTAATGAAATATGAGACAGGGGGAAACAACTCAAGGTAAAAATAATATTTTTATTGTGCTTTTGTTTTTGTATAGTTCTGCAGAAATGTTGTCAAAATACACAAAACAATATATTTGTTTTATAATTTAATTTAAATCAAATCATTACTGTACTTTAAGGAAAAAATGTCTTGTGATTCATACAGTTGGGCATTTTTAGTGGATAAAGTTGAGAGTTAAATAAAAACTAATTATTTATGAGAGTGTCTTTTCTAAAAGTTCACATAGCCAAAAGTGCCTATACCTGAAGAAACACAGTTACACAGATATATACACAAGCTCTGATGACGACAGTCTTTTGGCAGTTTGTTCTGGGTTTCCAGTAAAGGACGTTATTGCTGAATCTGACTCACGGATCAGGGCCTGGCAGGACAGATGTGTCTTATCAGAAATGGAGGCATTCAAAAGTTGTCTGTGTGTGTGTGTGTTTGACTGTAAGACTTAAATCTCAGTGTTGGACAGCCAAGGTTTTCCAGTCAGAGACAGAAGATGAGTGTATTATTAAAGGTCTGGAAAGAATGATGGCAGCAGACTATAACAACACGTGTGAATGTATCGAGGAATGTGTGCGTTAAAAAATGAGTGAGTGTCTCCATTTTAAAGGGGAACCGGTGGAAATATATTTTCTTGTTGGAAAGTCCACTTGAAACTAGCTGGTAGGTGATTATTCATGCTTTGTAGCTCATCACAGAGTGGATCGATTTACCTTAGCACCTTTTTCACAAACTTTTTTTGGTCTGTGACTTATGAAATGCAAAAGTTCTTGCAACCGACAACATACTATTAAAATGTGACTGAATCTATCTTACAATCTGGACCATTTTAAGTTCTATTATATAACGGGCAAATTATGTTCTTAAAAATAATAACACCTTTTACTGTATTGTTAACTATTGTAATAAGATTTTAAATTAATGTTAAATTTAAAGAGTTAGTTCGCCCAAAAATGATAATTCTGTCATGAAACCTGTAAGACCTTTGTTGGTTTTACAAAAATTAAGATATTTTGATGAAATCCAAGAGCTTTCTGCATAGACTGCCACACAACTTCATAACATTAAAGTTGAACCACTGATGTCACGTGGACTATTTGAATGATATCCTTATCTATGGGTCTTGTACAAGCGAGTTGTACAAGTCAGAAATTATTTTAATTTGTGTTCTGAATTTGTGGTCATTTGTTTTCATTTTTGGGTGAACTAACCATTTAATACAATTATTAAACTTATAATAATGTTTTTTATTTTCATAAATATAACTGTATTTAATATACATATGCATATATGCATACAGGGTGTGATTTGTAGGGGATGGGATGCATTTCCCCCCCTCTGGTCTATACATCCTTGCCTCTTTATTTTAATTATTTTTAGAAACACGCTATAAAGTCCAGTTTTGAGTCAAATGATTTGCGAAATGCTCTTTGAAATCTCGTTCTGAATCGAATTATTCGCAAATCGCACCATGTATTGAAACCCCCTCAAAGGCGTCTTTTTCTGATCTTGTAGGTGACTACAAGGTGACTGAATCTATCTTAGTCAATCTGGACCAGCTTGCTCTGTATTTCTCCCAGCAGGGAAACATCTCAATCCATTCATGCTAATTGTTCTTTGGTTGTTATTTGCGTGTGTGCGTCATTTTTTGTGTGTCCTTTTCTCTGCATCGAGCTAATGTTATATTATAAAAACATCACAGGCCGTGTTTACACTGCATATATGCATGCGTCTTTTCACCGAGCCGGAGAAAACAATGGTATGAACGCATCTCAAAAGACCGGACAATAAATCGCCAGAGAAGCCTTCCACAAAGAGAGCAAGCTCCAGTCAAAGCCGTCCTAACCAGCATGACTACAAACACACTCATTAATTAGTCAACAGCTTAGTGATCTAACCACCCGCCAGCAGGGCAGGGTGGAGGTCAAAGTGAATGACCTTGTCTTCATCGGTCGTCGTGGCAACCGGGCCACCCGATCTGTCAAGCACTTCTTTTCAGCACGGTGGGAAAGCATGTTTGGCCCACGACCCCCATCATCCACTGCTCACTGGACTACAATTCCCAGCCATTGGGCATGGGAGTCAGGTTTGTGCGAGAGCCGCCAGTCAGGGCTAAAGTATAGCCCGGCACAAAAGCGACTGGAGCGAACACAGTGGGCTGGAAAAACTAGAAGTCGGGAGATGAATGCCCCGCTTTTCTTTCCAATTCAGCAGAGGAGGAAGAAAAGGACGGAGCAGAAAGACACAGAACTGAGTGGCAGGAAATGTTACTCTAGTTTCTTCATTTTGAATGTGCTCCTTCCCTGCTTTCTCTGCTCTTTCGCCCTTTTCTTCCTCCATTGCTGCGCACTGTGGCTTTCATGCCTCTCTCTCGCTCTTCGTATTGCTCCATCCTAATGGATTTATCTTTAGCTCTGCACTGCGTCGAGAAGAGGAACATTGTGACATGGCCTATTTTGCTACAACAAGGCTCTTCCATTAGCATGGAGTCTGTAAATAAATAAATAACGGCTACAAAGCCGCAGTTGTGTTTGTGAGTCTCGTTGGGAAAAGGAAGCAGAGAAAGGTCTGTTTGGGCATCCATAATTTCAAACGCTGGTCTTTGTAGTAGGAATTCGTGCGCTCCAGCGTGTGAAGTCGTTCACAACTATATACGTCATGCGGCTCTTTCCCAGGGCATCTTGAAGGCGCTTGTGAACAAAACCCTCCCCTGCATACTCCACTTGTACTAACCTTCAGAGAGTGCGAGCAAGAGGCGAATTGCCAGAATTCATGGCTGAATGATTTAGATACTGTATCGTAGTCTCTGAAGGACGAAATGGTTTGAACAAAGTTTCTCCTTGAGTTATAGTCTCAATATCATTCCCCTTTGGCCTCATATAAAGGTAACAGAGGAAGCAGAGGGAGTTTTAAAGTGGTTGACTGAGCACTTCATGACTCCAAGTTATATTAAAAACAATGTACTTTTAATCGTTTTCATTTTAATTGATTTAGTTTGGCTGGGTGACCCAGAAGTCCTCACGATCATACATTTCAATCATAAGGAAGCCTTTTGGCCTTCTGGGAATGGGAAAATAATTGTTATTTGTAATCGATAACGTTGGTTGCTATTTCTTTTATTTTAGTGCGTTGCTTTTTCATTTGAAGATATGTGTCTGGCTGGAGAGTTTTTTTTTTTTAAATAAGATAACAGCCAGACAATTAATTAGAAATTTAAATAAATATATTGTTTTATAAATATCTTGGTTTATTATTTGTCCATTTCTGCAAATGAGAGAAAGTGCACTGGAATTGGTTTAAGTTAAATAATAAAAAATTATTTTGTTCAGTTTAGTTAATACTTTTGTAAATTAAACATTTACTATTTTTTTTCTTATCACAATAAAGTTTTTGTTGTTTTAAGGATGTGTCTATCAAAACTCACATAAAAATGTAAATTCTGTCCTTGTTTACTCACCCTCATGTTGTTCCAACCCTTTAAAAACTTCAGAATACAAATTAAGAATTTTGATGAAATTTTATAAGAACATCATTCTATATCCATCATTATAGTCTATGTGAAATCAGTGGTTCAACCATAATATTATGAAGGTACAAAAATACTTTTTGTGTGCAAAGAAAACTAAAAATAAATGTAACAGTTTTTAAGGTTTGTTTAAAATTAGAAAAAAATGCCAATTGAATAAGGATAATACTCCCAATAGTCAGGAAAAAAAATATGAGGTCAGTTTCAATGAAAATGCTTAGTGTGCTTCAAACAAAATTAGATCAGCTTGTTGTAGCCAAAAAAACTTCACTTCCAAATCTTAAATGTACTTTTTGTAGTTTCAGGGTGTTTTAGTTTCTGTTCCAAGATGTTACTTTTGCAGTTGTGTTTGTGAGTCAGACCAACTGTCAAGGTTTTGCAAGATAATTATATCACACTTTGTGAAGCAGAGCCTCAGAAAGGTTTCTGTTTGGGCATCCATAATTTCAAACGCGAGATGTTTGTAGTAGGAATTCAAACTAAGATCTCCAGGCTACAAGTGTACCTTCTTGTGGTGAAGCTGATGCTAATAGATAAGACCATGAACTTGTTCAACCTTTTCCCTTGGCGTTCTCTCTCTTTCTCTGCATTTGCATCTTCTCCTTGCCTTCAATTACCCTCACCTATAATGCATTTCTAAGGCGTGAGGTGTTCAGGGCCACTGCAGACCAAAGGCATCTTGAAGAGCGCTTGGTGAACAAAACCCTCCCTGCATACTCCACTTGTACGCTGTCAGGAGAGTGCGAGCAAGAGGCTGTTTACCCAAAGCAAGGTCTCAAGTGTGCTCGGCGAATGGATAAACCCAGTGAACCCGTCCCTGCCGGGCCGCTTCGGAAAACAGCTGTACCCGCGCCACTGACCCAGGCTGAACCTCGGTAGCTTTCCGCAGCCATGTCTGCATTGATCGAGGTCCCCTCTATATAGAGATATAATTTTTTATTTGTTGGACCATTTCTGATTTAAGGTCAGCTTTTTTTCGGTCCTCCTCCGCTTACAGATCTTTATCAGCACTGAGCTGGGAAGCAGAACTGAGGCGGGAACAGCGTGGCACTGCAAACACTGACATACGAGAGCAGAGACAGTTCACGTCTCTCACGTTTGTTTCTCTTTCCTCTCTCTCTCTCGAGAGAGTCTCTCCCTCTGTCCTTTTTCTTCTCCAAGCTGTCGAATCTCCATCCATCATAAACATTGGCTTTTTTCACCCTCATCTGCATCAGCGTCTCCTACACATCTCTTGCGCGGTGTATTAACCGAGATAGAGGCCTGTGCAGGAAGTGTACGTGGGTGTACGCCAGTGAGGATGGTTGAGTCCAGACTGGCTTTAAAATAAAGCCAAAGGCTATATCTTCCACCAACAGGTGCCCAGCTTTTTACCTCTTGTCTTTATCCACCATGCTCTTTCTCTCTTCTTTGCTGCTCATTCTTTATCCCTCATCTGTTGATCTATTTTTTCTTCTTCTTTCTCTGCTCTTAATTCGAAATCCATTTGACCTGAACTGTCCTTCCTGTTTGCCTTGCCATTCCTGACTCTTCCAATGCCATGCCATGGAGATCCACTATTTTGCTTTAAGCAAGACTGAAAAAAGTCCTTTTCTTATTTGCAGGCTGTTAGCATATGGTTAGTAGTATTTGTCAGGGAGTTGAAACTCTTCAATGGAAGTCTAAAATAACTTTTCGTTGTTTCTCACGTGATCATCAGTTTCTCTTAATTTCTACACTCTCATCAGAGCGCGTTCGCCTCTGTGGACCAGGTCTCAAGCTGTTCGATGCGTTTTCTACCTCTGTAAACCTGCCTTGATGTTTCTGAATCTACGCTAGCATTCGATGTCAGTTTTTCGTTTATTTCTTGTTTAAACTGAGCGAATTCCTTTTTCATGCTGTTCTTGAATTCTTCCGTGAATGATCGTAATTCTGACTTCATTTCTGTTTTCAAATCATTAATTTGCTTGCTTAAAGTTTCAAGTCCAACGTGTGCATTAGCCTGATCGTCCTCGTGTGTTAGCTTAGCTTCCCCCATCTTACCAGGCGAAGTACCTGCGTCGTCGATCATGTTTTGCTCGTTCACCTTTGTTTGGTTATTAGGAATTTCACGCTGCGTCTTTGTTTTGTACCCCCACTCATTCTGAGTCTGAATGCGAGTTAAGAATTTGAATTTTAGGGGTTATGTTAGTCTTACTGTCGGGAGCTATAAACTTTGCTGCCGTTTACGCCGCCATATCAACCGGAAGTCCAAAATGAGTTTTCTGTCATTAATTACTAATTATCCATGTTGCTGCAAACCTGTGAGATGTTTGTTCATCTCTGGAACACAAATTAGGATATTTTTGATGAAATCTGCATAGACAGCAATACAACTACAATGTTCTCAGCTCCAGAGACATAGTAAATCCTCCAGTTACACAGTCCATGTGACATGCTTTTGCAAAGCATGAGAACAATTTTTGTGCATAAAGAAAACAACAATAACATAATTTATTTAATAATTCTTTTCCCAGAGTTACCGAGTAGTGTCTTGTCTGGTGTGTTTGTTGGACAAAATTGCTGTCATGTGGCAAAACAGTTGCATTTTAGGCCAGACACATAAAGTTGACAGAAAATTTACTTGAAAATTTGAAATCTGACAAAATCACATCATAAATGTACCTTGTTTTGGCCAAGTAACGCTAAAACCACTGCATTTTTCAAAGCTGGTTCAGATAACGCACATATCAGGTATTTTTCATGCTTCAACAAATGGATATATGATATCATCTTCCCACCCCTAATGGCCACGTCTTGTCCTCATCACATCCAGACATCTAGCATAGTAAATATAGAAATTAAATAAATACAATGTAAATTTGTAAATTAAAATTTACTCTAAAAAATACTTATAATTAATCAATTTGGTAATAAGTATATTTTGATTAGAGTACCGTATAGTCATGTATATTTAAGCAATATAGACAGTCGCTACTCACTACTCATGTCCATCACTTAAAGTTTGTTGCCAGAAAAACTTGTGACAATTACTTGTTTGTGCTTTTGATGTTGCTGTAATTTTATCTATAGAAAAGATACAATTGAGTAGACATTGTTAGTCTTTGTGTGCATTCATTCAACCGGTCTTTGTGATTTCAGCTCCTCGGCTCTCTGTAATTTTCAGATTTTTATCATATCATACAAAAAGCAGAAGAATTGTCTCTCTCAGTTCTTTAAAATCTGTCTCATCTCTATCTTGGGGGGGCCTTATTTTGAGCCACTCACTTATAAGAGACAATGGACAGTGAAAGACATCTTTGTGTAACTGGCTATCTGAACTCTGCTATAATTCGGCATTGGCGTGTTGGTCTTCCCAACACACAAACACTTCTTTATGCTGGAACATTTTTGGACAGACAAACAACCGACGGGTGACGTTCAGTGTGGTTTTGATGGCTTGTGGCTTCTTGTCTCGTGAGTGAATACTTACTGTAAATGACTCAAGTCGTAAAAAGAAAGATCAGATTGTAATTAGTCTTTTGACAAATTTGACATCAGGTCTGATACACATTACATCTTATTGAATTATTGGAATTGCTCATTTTGATGAGAAGATGCCATCTTTATTTAAAAGTGCCCCTATTATGGATTTTTGAAAATGAGCACCGTGAAAATGCACCATGTATAAAGGTATTGTCTCTCAAAAGAAAGAATCACTGAAAGAAGTAATTTTTAAAACAAGTCTTAAGCCGTTTCATGATGATGTCAACATGAAGCATTAGCCTATTTTCCGCCCAGTTGCTGGTCTAAATGAAAATGCTAATTTATTCTTTGTCACTAGATGCCACTTTTAGAGCGTTAAAAACTCACAGACACTGCTTTAAATAAAATCAACCAATCACTGAAGGGGTTTGGAAATTGAACAACAAATCGTTTACAAGTCATTGTACAAAGAAAGTAAAAATAAATACATTATAAGAAAATGAATGTATTTAATTTGACCTTGCATGCATGTCAACCTGTTGTTAAGGACTGCCAAAACCAAAATATCCTTCATTACCTACAACAGCTTTAAAAAGATGATTTCAAAATAATATGAAACCAATATAAAAAATGTACGTACATACAAAAAAATTATTTATTGAAAGGTCTTTTATGCTTACCAATACTGAATTTATTTAATTAAAAATACAGTCATTTTTTAATATATATTTTCAAATGCATTCTGTTCCTTTAGCGCAAATTTCAGAAATCATTCTAATATGCTCATTTGCTGCTCAAGACTCATCATTTTTATCAGTGTTAATTTTTATCATTTATACTTTTTTTGTAATATTCAAAATGTCTTTACTCTCACTTTTGATAAATGCATTGCATCCTTGATGAATTAAAGTATTGAATATTTTGAACAGTAGTGTAAACAGTACTGCATCTGTCTATCGTAGTGAAATAATGGAAAATCTGCCCATTCAAATGATAAGAAAGCTCATACCTACCAGCCACCCAGAACGTCCTCGCAACCACACAGCAACACCCTAGCCTGCACCCACAAGTGTCTGGCAGTATAACAATGCTAAAATCATATTCTCTTTTGCATTGTTCTTTCTATTGTTATCTATACCCAGGATTCTTGCATTGGGTTGCACAAAGATTACACCATGCATGTGTACTTTACAGAATCGCCACGAGAAAGAAAGCTCTTTGAACAACAGCACACGCTCTCTTCTCGACCTTGCTGAGGCTGCATGAATTTTTTCTCCCCGTTTCCATCGTTTAGGGAGCGCCGGTGTTCCATGAATATATATTGTCCACATGGGATTGGGCTCCGCTCTGTAATAGCGTTCCTATAATATATTCTCAGCTTACACCAACAAACAAAACAAAATGCACATAATCAGTGCTGTTGAAAGCGGCACAATGACAAACATGTTCGAACACTAACAGCGCTCCCATTTATTTTTCACAGGATCAATATATTCTTCCTTTGGGCCTGAGACCTTGAGAAAGGCATTTGCATTCTCATGTAAGGGCCATTCTGCCAGGTTCATGGGGGAGAGATTGAGCGTTTTTGTTCTAACAGTCTTGTTTGGTATAGAGACTATTGTTATTAAAGACACTGTCTTGTTTCCGGGAGCAATTAAAAAATCGTTGTCAATCGACATGTTTTCCACAACAGCTGTCTAACTCTTTTAAGTTCTTTCCTGCGGATCTGTTTCAGACCGCCTTAAATGCCTATGAAAGATACTGCATGGTTTAAAGTAAAATAAATGGTTACACTTTATTTTGAACTTAATAAAATATTTTAGTTGACTCAACAAAAAAGGCAGCGGGGTAACAAGTTATTTTAAGTTGAAACAGCTATTGTTTTTTTGTTACAGTGCTTGTGAACTACATGTCCACTAATTTTCATTCATTTGTCACTACATGTCTACTAACTCTTAAAGCAGATAGTTAGGTAGGTTAGGGTTAGTATAATAAGTTGACATATACTTGCAAGTTTCGGATAGTCAGTAAGTTGTGGAGCCATCAAAATAAAGTGTTAGGAGATATTAAGCAGACAGTCTACTAATACTTTTTGACTGCTAGTTGAAATGTAGTTGCAGATGAAGTTACTTACTGTTAGTAGAATGACTGGATTATTGAAATAAAGTGTTACCAAATAAATTGATCTATGTGTTTAGACTGAAGTGAATCATTTTAGCGGCATCACTTTCATTAGGGTAAAGTGTGCCTCCTCTGAATTTTCGAATACACCCTTTAATAATTCATCCTGCCATCGACTGAACATTTGGGCTTACATTTAGCGTTCCCGGGTGTAATTTTCCGTCTCCTGGGTGTCATAGACTGTTCAATTCTTCATTATGTTTATTCATCTGTTTACAAACCCATTTATAATTCTACTTTGAGCCTTCAGCATGACATAAATTCCAATTAAAATTTCACAGGCCCTCAACTTCCATATTCCCTAATTAGTCTAGTGCAGCAGAGGTGCCAATCTCTGTGTTGAGGTTGGCAATAAAAGTGAACCGAGTAACATTTTCCTCTAACCTCTAACCTAAACCAACAGGGATAAAACAGAAAGCAGTTTTCATTTTGCCTGTCTTTTCCAGCACCAGCATTTTATAAGTTTCGCCGACATTGAGATGAGAAAGGCGAGCGGTTTGAAGAACTTTTGAAGCGATCCTCATAACCCTGTCACAGGCCCTACCGCCGCCTCAGATAGTTCACCTTTTATCACATCCGGCGAAGTTTGAAAGAATAAAGAGGAAAAGTGAGGCACACGGGGGGTGGAGAAGCTTGAAGATGAGAGACAGAGAGACCAATTCTGGAAAAGGCGGACAGACAAACACAGCACAAAGCGCAGCAATTTACAAGCCTTTATATTGTTTATAAAGCCAAACTCAGACGGAAAAGAGAGCTGTATTAGTATGTGTTCAAGGCACACAAAAAAAATGCTTAAATCTGAGCCCAAAATCGATGTTCTTATTTGAAATGAAACTAACCAGACAAAAATCGAACCAAAATCACAGGCAGTCTAGAGAGGACACGGTTAACTGTAAACTATTATATATACTCAGAAACTTTTGCTTTTCGTAGAGAAACTTTTGTGATAGAAATGATAGGTGGAAGGAAAAATTGTTCTTTTGTGAGTAAATGCAAAGTTTGTGAAAGAAAGCAAATGCTTTGTGAGAGAGCGCAAGGTTTTTAAGGGGAACACAAAATCCCTGTGAGAGAATGCAAAAGCTTTTAGAATTTTCCGCCCGTTTGATATTTTTTCCCATCACCCTTAGGGGCTCTGGAATTTGTATTAAATTCTTCATTTAATTATGTAATGTATTGATGCATGAAAAATAGCTCAAATTAAGATATATTGTAAATAATAAAAAAAACTTGGTAAAACTGTAAAATTAACCTCCAGGCATTTTCCAAACTGTAAATGTTTATATTTGTCATTGTGAATGAGAACATAACTAATTCACAACTGTGAATAATCCCAGCAGCAAATTACATAGAAAATAAATACTGTAGAATAAATGAGAACTTGTAAGTTAAAACGAACAGATACTACTGGAAAGACAAGTATTCACTGATAGAATTCAGCTAACAAAAAGCATGGCGTTCTTTGAAGTACCTATCATACATTTTACCATGGTAATCACAGTATGAGTATTTGTACCATGATACCGCTCTGCACTTTTCTAATCTGAGTGCATCAAGTGAAATTTTTCAACTTTAGTTTAAACTTCGACTTCCAAGTCAAAAGTTTAATAGTGTAACTGACAGCTAGATTGACAGTCTTGAGCAAGCTGGCATCAGTCTGCTTCTCTTGACTTTATGACTTTAATATCTCACGACACTTCCCCGCAAATTTCATCACACTTTCAATATTCTCTCTCATACCCACGCTGCTGCACTTTCTTTTTTATCTGTCATTCTTCCTCCCATCCATTTAAAGTGCAGTCAAATGAATGGAGCCGCATCCCCGTGGATGAGCAAAAAAGTTTGTTGTTTTGTCCTTGAGATGACCACTTTAATTCAGTTAGGGTTAAAACAGTTGCCTTGTAGGATACACCCATTTAATAATCCTGTTTTTCTCCGACGAAATGCCTGAGCTTTTGCTGTGCAATATTTGGATAAATAGCCCTCAAAAAGAGGATGATTCATCCCTCGAGTAATGAAGACATATGGTTTTTGACTGAACGGATGCATTGTTATGCTCTGGAAATACAGTGGTACAATGGGCTCCATAATAACTGCCTCACAAAATGGCCTTGTTAGTATGTGTGTGTGTGTGTATGGAAGGGGATGTGATTATGGTCCACCAAGCCTGCCAATAGCGTGTATTTAGCTGAGATGAAGAGTGGGTGCACATTGCCTGGATGTCTGGCGGCGATGAACATTGGCGCAATGAAATGCCGAGTATTTGGGTGACAGTAGCTTCGGGTTTCTGGTGCCAAAGTTGGCTGCTGGTTGGCATGGCGTATTGCATCACTGTTTTAGCTCCCATCTAACGTTACTACCACTTAGCATAGTCACTCAGACCATTAGCAATCACATCCCTGTATAAAATTCACTTCCTGTCTCGGTTAAGAGGCAGAATGTTTTATTCGCTGCGGTGTTTTAAAACCCTCAATTAGACAAGTGGACATTTTATGCTGCTGAGGCTTTCATATCACAGTCAGATGAATTTGGTCCTTAGCGAAGCCGTCTGATTTAGTTTCAGCAAACTACACAAGAATTAACATATGCTCACAATCTAGCTTCACTGTTTTATGCTGAGGATAACTCGTGTTCAAAGGCAAAATGACACAGTTTGAAACTATTAAGCTGTAATAATTGAAAATAAACATCAGGTGAAGAATGTAAAGTGGAAATATCAACGGCTTCAAATATGTAAGCACACAGTGTTAGTTATACAGTATTATAGAATATTTTGGATTCATTTGATTTGTTTTTATGTTTTTATGTAAGTTTTCATTTAAATTGCTTCAGTAATTCATGCACTTTTGATATTTTTTAATTCAATTAAGGCTTATTAATGAAGGTTAATTTAATTAATTTATTAAAGTATATTCTATTTTATTTTTAGATAGATTTTTTCATATATATATATATATATATATATATATATATATATATATATATATATATATATATATATATATATATATATATATATATATATAAAACTCAATACTAATCTGCAGTAATGTAATAAGAAAACAACCAAAAAGAGATAAAAATATGTCGTCATTTAATTCTTCATTTTAAACCTATATATTTATTTATCTTATATCATGATTTGCATTCACCAAAAGTTGAGCAAAGGATGCAGTTGTTACTAATTTCCAAAGAAGGCACAACAGTTAGTGAAACAAATTGTTTGGAAACGTTTATGCAAATAAGCAGCAACGCGATTTAGCGTCTACCAATGAGAGCACAGATAGTGATTTGCTGCTTCATACACTTAAAAACCATGACAGGGTATGAACGCCAACTACAAGCAACAGCAACCTCCAGCTATGTGAATAAACATCTTTAGTCTTTAACTTTGACAGCCTTCATTGTTATGCTGAAACCGTATTAGGTTATAACGAGTGTGAATGTAAGCTGAGTCATATTAATAATATGACTTTTAGTGTCATTAAGATTACATCATACATTTATTGCTGATTTTAGCTCTGAAGCTTCAGGCAACTATTTTTTGAACAACTTGGAGAATGGTTCACAGTAAACAGTCGTTAACCTCACTCTCTCTATTAAATAGAGTCTGGGAACAGTGACATTTAGAGTAAATCAACAGTTATGGATATATAAATAATAAATGAACAGAAAACAAACAAGCTGTGGGATAAATAATCACCCTTAAAGTTCTTGCCCTGCTGTGTTTGCCACCTCGGGGTAACAGGCCCAATTAATATTTATTAATTAAAAGAACCTCGATGATTGCATTTCTCTGTCCAGAGGCTACGCGAAAATATGCGAATACGTGTGCGACCAAACAAGGCATCAATACAGCCTAAAAGCCTGCGACAGAAAAGTAAGCATTAAAAAGTGCAGCGGCTGTATAATTAATCATTATGATTTCCCTCAGGGATCTGTAATTTCAGAAACAGCATGTGTTAGTATGCAGTATGCAGACCGGCTGTACTTCTAGTGGATGGCGTTGCTGAACTTTCACCATTCTTCTGCTGCCATTCCATTGTTTTGTCTCACAATCACCAGACACACAGAGATTTGCACGGTTTGGGCATTTTGATTTCTATGTGAGACGCAGACGGAAACCCAGAACCCATTCATAAAAAATTGCCAAATTTTGGACGGGTAAATCAAAGTAGGTCAGTGCATATGAATATGAATCCTGCTTGTTCTGTGTGCCTTTGTGTGAATGAATGGCGCATTTAATACAAACGTACTGAAACGTTTGCAGTGATTTCTTGGTCTGTGCCACCTCAGTATATGAGTACACGAACACATAAACATGATCTCACTTAATGAGCTTTTACCATTTTTTGGAGTAATGTTTTTCATATCATATATAAACAGAAAAAAGTCTGAAGGTTTAATCGATGTTTACTTGAGAAGAAAAATTTATTTTTAGGAATTTTTACCATATTTTTTTTCGTTGGCAGAATTTATTTTATCTAAATATGTAATTATAGAACACTTTATTTCTTAAAACATAAATAAAATAAAAATTAATGTTTTCGTATAACATTAATTAATTAGAGATTATCGACATTCCACAAAACCAATAAAATGTAATCCAGCCACACCAGAAAACACAGTATTTAGCAAAAAATAATAATAAATAAATAAATAACTTGAAAAAATTTTTTTAAATATTTTTATAAAATCTCTGTTAAACTTTTTTAAATGTTTTCAATTAAAGTGTCATTGCACACAAATTTTTATCCAAAATTTTCACACGTAAAAAAATAAATACCTTGCGTCGTGTCAGTCACGTTTACACACTGCTTTACAACTTTTGTCTGTCATTAAAAAAAATTGATTAATTTTGATTTTCTGCGTTTTCGCATCCATAGCATGTGTTTTCACTGGAAAGGTTGACGAATCCGAAAAAAAGGGAGAACACACATTAAAATTTCAGACTCAGTGTGCAAAGACATTAATTAGAGATGTTTTTTGATCAATAAAAATGTCATTTAACCAAAAATATTTAAAAAATAAACAAAACTGATTTCATAGAGCCCCACACAGTGCTTACAGTCTGAGCGCTGTCCATGCATTATTCATTACCGTACTCTGTTTTTACTTTATCTCTTCGAAACTTCTCTGAAAGAGTTATCTGAGGACTGGTTTCGTCAAATTCAAGACACCCAGTCCGCCCCTGCGCCCAATTCCAACATCTTCACCCTCTCCGTCTAGTCCTCATTTGCATTGTGCTCTGTCCGGCGCTGACCGCAGATGCCTCTCTCGGGGGGCCAAAGAGGGTTTCCATGGCGACTCGGTGGGTGTCTGCGAGCGTGAGGGTGGTCTGACGGATGGCGACTTCCTCTTTCAGCTACATGACACGAGCACAAAAAGAACAGCTCTGAAAGAGAGGGTTGAGAAAAGGGAGCAGAAAGGAGGTGAGGAGGGGCGGGCCGTGAGGGGTCAGGAATAGGGGTCAGTGTAATTTGCACAGCGCTGCTTCTCTTTGATAAAGGGCGGCGAGAGGGAGTGTGGTGCATCTGTAGGGTTCCTGACTGCCTGTGTGCCGGGAATATCCATCTCTCATTCAAGGCTTGTTGAAATATAAAGAAGCATCAGGAGAGAACAAAAGGAGGGAGAAAGTTACCCCAGGAGATAAACACAGATCTACTTCTCTTGTCTTTCTAATGGCCAGCACACTGTCTATACAACTCTGGGACATAATTGATGAAACATTCTTACGGATGAAATTCTTCTGCTGGTTTATTCTTATTGTCTGAATTAAGAAGGAAAGCATTTCTTAAACAAATAGTTCACCCAAAAATAAGTTTGCTGAAGTCACCTATCATTAATGTTTTATGTTGTTTAGGGCCCAGTCAAATCTATTTTTATGTTTTGTTTTTGTCTCAAATTTTCTCAGTTTTACCTCAATTGGATTTTATAATAAGTGGAAATGTTTCCCAAAAATTATGTCAGTTTATTTTAAATTTAACAATACATTTTTGCATTTTACATTTGACAATAATACATTTTTAGATTACTATAAGAAAAAAAAAAAAACATGTGTGTATATATATATATATATATATATATATATATGTGTGTGTGTGTGTGTGTGTGTGTGTGTGTGTGTGTGTTTTCATTTTTACAATAGCCCTATGGGATGTTTTAGCAATGTTTTAGCAATAGTAATAGTATTAGTACATTTTTGCACAATACTAGCATAATTTTTAATAAGTTAAACCAAACATGAGGACCTTTAAATTTCTCTGTGTATATGATATAATAAGAGTTATACTCAAATGAAGCTGTAAAATGCTTTTTCAGAGCCTGTTTGGAGCTGTCCAGGTGCATCCGGTGTGCTTCAGTATGTGCGTCTACAGATATTCACATACAGCTTTAACTAATGGACTGCCGTGGTTAGGATTACTTTTTTATCAGCTGTTTTTTCTCGCAAACTTTTCTTGAATCCTTCCCCATTTCTGGAGCTTCATCTTTAAATAAAGCGCACTGTGGGAAGCCCCCCCCCTCTCTCCTCCAAACACATATCAGCTTCTAGAGCATGAATGTGGAACATCAGATCCTGAGAGACATCCAGCCACATTGTGACGGCAACATATCTTCACTTCTATTCTTACAAATGCTCACAGGGACAGAAGCCAATGACAAAATTATAAATGGGCTGCGTTGTTCCTAGTCTAACTTTACATACTCTTACATAAGAAAGCGCAGAGCAGGTATTGAGATGGCCAGCGTCCGATAAAACTCAGATGAAAGCTTGATCCGCTGTTACTTTTCCCTAAGTGCTTGATAATGTATTTGAGTGCATTTACATTTATGAATAATTGATGGTGTGAGCGGTCCAGGAAAAGTGTGTTGGTTTACATAGTGTAAGCTACACATGTCAGGGAGCGAGCTTGTGTATAATGTAACAGGGAAATGTAAGTCAGTGTTACTGCATTACTGTAGTCCTGCTTACCTCTGTGTACATATGATACTGATTCACACGCACACACACACACACACACACACACACGTACAGTACATATCCCTTCACTGTGGGTCCGTTTGTAAACCTAGAAAGCGTGTTCTGCCTTCACAGTCTAAGGTGACGTCGTGACCATCAGGCAACAAGAGCTGTGACTGGGGTGGTACCTTTTCAGAAGGTACACTTTTGTACCTATTAAGTTCAAATATGTATACTTTTACCAAAATGGACCGCTTCAGGTACGAACTTGTACCTTGTGAAAAGATGACACCTCAGTGAAGGATCTGAGGATCCTCAAATGCAACCTGTGTGTGTTTTGCTTCAAGAGAGCATCAAACATTTGTGTTGTCTTTTACTTTCTTTCTTTCTCTTCATTTATTCAATTTTAATAATTTATTATTTAATCATTTGTATTATTCTGTTTAATCATAATCATGTATTATTATAGCCATTTATATACCCTCCTATTTATTAATTGATTACTCATGTGTATTATATCAGTCATTTGCGTTATATTGTAGTTTTTTTATATTATTTTTCATGTTGTTTAGTCTTATGACTGTGTGGTTTCAAGGGCTGTTTGTCTTCATGAATAAGAGATACAAGGGAATGTTGATGGAAACCCAAGGTTTGTGGGATGTTGTTTTGACGCACTTTTGGTAAAACAATACTTGTTGAACTTGTGTTCTGCAGACGAAGTCTGAGCCTTGAAACATACGTAACTAAGACTAAGAATTTAATAAACTCTGCTCCGTTTTATCATCATCACTTGTTCACTGGCTATTGCCTCAGTCAACTTCTTGACTTATAGAAGACTGTTTTGGGTATTTTGGGTTCCAGATAAGACTTCCTGTTAACAGGGTTTTGGGTATTTGACTATAACGCTGATGAGTTGTTCTGTTACGGACCTGGACTTTATTATCTGGCATGGATGCATGATTCATACACAGTTGAGTACATGGTGTATAGAACAGAACATATAAAACAAACACATCCAGTGCATGTTTACATAGAAAAACAATGGAAAATATTGCAGTGCACTGGAACAGCGCCTTCTGTGTGAATGGCTCCTTAGGAGGCAGCATAAATGAGTTGCCTACTTTTTAGGAGCAGACTTTAATTCCAGACTTCAACTGTTGCCTAAGTAGGCAGTTGAGTCTGTTTTGGAACTGCAGCACTGTCTGTTCAAACCGCTTCCTCTCTCAGTCAGATAGCACATCAGATTTCAGCCAAAACATTTCCACTTTTGACTTCCGTGACTAATAAACCGACTTCCTCCTGTCTGAGATGTGTTTGAGGCTCTCTGAGCACGTATAATTGAAGGAGAATGCGTGGGCTGGTTTTCTGTGTCTGGGATGCTTATTTGAGAGAACGGGACAGGAACTGAGGATTCATTTGTTAGGAACTCAGTGTACATCTATAATAGAGTGCTGGGATTCACTTATATACACACACGTTTCTCTTTTCCAGTCCTCTCTATTCCATCATCTCAGCTCAGCTGTGTCTTCATTTCTATCTGCCTTATTATTTTCCCTCTCCCTTCAGCGTCCCTCTTCTTTTTCTCTGACGTGGTCATGGTAACCTTCTCAATGTCAGCTACACGACAATGAAGAAGAAGGTAAAGGCAATTTTTTTTGTGACAGCTCCAGCCTATTAACCTTCTCAAGTCTGAGCAGGGTGTGTGTCATTTAACACACGCTCTCCGAGTTGGCCTTTGTTAAAGTTTGTTTTCCCTTTTGTAGCAGGTACAGACTGATCGCAGCGAGATGTTTGTCACCGTTCTGCTGCCCTTCTTTACTTTTACAGTAAACCCGAGTTTATCTCCGCCTAACAAAAACCACGCTGTTCTCAGAAGCTCACCACCACGCAGGTTCCCAGCATATCTCTGACACAAATTTTGTCCGCAGTTCCTGCCTGAGGAAGAAATCTCCTTCTTTGGGGTCACATTTGAAGTTACATTTTCCACTTACACGTTTTCTTATCCTTCAGTTATTTTAGTGTCACATCTGAAAGGCATTCGACTGATTATATTTCTTTCGACGTTCGATTGTATGGCTGCCAGAAGTGCTCCCCTGTGGCAGAGAATGTCAAGAGGGGGCTGAAGGGTGTGCCGAAGATGCTTTATTATTTTTAGGTTAATCCTGGCAGCTGTTTGGATTACATTTCTACTCTGAGTCTTGGCATGTTTATGGGCAAATTCTTCAAATACTGTGGTCATCAGGAAAAGATGGTAAAACGTTTGTGCAAATAAATAAATCAATAAAACGATTGAGTGAACAAAAATAAAACAAATAAACAAATAAATAAAACGGAAATATTAAATATAGTTTTTAATTATTTATTTTTTACTATTAATACATTTTTTTTTACATTAGTTAATACCAACCTTCAATGAAAAATACTTCTGAAGCATTTAATAATTTTAACGTTAATTTCAGCATTGACTAATAGTTGATTAAAAGTTAATATTATAAAAATATAAAAATACAACTATTCATTGTTATTAGCTAATGTTAAGAAAAATGAATGAAACCTAACAAACATATTGCTTGTTGTTAGTTAACGCATTAACTAATTGTAACTAGTGGAATCTTAATGTAAACTGTTACAATACTTGCATGTAAACTTATACTTACAATACTTGCATGTTGTGGTGTCTTCACAGATTTTGACATATTTTGGGCCGCAAACACCCTTTTGCTCTCACTCGTTGTCTGAGAAAACAGTGAAGAAATTAGAGATCATATTTGTCACCCCCCTTTATGCTAATACCTCTTATTCATACATCTAATTTTCATTTTCAGCTCCTGCTCTTTATCCCTCCCCCTCACACTCAAATGAAACCTTTTCACTTGTAATCAGCAGCCTCTGAAGTCTCTTTAGCTGAGGTTTCACCTGAGGGTTGAGCATTAGACTGTTCTTGGTAGTAATTTGTATGTGATTTTGTATAATTATAATTCATCCTTGTAGATGCAGTTGATTGGAGTGGCACGCCTGAAGCTATTGGGGCAGAACCTGCTCTGTTTGGCAACACTGATAACGAATAATGAGTATTATGATTAGCCTGCCTTTGGTCCAGAGCTGCCTAAACACACACACACACACAGACACAGTCAACAAGTTATTAAAAAAGGCACTGTAACAGAAAATGAGGTAAGAAATACTTGAGAGTGATAAGAAGAGCAGGTTCTCAAAGAGGGGGCACTTTTATGCTCTTGAACATTTGTGTATACGTTTAAATTGCAAAGTAACAACAGAACAGCACATGAATACTGCAATCCAGATTAGATATCTTTCCATAATGTGAATTCATCTAATCTGGCTTTACGACATCTCAGCAAGTAAAGATCAAGCCATGATCCAGCCCCCCTTGCGTGGCATAAATGGCTCTCACGCAACCTCCCAGAAAAGACTAAAGATTAAATTTAATCCATCCCGCCCGTTAGATTGGGAGTGGGATTGGTTATAGAGCGAACTCTGATCTTCAATAGACAATCTCCTCACTATGTGTTTTTCACTACACCGCGCTCAGTGGGAAAGCCTAGGTGGTGTCTTTTCCAAATGAATGACTCTTGAAGGCAAGCACCAGGGCATTTGTCAGGTTCCTGCCACTCAGACAGTGATAGATATATGCAACCTTTAGCTTTTGATGCCTCAGCAAGAAGAAGAGAAAAAGGTTGGCACTTTTCTCCATTACCAAGAAAGAATGGGAGGAAACGAGGTTGTTGATAAACAGAAAAAGAGAGAAAGGCAACTTTACTTTGATATGGAAACTATTTGTCTACTCTTCCTCCCTCCATGCTTTCATTTGCCTTAATCTGTCCTATTCTCCCTTCATCATCCTCTTATTTTCTTCTTTACTGTGTTTTTTTCCCTCCTATTACAGGCCGTTCAAATACCAACCTTGACGTTTCCAGTGAGAAGAAAGTTCTTTTTAAAGTTTCTATGATGCTGCTTTTCCACCTCTCCAAATGCTCACAGTAGGCCAGCCTACAGAAAGGTGCAAATTTTTTACACACACACACACACACACACACACTTCCATTCTTGCAGCTAACATAATTGACACCTTAAGTGGTTCAGTGTTTTTAAGCGAGATCACAGCAATCACAGACTTTTATCTTATTTTGCATCGCCAAAGTTAGCTATTTTCTGTGACTCAGTAGTGCAAACCGCAATGACACGTTTTTGGTTTTGTTGTGCACTACTGAGCCACCATAAATCATTAGGCTTAGTAGGTGAATAACTAGAGCAATAACAACATGCAGCATCCATGCTACAAGTGTGTGTATGATTATGATATTAAATTAAAACTTAATCTGATGAGAAATAGCACTTTGCAGTGTAAAGCAAGACAATCTAGATCACACTGGAAGCTTTCTCATTCATATTACATGTGGCAGCACTTGCTATATGTCAAAAACATAAAAACAGGCAAAAAAATCCTTACATTGAAGGAGGGACCTGAGCTATATTTAGACACCAGAATACCATTGTCACCCTCCTAGGCCAGTATGTAATCACCTAGCAACCACCTGAACACCTTAGCAACCATATTTCCACAGCCTGGCAACCACTCAGAAGCCAACATTGTGTTGGCTAGTTTTGCAGGGGCAAGCACTACTTGTATTTTCTTCAGCAAAGGCATAATTCTAGTTTCTCTCTCCCGTTTCCCTTGATAACTGAAATCCTTGATTTCTATTCCGGTCTTAGTTAAATCTGTTACACGAGGCCTTGGAGGCGGTGGATAACCTTACAGGTTCACCATGTACCATTTATATCATTCTCATAGAACATTCTCTCTCGCTTCGCCGTTCTCAGGAATAGAAGGCGGGGGAATGGAAAAATCGACACAGGCATTAAACACAAAACATCATTGACTTCTTGCACTAGCTCAGAGATTTCGTACTCAAGGGTGCCATACCTGTTAGGGCACAGTCGATAATACTGTTTAAAAGTTTGGGGTCAGTAATTTTTTAAAGACATTTAAACTTTTATTGAGCAAGGATGCGTTAAATTGATCAAAAGTGACAGTGAAGACATTTATGATGTTATTACATTACAAAAGACAAAAAATGCTGCTAATTAAAGAATCCTGAAAAACTACTTTCACAAAAAAATTAAATAAATAAATAGAAAAAATGTTTCTAGAGCTACAAATCAGAATGATATGTGAAGGATTGTTTGACACTGAATACTGAAGTATGCTGGAAATTCAGCTTTGATTCACAGGAATAAATCACATTTTAAAATATATTAAGATAGAGTTAATATGCGTAATATTTTCAGCATTACTGTTTTTACTCTATTTTTGGTCATTAGTTTTTTTTAAACAAATCAATGTAACTTTTGAATGGTAATATATTTCTATCTGACTTCTTTTCTTACGTAAAACATGACCAAAGAGGGAAACAATATTTAATAAAATTTTTCACTATATAAATTTGACTCAAAGTTCATTTAATGACACTGTTCGTTACTTAAGCGCAACATTAGTTTTGTCGCAAAGAATCAAATCATTACAAAACGTCTTTTAATAACAATAATGAATCAAATCAAATCATTCAAAAGCTAAATACATGTTCTTGCATTCAGAATTGGATCCTGAACTCAAAATCCACCTGGTTTAAAAATGAATGTAAGCCCATTTGAATGTACGTGACACATCTGTCTGTACTAATAGAAGTTGTATAGGACTTGTAAGTGTGTGCGCCTGACACTATTAAACCCAGAAGGTAGAAGCCACATGAATAACCATGAATGCTGCACTCCGAAGCCAAGCTTTTCCCTTTCACTCACTCGTTCCTCAAGCTCCGCCTGTGCTGCCCTATGTGAGTGTTTGTGTGTTCAGATTGGGTACCAGCAGGCAGCACAGCCTCTCTTTTTCAGTATCTCTCTTTCTTTGCCTCCCCCCTCCTCCCCGGTCGCTCGGCGATTGAGGGAGAATGTGAGTAAAGCAAAAGAGGCAGGCGTGTTTTAACAGATGGCTCTCGCCGTCCCGATTCAGCCAGCTCACTGCCTCTGGTACAACTCGAACAGAGAGAGAGAGAGAGAGAGAGAGAGAGAGAGAGAGAGAGAGAGAGAGAGAGAACAAGGTAGTTCAGGAAATTGAAACCACTTCAGTTTGAACTTCAGTTTTTTTTAACACTCGTCTCTTTTAAAACTTTCCGTCCAGCCTCTCTCGCTCTCACTTCTGTGTTGACAGTCGCTTGAAAGTTTGACAAACTTCGCAGCAATGCGGTGACCGCAGCGCAACAGGGTGCAGGAAGACAGCTATCAGAACAAGAAGAGGAGAAAGTGCAGCGGGACAATACCCCCCCCACACACACACGCTCCCGCCTGGCCGGTTTGGGGTCTCCGCCGCAGGACAGAAGGGGACAAACTGCCACCTGCCTCCCCTGCAGCTGTGTGTGAGGTAGGCTCCTGTGACATGCCCTATTTTCCCCCTCTCTCTCTCTCTCTCTCTCTCTCCCTTTGCTCAGCTGATGTAACCGCACACTGGGAGTTCTGAGGAACAAGCGTAGCGCGGCGATTTGACGTTCCAGCATTGCGATTGCATGCTCTCCCTCTCAGTTCCCCCTTCACTTTCTCACTCTTAAAGGAGCAGTTTGCCTGTTTGCCTGGCTTACTGTGCATACAATGAATGTGTGATATTTCTGTACGTGTTCGTGAGCGCATGGGTGTTGTTATTATTAGTTCACTGACTGACTGACTGACTGACTCGAACGCTTCTGAAAAAAGGGAGGGTCAGAGTTACACCCTGTTCCCTCGACAGACACACAGTCATGTGTCAGACAGAGGAAACCTGCTCTTGATAAGTTTGAGACATCCTGAGTTCTCCAAAAGCCTCGTGCTTTTAGGTCACCTGTCGTCAGAGACACTGAATGATGCATATTTCAGTTAAAGGACTGTTTATTCTTGTTTTAGAAGAATAGCGAAGTCAGTCAAAACTGTGAAATAACCAGTGCGGGAATTATAGCAAAAAAAATAAATACTAAAATAATAATAAAATCTCATGTTTGAGCCTCTTGCAAGCTGGCAACTTTGTTCTAGGCTGATTATCACCATGGATGTCATGAGGGGACACTTTTTAAACATTATCAAACCGATTCAAATGTATGTTTAACATGTATTGGCAGCTCACGGTCCACATTCATTATAAATATAAAAAAAATAACGTTTTCGCAGTAGATTTGCTGTATATATACAATAGGCAGATATTGTATATAAATATTTTTGCATCAACTTTTGAATCAAAATGGTCAGGAAAATAAAAATATAGATTTATTTATTCATCAAAAATAAAAATTCGATAACCTGTTTGCAAAAAGAGTCAGTGACCAAATAAGTCTGGGGATTCACAATTTTATTAGCATTTTAATGGAACTTTTATTATTGAATTTTTCAATTATTTTGTGTGTTTTAGTGATTGTTTGTATTTAAAAAAAATACGAAATATTTTGTATTAGCTTTTCATCAACCCGTGAACCCATGCTCTGGAAACTCAAAATAATTTGTGAGCTTAAGACTGATATGTAAGACTTATGAAAAGCACTTCTCAGGGATATCATTTGTTCAAGAATTGGACCGTGCCTGTGTTTTACATTCGTTGTTACGTGCAACCCGTATGAACAACGCAGCGGAAAAAAAAGTAGTGCATTTATTGTCTTCACATTACTTCATGCTACCTAGTCTCTCTCATGAAATTTAGTTAGGATTGCAAACTGGCAACTCAGCTAAATATAATGTCTTTTTCCATGGCACTGCAGATTCTGAATAGCAGTGCGGGATAAGCTGCATATCTCATTTTATGCTATGATAAGGACTACTTTAGATTATATCTAGCTAACAAGACTTGCTGAGCCGACGAAACTCACTTATTCGTTTCTCTTTTGTTTTTCAAAGGAAGAGGAAGCAACTAAGGAAACAGAGTTACCGCTAAACTAAACCATCATCTAATTTAACTGTCGACTGATGATTTCAGTTTCTAATGAATGTACAAGCGTGTTGCTAGAAGATTAGCGTTAGCTTACAAGCGGCCTTTGATAAGTGTGTGTGTGTAGCAGCAGCAGTCTGAGAGGTGGTGTGTCTGTGTCTTTACCTTGGCACTGAGATTTTGAGTGCCATGTTGATTTTGGGACTCTGACCGTGGTTAGCCTTCCATGGCCCAGCCGATGTTTACACTGATTGCTTACATTTGGTTAGTAAATTCCCACGATTTTGACAGGTGGCGAAGCGGGACCGGCAGATCGGGTGCTTTTGCTCGAGTTCTCTCACTCTTTCTTTGTCTCTCCTTCGTTATCTCTCCTTTTCTGCTCTATTTCTCCTCTCCTCCCGCTGTTCACCTCCGTGAAGGGGGTTCTAGGGCTGAAAGGAAGTAGCCGCGCTCACTCGAGGATAATGTTATGGCCGGAATGAAACCGCTTCATAGGTGATTGGCTTTGATGCCAAACTGATTACAAGAAGCCAGGGTTAGATAATTAAAGGTGTTTATGTACTTGTTTTCCTCTGAATGAAGGGCTAACGTGAACCAAGTCTGGACAACTGGGCTTTTTTATATGAAGAAAGTGTACTTCAAATGCATCATCATTTTGCTGTGGCATTGTTTAGATTGTTATGGCATATTCAACTTGATTCAACTCGTTTACAGTCTGATCTGCAACTAAAATATCAGAAAGCTTGTCACAAACCTCATACAAAAGTGGTTACAAAGTTTTTACTTTGTAAGCGGTCAGATTAGACTCTAGGATTTTTTTTGTGGTTCGGTGGCAATGCACATGACTGAAAGAAAATAATACTTTTTATTCATTAAGGATGCATTAAATTGATCAAAGGTGACAGTAAAGACATTGTTTCAAAATGTTAAAGATATGCAGCAAAGTTGTTCATGTAACTGACCTCTGACCTTTCCAGTATCGTGAGACACCATATTGACACCCTTTTTTTGTAAATGAGTTGAATGCTTCTGAATCATTTCTTCTCATTTTTCTGGTTTAGTGCTTTCACTATCACTTTGTCTTTTCTGATTTGGCTCATCATCTTCCTCGTCTGTTTTCTGGTTTTGACCGCACGCTTTCTAGTTATGTGTTGTTGAGAGCGTTTGCTCTGGGCTGAATTCCTCTGTTGCTGGAAGTGGGGCACTGTGTCTAATTGCTCACACAAACACACTTACTGTAAAAAGGCCACCGACACCATAACGCACGCATTTTTGATTTCATGAACGTGTTGTAGATGCCAGTGTGCCCCTGTGAATGCAGCGTTTCCTTTTACTTAGTCGCCTCTGGGTCTTCAGTAAAGCTGCCTTGAAATGAAAAGCATGACACAAATAAGCATGACATATATACTGGTAGAATGCAAAAACAAAATCGGACTTTAGTACCATTTAAACTATAGTCATATTTATATTGAATACACAAAAATCATCAATTAAAAATATTTTAATATAATATTTATTTTTCTTCCTTTTTTTCTCAGTTTATTCACTTTTCATTTCCATGTTTTCCTGTAAAATGGCATAAAAAAAAACATAGTGACCTTGACAGACGATGTTAATGATGATGATGTGTTTTGTGTTATAATTAGTAGTTACACACACACACACACACACACACACACACACACACACACACATATGTATGATAAAGATATAGATATACTAAAATAGTTTTCCATGAGTTGATCAGGCAACACTTTTTCTATTCTTATACATGTTTTAGAACAAAACGTATTAATTGCATCTTCCTCTTTATTTCTCTTCAATAAACCCAGTCTTCCAAAGGCATATTTTTTTCCTTTGGCTTTCGTGATGGTTATACCGCGTTGGCATTTTGACAGTATGCCTCAGAGAAACTATAATTTGTACTGCTTGCATTTAATATGTGATACACCAATGTCAGCAGTTCAACATCGGCAACAGGAAGCCATTAGCAACATGTTTATACAGTGTAGATTTACAGTGTACATGTGCGGACCTGCGTCTGTGAAAGATTTCAGGAGATTCCTGCGAAGATTCATGTATAATGCAGCATATAATGTCTCATATAAAGTGTTTCATAGCTAAAAGTGAGCAAAGCATAGCTGTGTACTGTAACACACTCATGTACTCAGAGCACACCTCAGCAGTGAACACTAACAGCAAAAACATCTTAAATATTTTAAGAGGGAAGACACACAATCAGACTGACGCAAATGGACTTAAATAGGGATTGGAGGTCAACTGAGGGGAAGAATGAGGGAGTGGGTCTCAGAAACCACCAAAAAAAAGCAAGAGATACAGATAGAAAGAGAGAAGTCAAAACTCAGCCATACATTGGTATAAGTTCAGTGTATCCGGATGAAACTGGATCAATCTCAGTTTGACATTTAGACCGTCTCGGGACCCAACAAGAGTGCACAGTCTGAAATCTGTCATCTTGGTCTTGGGCATCGGTTCCAGGAAAATGTTTTGGGCCAGTCAGCTGAGCTATTGTTGTGCTTCGGTTACTTTAGTGGTTTGTAGTTCACCTGGTCTTGTCAGAGTTATTAAAGGAGTTATTATAGCCTGAGGGTGTTTCTTCATAAGGAGATATTTTGGAGAAATATTGCATCACGTGACTTGGTCACCAGTGGATCTTCTGCAGTGAATGGGTACCGTCAGAATGTTGTCAATCCAGTCGTTTTTGGAGCTTGATTAAATGAATGCTTTGTTTTTGATGAGGAGGACGTTTAAGCTATAAAACATAAAGGATGTATTAATGATACAAAGACCTCTTTGATTTGTAATATCATGACCCCTTTAATGTGTTGTGGAGCAAATGGTTGTGTGTTTGTAAGAAACAAATCCATCATCAAGATGTTTTCAACTTCAATCAAGTTCACAATCCATAACAGGGTTTTCGCCAAATCTGTTTGGATGATAATAATAATAAAAAAAAACATTTACATCTTGAATGGCTTGAGGGTGAGCAAATAATCTGAAGCTGTAGTTTTTAGATGAACTATTACTTAAAAAAGAAAAATAAATCAAAATACATTTGTGTACTATAACATAACACTGGGCCTAATGAGATGTTTACTAAAGGTAGCAGCAGCTTCAAAAAGAAGTGTGATTTACATTATACAATAAAGATAAAACTTGCAAGACATTGCATGGAAATGTAGCTTAATCACGACTTACATAAAGTATATGCCAGCATAACGTATTTTATGACTGAAGCATAAAGATCTAATCGTCTCTGCAGGCATGTGACGTTCCAAACCAGAAAACACTTGCCATTACCCTCTTTATACACGGCCGGCACAACTTGCTGCCAGCTTTTGGGTTCGTCCAGGCAGAACAGATCAGGCTAGATCCAGGATTTCAACTTCCGAAAATAGACGATTTCCTGAGTTTTAGGAAACTGGAGTTGTATTCATCTTTGTTAGGTACACAGAAAGTGCAGAGGTGAGGGATGATGCCCTCCTCGAGTCTTGAGTTGAAGTGCACAGCAGGTAGCTGGATCTCTGTATTCATGAGCTCTTCACCCCGTTACACTCTGTTTGCTAACAGCAGGGGCGTGTGGGGGTGTGTGTGCATGCATGTAGGGACCATACTTCCTGCGTGTGGGATTTGTGTGATCACCACAGCTTCAACCTGCTCTCTAGTCAGAGCGTCAATGTCACAAGGGGCTGTCCCCATTTTCTTAAGAGGAAATGAATGGATTTTATGAAAGGTACACCTTTTTGTATCACACACTTTTGTAGTATCTTAAGTGGAATATGTCTAACAATTTCAAATGAAATAAATAATGTTGACATTTTTTAAATAAAATTGTTTTATAATCTTTATGTTGGTTAAAAAATATTTTATCTATTGGTTTTTCCTTAAAAAAATTAAAAATTAGCTTATGCACCGGCCAGTTCGTAAGACACAGCATTATTTTTGTTAGTTTTTATCTTTATTTATTTATTTTTTTAACAATTAATTAATATTGGCAGCTGTAGTAGTAAAAATAATGTTATAGTTTTCAAAAGTATTCCGCATGTATTTCTTATATCTTATAAAAAGGATAAAAAGGTATTTATTAAATCTAAATCATAAGCGCACCTGAAGAAAACATATAAAAAGTTGACCCAATCTATTGAGCCATTTAAATAAAGGCTTTTCAGTCTGATCAATTACAGATGAATTATATAGAACATTGTTTAAAGGCATAGTTCACCCAGAAATTAGAATTCTTCTGTTGAACACACACACACACACACACACACACAAATGAAGTCTTTGAGACATTCATACGGGTTTAGAACAAACTGAGTGTGAACTATCCCTTTAGCATATTGTATTGTTTTTAATAATTGTATTGCATTTGGCTAGGTAGGTGTTATCTGTGTGAAGATTCTTGACGTTTTAAAGCTCTTCGGATCAGTGCATTTGCTTCTAAGTTCTTTGGAACACAAGTTCACAGACGGTTTTCTAAAGAACTGGAGAATAACAAGTTCTTTGTTGAGACTAAAAAAGTTCTCCAATGACATCAGACTGGTAAAGCCCTTTGGTCCTAATTTGAAGCTCTGTATGTAAGAGTGTCTTTGAATTCTGTGTCTTTCTCTGTTTCTTTAGCTTTTTCTTTGAACGACAACATGGTTGCCATTAGCAGGTCAACATAAATGTTTTCAGAATGGAACATCAGTCAGGGCTTGGCTTTATGCCACCACATACACACACACACAGGAGCTCATACAGAAGGTCTGTTCCTTGTTTGTTGAAATATTCCATGCTTGCCGCAGGTACGCAGGCATATGAAGTTCTCCAGGGCTTCGCTCACTCTCTACACACACACATAGGACACACTCCGTCCATGTGGAAAGCTCCGGGTTATTGGGTGCTTCCTCTTTGCCTCTCACATGTTTCCACTGGATTGTCCTCTGCTGAGTCAGTGGATGCATCAATAGGCATGCATACTTGCATATAGCAAGTGCTTGTCTTTGCATGTGGGTTTCAGTCCCAACTTCCTTTTTTGACCAAATGTGTAGTGTGTAAAATATGCTGTGATGCTGAACCTTCAAACATACAGAAGATTAGATTAACGTCACTGACTTAAACTTAAAAAAAGGGTTTGTACTGATGTATTCCCATCAAGATAGCTTCTAATGTTCATTCATATTTCACAATATAACTAGTAAAGAGGAAGAAATGATCAGTTAACGGTCTTGAACTCGGGTGCTAGTGATCATTGATTGCTTGAATTTCATATAAAATGTTTTCATTGCATGAGAACGTGATATGTGGCGTGAGAGCGCCATGGATTGTGGGACATAGCAACCGTAACTAAGGAGGGCGGGTTTTTGTAAAGAGTCAGTTGTCCAATCAGAATTAAGTATTCCGGAAAGCCACGTAAAAATTAGTCAAAGCATTTTAACATTGATACGCCTATTGTGATCTGTACTAATGCTTTGATAAAACCCCTTCTCTTTCATGCCAAAACATCTTTGAATATTTAATCTTGGGAGAGTCTCTTACTTTCTCTTTTTCTTCACTTCTTTTTTTCATCCTTTCATGGCTTTAAGCCACCTTGTCAAGTCAGTCTGCGCTTTCTCTCTCTCTCGCTCTCATTTCACACATCACTGCGTTCACTCCGCTTATCTGCCCACCTCTTTATTGGCCCTCTATCCTGGCCTTTTCTCTTAACATGCCTACTATTTAGCTCTACCAATAAAACTATCTCACATGTAGATAAGCCTGACCTAATACAGCTTTATGAAGAGCTGAGGTAATTTAAGTCATTTTGTTTAATTCTGTTTGGTCACTCAGGGCTGCACTTCATTTACTTTCTCCAATTTTCTTCGAATTTGTGTGAAAGGCTAATTGTGTTGGTCATGAGGTCTCCATGTGAATGACAGAGGGAAAGCTAAACTTAACAGCGCTACTGAATTTGCCAGAAAGAAGCCTTTGAGCAGTGACATGTATAGCTCATGTTCGTTGGAGTGTGGGTTTACTTAGCTATATTTTAACGTTTAAAGTTACAATTTGACACTGATTAACGTGCCAAAAGGAAGAGCGGTTCACACGTCCAACTGCAAATGGCTAGTTGCGTAGTTACACTCTTTTTCTCAACATTTTCTTTCACCTAAATCTAACCATCACTAAAGCCTTTCTGCATTTTTAGACCTCAGACTGAAAGAATATAGACTTCAGAAGCTCATATCTTATGCACGCAAGAAAAGGGACTGCATTTCAAATGTCTTAGGAGTTAATTACATATAAAGATTTTATGTTGTGCACAAAATCATATTTACCTGAATGCACTTACAATGGATTCTATGGGGTAAGACACCATTAAATGTGTTAATCAAACTAGCAGTCTTCTCAACGTGCATTTTTATACAGAATAAACAGCATAATAATACTCATTTTAAAGCATCCAGAATGTTCTTTTCCCATAGATTTCCATGCTAAGTACGTTTTTTACGTCAAAAATAATTAATTGGCTTTCCACGGATGTTGCTGATAGAGCTTAACTGGTATTGAACCCAGAACATGCATTTAAAGTGAAGTTGTGAGAGTAAGTTGTGATAAGATGATGATTAACAGGATTTAATTAGGCCAACATTGATTGGACAGCATGAACCAATGCATCATTGCGAGGCGACATTGAAAAGCCAATTAGAGTGGGAGTTTGAGGGAGGGCTGGAGACATGAGGTGTGTAGTAATGTGTTGTTGACTGATTGTGGAGGCTGAACATGTTTAATTTGTAATGTAGCTTCCAGAGAAGAACAATGCATTCCATGTGATAAAGACTGAACACATAAGAAAATGTGACCAAACCTGCTGATTTTAGGAAAAGTGTTTGAGTTTATGGTGAAAATCAGCGTATTTGCAAAAACGACTGGAGTAATGTTGCTAAAAATGCAGCATTGCATCACTGGAATAAATTAAAAAATATGCGTCATGAAGGTCAGTTTTAGGAAACAGATTTATGCATCATTGAAAAGCTGATTAAATAAGCTTTTCATGGTTTGTTACGATATGATAATATTTGGTAGAGATACAGCTATTTGAATATCTGGAATCTGAGGGTACAAATCTAAATATTGTGAAAATTGTCTTTAAAGGTACCCAAACACAGTTCTTAGCAATGCATATTGCTTAAAAATTAGTTTTGACATATTTATGGTTGGAAATTTACAAAACATCTTCATCGAACATGATCTTTACTTAATATCCTAATGATTTTTGGCATGGTGTGAGGATGTTTTGGGCACCTGGAGAAGTTTATAATAACATTTTCACTAACATTTTTTAACTGTAATTTTAATCAAACAAACCTCACTGTGAAATCAACGTTGAGATTTCTTCTGGAGCAGTTTTTTTTTTTAATAATCAGAAGAGTAATTTTTTTCATTTGCCATCAGTTTATGCCACAAAATACAAAATTAGTTATTAAAAACCACTTGTAAAATCTGATTTTATTCTCTCTTTCACAAGGGGTAGTTCTCCCTTATTTGTCTCTATTAACGTTGCACTGCATGGACCATTTCATAGAAGGACCATTATCTCAAGATTATGCAACTGGACTTAAGAACTGATAATCATTGATTCCCACATGAGTAAAAAAAAAAAAAAAAAAAAACACTAATGAGCGCCAGAGTACACTCATCCAACAGAACTAAATATTTAACTGAATGGTATGTTTGACTCATAGACTGCGAAATTTAATAAGAAGTGTGAAGTCTGTTGTATAATTCCCAGTGAAGGCCGCATTTGACACTTTGAGATTTGTGCTGTCTTGCCAAAGCCAGGTGAACCAAAGGCTATACTGAATGTTTAAAGGCAGAAGTTTGCAATAAATGCGCTCACAGTTACTCTGAAGTGGCCTTCAGAGAAGAAAGAGAATTGAAAATTAATGTGAAGCAGGGACGCTGGAGATATTTTATCCTCTGCAGGGACTTGTAAATATAAACTGATGCAGCTGTCAAATATTAGCGATATCTGATATGTGTCGGAGCGGTAAGTAATCGCGTTTAAAGGAACACCTCACTCATAGGTTCATCAAGTATATGTGTTTAGCGAAGCGTCCTTGTTTATGTGCGAGAACAACAGGAAAGCAGAGCCTGGGGATACATCTAAATGGAGTGATGGTGTGTCTGTCAAGTTGCTAGCCTACTTTGTTAATGATTGTCGTCGGGATGCGAGTCTTCCCTAGAGACGCTATCGCACATACGCCAACCAATTTTCCAACTTATTCTCTACAGCCAAATCAATTTCAAGCTCTCGGACAACTCCTGCTAGCATTTAGCGGGTTTATTAGTGCTCTTGTTGTGTTTATTACTCGCCGTACAATGAAAAGCCAGCAGGTTTAATTCTCGCACGCTATAGGCTGTGGAAAACAGATAAAACGCAAGAGCGGGAGATGAAAGCGAGCTCGTAATAAAAGAAACAAAATGAATACGCAGGGGTAAAAAGGGAAGCTTAATGACTGTGTTTGACTGACAGGGATTAGCGCGGTAAGCACACGCGGTGTGATTTGGGTAATTACAGTAGTGCTTTCCTGCTAAGACTGACTGTTACCTTGACGCTCTGAAGGAGTCCTTGAGGAGCTGCGCGGGTGACTTGACACTCCAATAAAAATGGCTCGGAGGAAAACAGATCCGGTATCACCTCTCGCCTTGTTAACATCATCAAATAAAACAAGCTCTTGAGGAAAAAGTTGCAGAAAGCACAGTGATCTTTCTCTCCCTGCGCAGACGTCACTCAAAACTCCCGCCGCGGGGCACATCACGTATGCTTCTGTGAGCGTGAACCGAATTCTTGACATGGAAACCGTTAGCGCACCTGGTGATAACCGCTAATTTTGCTAGATTTTTACATTTTCTGACGAGCTTGTCCGTACAACACTTGCTTTCAAGATGGCATTGATGGTGTCGTGGAGGCCTGGCAGTTGGTTACTATGCAGATGCTAAGATGTAGCATGTTTGGACGCATTTGCGAAGGAGTCCTGGGGGTTTGCTAAGGCATTGCTTGATGCTAGTTCACTCAAAAATTCTGTCATCAGTGACTTACTTATGTCCCTCCGCACCAGTATAAGCTTCTCTTTCATCTTTGAAGCACATATTAATATATTTGTGAGGAAATTGAGAGATTTAATGAAAATGGTAGAAGTAATCCACATGGTTGAGCGCTGTAGTCCACAATCACTTAATGTGATTAACAGATCAAATTTAAGATGTTATTCACATATAAACGACTTGTGAATTGATAAATGCACTTAGGGCACATCAAATATGGTTAACGGAATATCTGTGAATATTTCTGAAACAAGATCTTGATAAAATGAGCCTTCAGTGGAGGGACAAACAGGGACAGAAATACGTGAAGTGAGGTGAAAATTACAAGTTCAGTTGCTTATAAAACTAATAGCACACCTTTTTTCCCCAAGGCAGATGATCTGAGGTGTGATTCATGACTGCAGAAGAAACAGTGTGAGAAGAACTTGAACCACAGAACCACAGAACTCAATTTAGTTTGAATCTCTAACCTTAATCACAATCAAGAATAATACCCTAGCAAACATTACTAATTGCTGATGCTCTGAGAATTGAAACATGTAAATGTTTTCTATTCTGAGCAATGTTTGCAAAGTTTATCCTCCATAAATGAGTTCAAAATGGGTCATGTTTGTCAAAAAGATTTCAGCGGTGTGATAAATGAGATCTACGGTGTGCGTGCGGCTTGGTGAAGATGTCAGGCCTCTGATAAGGTCCAACAGGTCCTCCACTGCCCTTGTCCTTGTTTGTTTGTAGATAAGCCTTATAGATCAGGAGAAAATTGCACAAGCCTCTGCATTGTGTTTGCATTGAACGGCCTCATCACACTCACACTCTGTTGTAGCTTTTCTATAGCTTTATGCTAATCAGTTTCCACTTACATGTGACTGATTGCCTGGCTTGTGTGTGTTCGTGTGGTCGGGCACTTGAAGGTCAGTAAGATGATTGCTCTTGTGGGATTTCTCTACTGTTTATCCCCTCTTTCCTCATCTGTTTTCCCCCTCTTTCTCATCTGTTTCCAGAGTAAGTGTTGATAGGCCCGTTTCTGCTTTTTAAATAAGACCTGGCAGTTGTGTTACATGTTCCTGAGATTGGATTTTGCCAAACTAATTTCCAATCTCTCTCTCTCCCTCACACACTCACTTACTCTTTCTGTTTTCTGCTTTTATGTTGGTTCGCAGCTACAAGATGGATTGATCAGTGAATTTCAATTTGGACTCAAGCGCGATTCGTTAAAGTTTACACAGGATAGATAGGAGAAACAGAGACGGGGAAAGGAAAGGAGAGATAATCATAGTGCGGCCTATGCTGGCATTCATTAAACCAGCTCTACTGGACTAGTCTAGCGGAGTTTAATTGGGTGCTTGAAAGGCCTCTGGAATCAATTGACTCGGAGAAAGGGATGAAGAGCGGATGAGAAATAGAAACAGTGAAGGGATAACAGATGGAATTAAACTAGGCTGCCTGAAGGTTGCAACTCTCCTTGAATTGATTTCAGGACTTACAGGGCAAGGGAGGCAAAGTATTTTTTAAAACTTAAGACCTGTTAAACATATGCCGTTTTCTATTTTTAAAAAGATTACTAAATCCTAAAAACACTTGAATGTCTTTGCATTAGAAAATATTAAACCAGTTGGCATTCAAATTTTCACATATGAGGTAAAAAATCTGTTTCTAATGAAGAAAAAAAGCATTGTGAGACTTTGTGGTTGGCAAATGTGGGTCACGAGCGTGGTTAATGTTAGGAATTACACCTGTGGCTACTTGACTAGCAATGCATTGCCATATGACGATTTGTGAATGTGAGAACTCATCACATCAGATCCACATTTGAAAATCTCACTGGAAGAAGCAAATAATGTGGACATTACTCATTTGACTGCTTTTTGATACTATATGGAAGGGAAGTAGTCAGTGTTGGTCACAGAAACTGAAAAACAAAAATAAGACGTAGAAAAGGGAAGTAAGTTCTGAGAAAATTTTTTTTTTCATTTTTTTTGGTGTGTCAGTTGCTTGAGGTTTTGTCTAAAGTGTTGTGTAAGTAACTATATGTCTTTTGGTGCCATCCACATAGATGTTTTAAAACCTGTGAGAGACTCAATTTTGAAGACACATGAAAACCCATGTGTTTAGGTGGTTTCCCATTTGCAAAAAACACCTAAAAGACCCTCAGATTGTACGTAAGAAACAAGATCCTGTGCTCTGATGAAGTTCAACATATAGCAATATATAAAGCATGACAAAAATGAATGAAAAATGAGGGAATGAATACTTTCGAAATATACACTACTCAAAAGTTTGGAGTAAGATTTTGCTTTAGTTATTTTAAAGAAGTTATTACTTTTTCATTCAAAAAGAACAAGCACAAATAAACACATAAATGCTGTTTATTTGACTTAATTAAAAACAGAGCACGGCACAGTTGTTTTTAAGCAGAAAATCAGCATATCTGAATGATCACGTGACACTGAATGATGCTGAACATTCAGCTTTGCCTCACAGGAATATATTATATTTCAAAATATATTAAATTGTACCCATCTCACTGACTTGTGTAACAAATTACAGCTCAACTAGTCTTCCACTGCACATACTCTCACGTTTTTTACAGCCTCTGAATACAGGCGTGGGCTCTGGTGTGGTTCACCGTTACTTTTTTAAATTGCCCCATGGACCGGCGGTCATCAGCTTGTCTTACCAGGCTCAGCAACTATCTAAATTATTAATCTAAGTCTGGGAGCGTGGACGCATCACAGCAAACCCCAGAGGCCAGACAGGTCTACTGTCCAGACAGAGAGACAGAGCATATCAGACATTTTACCCTGTATCTTTTTTGATAAACGTAATATAGGTTGGAGCAGCGGCCCTGTGGCTAGTGCTCCAGACACGAAGACCGATGAAAGAGACGCGAGCTCAATTCCAGCCCGTATCATCTACCGATCCCTCTTTTTCCTCCTATCATTTCCTCTCTCCTCTCATGTGTCTAAAATAAGTTTGTGTATGAAGACATGGAAGCTCGTTTCACCCAGGCTTTCAAGGAACCCCGACATGTCTACTTGAAAATAAAATATAATGCACCTTACCTTCTGATAGCTTAGGCATACTGTAGTAGAGGCTAATTCGCATTATCTGGTCGTTTGCATGGGATGTCACTCGTGAGTTTGCTTTGTGCATTTCCACCTCTCTTCTCCGAACAAATGAGTCTGTATTTCTTAAGTGTTGTATTAATTTCTGGCTTGTTGAGGAAGCGGGGCAGCAGCAGGAATTAATTGCATCTTTGCAATAGTTATGTGAAGCAGCAGCATGCTGCGTGGTGATTAAAAGCGCTTCACATGGAATATGAATAAGAGCATAAATCACGCCAAGCGGTGGGCCACGTAAAGAGGAAAACCGCTCACGTGGTGCGTTTGGGCCAATCCACGATGTCAGCGATTACTGAAGGTCACGGGAGAGGAGGAATTCAGATAAAGAAGGCATTCATGTTTTTACTTATCACGTGAACTGAAGTCAAAACTCTGTTATTATGGGAAAAAGTCTGCTGAGTTTATTATGTCCTATAGATGCAGTAGATTCTGTAGTAGACCTTATTAGTCATAGTTAAAAAAAATATGATTACTATAATTATATTATTATTATAATTGCTATAATTGTATTATAATGAAATAAATGCATTGGTTAACTGATCTTATTGTACTGTTTGCTATTTATGATGGTTTCTGATAAAACACCCAAATGCTCTACATCTGTACTGTACCATATTTGTCACGTAGTGTTTTTAAGCATTTTTCTTTGCTTTATCTTTGTTTGCTGCGCATTTTGTTGTTTTGCTTTGCTTTTATGTTATGCTTCGTATTTGCCTTTGTTTTATTTTTGTTTAGTTTTTTGGGATTTTGGTTTTGCTTGTTTTTCTGCTTTGCTTTGTTTCGTTTGCTTTTGTTTAGCTTTTCTTTGCTTTGCTTTTTTATGATTTTATAATTTGCCGTGCATTTGTTTTTGCTTTGCATTTGTGTTTCTTGCTTTTTGTTTTGCTCTGCTTTTACGTTATGCTTTGCTCGCTTTTTATTTGCTTCGTTTTTTGTATTGATTTGCCTTCATGTTTTATTTTTGTTTGTTTTTTTTATTTGTTTTGCCTTTTTGTTTTGCTAGTTTTTTTTTTTTTTGGTGTTTTGTTTTTTTTTGCTTTGCTTTGTTTTGCTTGTTTTTCGTTTAATTTATTTTTATTTTTTTGCTCTTTTTACGATTTGCTTTGCATTTTTTGTTTTGCTTTGCGTTTGTGCTTTTGGATTTTCTTTGCTTGTTTTGCCTTTTTACTCCGCTGTTACGCGTTTCGTTTTGTCTATAGCCTTCGTTTCTCTTTCACTGTGTTTTATTTTGTTCTTGCTTTACCTTGCGTTCGAGTTTAAGAATTGCAATATCAGATAGCAGAGCAGCGTCCGCCGTGTTTGTGCATTTTACCCGTAATCCACTCTAAATCCTGTCATTACAGTTAAAGAGAACCTTCCTCAGGTTGTTATATCACATTTCCTCTAGGTGTGATTTCCCTCAAATACACCATTAGAGACATAGGTCACAAAAATAGAACGGGAGATGAAGAAAAAGAGGAGCGAAACCATGACGCATGGAAAAGGGTGACAGACAGACAGAGAGGGAGATGAAAGCCGCTTCTATATCAGTTTTCTCTCACCTATCCATCACCTTGGCGACAGCAGGTCTGTGGTCGGGCCTGTTTGCTGTCACTGAAGCCGTAGTGAGGGAAGCAGCCATTTTACATCATTGATTTACATTAGTCAGAGAAGAAAGCTGAAGAATGACTAAAGAGAGTGACTCACACGCACACACACGCTCCCTTGTGTGCAGCCTTTTAATATTGCATTGGGTGTTTGGTGTCTGCTTTCTACTTGATGGGGTTTAATTTAATCTACGGTGGCTAACTTTCTCTCAGCGTGGGGCTCTTTTCAACACGCTGACAACTACAGAGCGAGAGAGGACGGGGAGCAGAGGAGGAGAAAAGCCAAAGTAACACAACGGAAGAAAGAAAAAGAAAAGGGGGATTATGCACGGTGGAAAACCTAAGTGGGAAGAGAGAAAGAGTGGCGGATTAGAGGAGAGCGTGATGGAGTGACAGAGACAGAGATGTGTAAAGATGAAGAGGAGAGAGGGTCAGTGTGGGCTCATGGCTGAAGGGAAGGATGTTGAATGATGGCTGAGCGTGTGCCTCCTGTCAATGTCACCTCAGCATGTCTCACTGCTGCAGAGAAACACGCTTCTTACGCTGACTCTCACCAAGGGACGGACCTCATTAGTTTAGCTGCAGAGCTATCAAAAGTAACGCAAGTTATTATAATAGTACAGAATTCTATGTATTCGTTTATTATTAATTAATAATGTTATTTGGCCTCAATCAGGTTTTTGAAAATAAAAGGGCAATTGTTTGTAATATTACACAGTCTTTATACATGAAGAGAAATGTCTGCCTTTGTATACAAAATACAAATATTATACGAAATGTATTTTTACAGCTGTCAGAGTTGACATGCTATTGTTAGATTTAACAGATCTACCAATTTTTGATAACTAGCATAACATTTATGTACTTATTTTTCAGACAATGTTTTAATAATAGTTTTTGGCTTAAATACAGTAACAATTTGTATTTATTAATTTATTTACTGCTGACAAAGTGAACATATCTACCAATTTGGTATGTATGTATGCATGTTTTTATTTATTTATATTTTTCAAAATTATATTTTAATAATGTGCTTTGACTTCAAATAAATAATATTTCTTATTTGAATAATATTTATTAAGCTTCTGCCTCAATCAAGCATTTTTACAATAAAAAGACAATTAAACTTTTTTTCTCAAAAAAGTATGAAGTAGTTATTGTTTAACACATTTTTGATAACATTACTATATTTATTTTTCAAATTATATTTTCAGAATGTGTGTCAATATTACATATATCAACAAAATGATCATTTTGTATTATTATTTTTTACAGTTGTCAAAGGGCACATATTAACATATATATCAGTTTTAAGTATGTATGTATTTTCTTTACAGATATTTTAACAATGTGTTTTGCCTTCAGTAAACTTCCAATATTTTTATCAGCCCCTTGTTTATAATAATAGGCTTACTCTTCTCCCACAACGTTTTAATGGCTCTTTATGCACAAAAATATTTAGCTGCTTGCATATTTCAGAAAGGGGCCCTTGCAAGGAGATATTCAGGGGTCCCTGGGATCAAAGCACTTGTAAATCCCTGTCTCAAAAATGGTGTTGAGCTTTTCCAGACGTCATCTTGCAACCGCTCAAAACATTTTAGCTGCAAGATACCGCAACACCCTAAAACACACCCCTCCTAGTAGCTGCATACATCCGACGGGGAACAATTATGCGTTCAGGATCCGTCGCATGCCATCCTCGACCACGCCGAACCCACAGCATCACCACAGCTCTGACGTCGCGGTGCTTTTCCACCCTTTGACCCTGCGTTTCGACCCGAACCCATTTTATTTACCAAATTTCACACAGTTCAGAATAGCGCACAAACGCGTCTACATCTCAACAACTAGCTTCTCTAGAGGCTGAATGGAGCACCGTTTCAACCCCGCTTTTGTCTGGGGTGAATGGTGGGCCACTAATTACCTCTCCTCCTCTTTCACTCTCAGCTCTTCTGTAATACAGCTTAACATATTCACATCCCACCCTAAAGATGTCGATGAATATGCATGAGCCCCCTCGGCTTAATCCTCGTGATTGACAGCTTGACATCTTAATCAGAGTGATTGATGGAGCGCTGATTCCATTCGATCGGATATCTCCTCCCTCCCTTCTTCTCCTCGTACGTCCCCATAGCCGTTCCCACACTGTCATTAGCCATCACGCTAAATAACTTAACCTCCCTCGCCGAGGTCTCTTTAAGCTTTCATCCTGATTGCCGAGTAGTTTCTGGCCGCTTCGTCTGAATAAACTTGTCGCGCTCTGTTTTTGCGTGTGTGTGTAAGTGCGTTTGTGTGTATTTTTGTGGGGTGGCTCTCACTAAGCCCCCCTGCTCCGGTAATTGGGCCTGCTTTCTCTCAGCGGCCTCCGAGCGCAGTCGGAGCTGGCAGCGCGGTGGGAAAAAAAAAGAGGCCAGTAAGTCATTCTGCGTGTCCAAATGCACTGCACAAATCCATGACATCAGTATTCTGGTCAGACTTCACTTCAGACACAAAGAAAAGAAGTGCAAAAGGAGGGGAAGGCGAGAGAGAGAATGCAAGGCTGAAAAAAGCGAAAGAGAGGAGCACATAAAAGTCTTTTGACTAGGAATTAAATGTGGCCCGTAGCTGCTTTTTTTTTTTTTTTTTTTGACAATGTCTTTAGAAGCAGATACGTTTCAAGCTCACAAAACAGAATTTAATTGAAAGAGGCAGCGAATGAAAGTGATATCGAGAGTTTGGTTTTGTGCAGTAGATGTGACTTTTTTTCTCTGTTTGCTTGTTTTGCAGAATTAAAAGTCAAGTAGAAGAAGGCCTGGTGGTGTGGACCCTGCAGGTGAGTGACAGGATGTTGGACCAATGACACGGGCACACGGCCAAGTTGTCATGATGAGAAATTGAGTCTTATTCAAAAAAAAGCTGGCCTCTTGTATTAGACCCTGGCAGCTGTGTTAAAAAATGTTGATCGTTCTTTATACCGGACAGAAACAAAAGCGTATTGTTGAAGATGACTGTGTGCCATTTAAAAGCGCTGTGGCGGAAAGGTGTAGTGTCAGTCTGCTTCTGCGGTGCCGCTATAAAACACACGCAATTAAAAACAAATCGAATTTTACTACATGAGAAGCAATGCGCTCTATCAACACCACTTGTTCAAAAGTTTGCGGTTTGTAAGATTTATTTGTTTTTTAGGTTTTAGAAAGACTCTTATTCTCAATAAATTGTCTGTATTTTTTTTTTTGATTGTAAACATTAGATCATTAGACAGATTGTTATGTGGATATGCACTAACCTTCATATGCGTACTTTACGGAAAGCGTTTAACAGGGTCAAAAAAACAACAAGAAGACGTTGAGCGTGTGAGTGAAAGAGAGTGTGTTATGATGATACGTAGTAGCATCCTCGTAGATCATAGCATAGAATCATTGATGCAAAAGGAAAAATAGAAACCACTGAATAATACAGTATATGAATGAAGTAAAAGTGGGACACGGGGTCAGAGCTCTGTGGGGTACTGCAGAAACACACACACAGGATGACCTTTTTGTATGGTAGATCGACCCTCACTGAAAACACACAAATGCTTCATTACTTCTGCCTCATACACACACACACACACATAGACACAGAATAACCTCATGTAAATACAGACACACACTACAAATTGTTTCAAAATCTGATGGAGAACAACGACGATTATATAAACATACACTTGATCGGAATTGTGTACAAAACTAAAAGTTATTTGAACGTAAGTGTGTGTACACATCAACCCTTTAATATTTTTTTTATCCCTATTTTTTAATGTCCTTTCTCAAATCAGGCTGTTCTGAGATTCCTGTCAGAATGATGTAGTTCTTCACAAGCCCCTCCCACCACAGTTGATTGACAAGTCTGTCTTACCCGCCCTGAGTGAGCGGCAGGGGAGGACAAGACCTCTCAGATTAAGCGGCTGAGGTGTTTAGTTGTTAAAAGGCTGTTTTTAAAAGGTGCAATGCAAGTCAGATTTATGGAAAAGAGCAGCTTGGATATTCAGCTAAATATAGGAAAAACAGCTTGTGAATGTGAAAGTCTCGCACTATTGTGATACTCCGAATACTTTCCGGTCTTCAGACTTTAAGTGTTAGTATGCCGCTATCCGAGCAGTACCAGTCTCACGCTGGTTTTAAACGTCTTTCTGCTTGACCCGGAGGTCAGTGAACTTTGACCTACGATTGAATCCTAGGCTTTCTTTGAGCGCTTGATCGATTCTGTTTATTCCTCCCACTCTCTCTCTCTCTCTCTCTCTCTCTCTCTCTCTCTCCACACCCACCCAGCAAAAAGATGAGAACGTATCCCACAAAGATCCCTCTGATAAAGATCTCCTCTCTCCGGCTCATACACACCCACACTCGTGCTCGCACAATGTGCATATGGTTTCAATCTTCCCAGCTGTCCCACGGTTGCAGTCATGAGAGGCCAGCCAGGAACTGTACAGCATGAGTGTGTGTGTGTGTGTGTGTGTGTGTGTGTGTGTGTGTGTGTGTGTGTGTGTGGTGTCTTCGAATATGAAGAGGAGTAGAAAAAGACATCGGAGGTTAGAGGAGTAGAGGATAGAGGGAATGGGTGAGAAAGAGACACATTCTGTTTTGTCTCCCAAGGTTTCTTTCTAAGTCTCACTTTCTCCTTCACACACACACACACACACACACACACACACACACACACACACACACACACACACAGAGACTCAGGCACACACGGTCTCTAGGGATGAGATATGCTCTAGAAAGCAAGCATCCTGATTTCCCAGCAGGCTGTGCTAATGGAACATCAGGTTCAATCTGCCCCTCACTCTGTTTTGTTTCATTTTCTTTCGTCCGTCTCTGTGAGGTTACAGTACATTTTTCAGAGCCGTTTCTGTAGTGAGTGGCGGCTGGCTTACCAACTTCATATCAAGTTTACATGCTCTGTAATCCCATTTTCAGTCACACTAAGCAGGTTTGGTTGAAAGGGACTCCCGAAAGATGCATCTGAACCATGTGACCCACAGAGAAGTTATAAATGAAATTCACAATAATCTGTTTATAGTGCAGTGGCCTAAAGAGTTAACATTCACCGCGACCTACGTCTGCATAGTTTGTTTAATTGGTGGCTACTTGCGTCATCTGAACTCCTATTGCCCAATAAAGTGTTTTCATCATGATTTAGGTTATTGGTGGTTGAAAATATGACAAATACGGAGCCTCCCTTCTGATTAAACTCATAAATAACAGCAACGTTTCACTTGTCTTTGCAACAAACTGTCTTTATTTTTTTCTCTCTGAACTCATTTTAGCTTAATTTTTCATTTTTGTTTATTTTACAAATAGTTTATATAAAAATAAAAAATTATGATAGTTTAATAGTGGATTTATTCCCTGAACTAAGTACTGTTTTTGTACAGTACAAGGGATTCTCTTTAGGCTAGTTTTTATTATTTTTTAATTAATAATATTCTTCTTTTGTTTTTTTGGGGTTTTTTTTCAATGCAATATAAGTGGATTACTAGAATATTCTTTATTTCTAAAATGTTGCATTTATTGTTAAAATAGAATGATTAGATGTGAGTTTTTGTTTTTTTTGTTAAATTTTATTATGTTACAGACTTTTATTTTTTTATAATTTGACTGTTACTGTAAAAAGTAGTTACTCTCTAGACTAATTTATGTTTGCATTGTGTCTAATTTTATAATGTCATTGCTTTTTATTTTATTTTTTAAACCGTTTGACTGTTACTGTATAAATGTGTTTCTCTCCAAACTAATTTATATTTTGATTTTGTTTAATTTTATTATGTTGCATCTTTTTATTAATTTTTTTTATAGTTTGACCTACTACTCTTTAAAGGAGTTTCTCTCTAGATTAATTTTGTTTTTGATTTTTTGTTTAATTTTATTATTTTACAACTATTGCTTTTTATTTTATTTGTAAAAATAGTTTGACTACTACTATATAAAGGAGTTTCTCTCTAGACTGGTTAAATTTTCTGATTATGTTTAATTTTATTATTTTACAGCTTTACATTTAAGAGCGACAGTAAATAAAGGCAGAATAGATTTTTTTTTCGCTTGCATGATCACCACAATTCATTATACACCAACCACAGACCGCTGTCAATGTTTAACAACATAATTACACAGCCTCTGTTTTAACTTTAGTAATAAATTGTAATAATAAACATTACATTGTCCTACCAGTGGCCCTCTATAAAACTCCCTGTGCTGCGAAAGGAAGAAAAAAAAGTGCACATTAAGTTTTAAGACCAAACTGGTCTGAATAGACCATTTATAGCTGTTTTTGAGCTACCTGTACAAGTGCTTTCCCCCTAAAAACTGCAAATAACTTCCATGTCTGCCACATTATAAACATGTTTCCACGCTGTTTCTTTTTATTTCCTTTCGCCTGGTTTGGAAGGTAAAAATAACTCCTTCCGAGACATGAGTCACTGTACTTGTTTTCGTTCGTGTCAAAGGAACATCCTTCTCTTTTGTAAAAAGAGTCACAAGGACAGTTCTTGTTGTTCGTCTGCCGTCCACCTCCACATCAGATGCGCCGCTAAAAGCTGCTAAAGCGTCTGTAGGAGTGAGTCTGAGCTGTCAGTCAAACCCTCTGCCGCAGTGAATGGCGGACGGACTCGTGTCTTCTAATAAGGTCGTTCTTTTTTCTTAATTGGGCACGTGTTCTGTGGACGGCGGCACCCAATCTAACACTTTGAAAAAAAATAAAAATAAATAATAATGCATGTGTAAATCTTGAAAATCCCTGTAGAGAGCCAGCGCTAATCCATCATTCTATTTCTAAAGGTTATTTTTGGAGAAAACTTCATTAGAAATAGCACTCCTTTGAGCGTGTCAGCAAAAGGCGAGATGTGGGAGGATGTGGGATGTTGTTAGGAGAACTTAAATGTGTGTTTTAACAGAGAGACAGAAGCTTTCGGTCGGCGGTTGATTATTAATTTCTGTAAACGGCACTAGTTTGTGTTTGCAGACAAAGCACTGGGCTTCTTTATTTAGACTGGCTTCGGCGAGCGACCTGCAGTTATTTATTGGGGTGTATGTATGTGTGTGTGTGTGTGTGAGATGAGAGGAGGGGCCGTGACCCATCCCGCAGTGCTGTTTGTATTTTTCCGTGGTCCGCTGCCGTGAGGACGTGTAGAGATTTGTTACCTAGGGTACCATTTATCATAGTAACAGCATCGTGCAGGGGCAACATGGGAGGAAACCAATCATCCATCATATACATGGCCTGTCTCCACAGCAACGCCACGGCCCGTGACCAGAGGCAGAGGGGCTGCTGGGGGATTGAGTGGATCACTTAGAGTTCTCAAACAGACAACCTGTCGTCTATCTCACACACACACGCACCTAGATAAATATAGGGCATGCTATAGATGTGTGTTGTTCTCATTATAAAGCCAATTGCCTAATGCAAACTAAAAGTGTTTCAATTGTGAATTGATTGTATATAGTTATCCTTCTGATAGTGATTAAGTTTTGTGGATTTTTAATTTTTTTTTGGAGAAAACAAGACAAAAGTTTTCATAGATAATTTTTACATTTTTGGTCATTTTGTAATTTTTATTTTTATTTTTATTTTAGCTTATTAACCCATTGCTTGGAGCATAGGATGCAACGCAAACAGCACATCTATTACATTGTAATTCAAATAAGCATGAAGATTCATTAACGATAAGCCTAAATAAAATAAAGAAACATATAACTATATACAGCCACAGACTGTAGCTGCAGTTGTTTGGTAACCAGGTGGTTTTTGAAAAAGACTACATTACATTTTTTTTGAAAACACTATTTATTACCTAAGCATTTCTGTAACTTTTTAGTATAGGCACCGTGAAGAAGCACTTCTTTCTGTCTGTCTCTTTTTCTAAGTGTCTGGGTGATTTATTTTTGAGTATGTAGACTTTGCACAACCCTGCAGCAACTGGGTCTTTGTAAACAATTCACTTGAATCCTTTGAGCCTTGAGCTGCAGGTGTGTGTGTGTGTGTGTGTGAGAGAGAGAGAGAGAGAGAGAGACCCCCTTTAGGGTGTGATAGTGAGCATAGTACTTTTGGCAATAGTTAAGGCCATTATATCAGCAGGAGTGTGGAGGAGAGGGAGGGAAAGAGAGAAAGATGGAGCTCTTTTTCTGTGTCCACCAGGAATAGCAGCCACCCCAGGGGTCTCAGCGAGACTTATTTCCCTCGTCGCTTAGATCGCCCCGCCAGCAACGTCCACTATTACTAGTTTAGAAAGAAATGTGGAGTAAAGTGAATGCTTTGAAGAATGCGTTCAGGTCATATTTCACCCAAAATTAAAAGAAAAAGATATTAAATAATATTTTGGATTAAGAAAATGAAGCCTATTTTAAGGACCACAGGAAAGATTTGTGGAAAGGTGTTATATTGTAAATGAGTTTATTTGCTTAAACATAATCAAATATAAAAATGCAGTCGAACCAAGAAAAAGCCTCTGGTCCCTGCCAGCGTCCATCTTTACAACCAATTAGTTTGGACGGCACACAACGCAATTAATATTCATGCCCCAAACACCTGACAATGTCTGTGTGCTGAACTCAAAATAAATAAACAAAGAACGAAGAGTGAAATACATTTTTTCATAGCTGTCACAACAAGGTTTTGGGCTTATCATGTCAATAAAACAGTTTGATGGTGCAGAAACCTGTTAAAGCTGACAGAAAAGCTAGATAGACTTTGTTGTTTAAATGGCATCTCATGCGTATCTGTGGCAACTATGCATTTAAAACCATTTATGAGATTTACAACGTGTCCCTCCCGTTTTTCACAATTATTTCAATTCACACTGCTTTTTGTAATAATTTGTTTCATTTAGTTTTATTCTAAATTCAGTACAGTAAAAGTATCGTGTGTACATTTAAACGTGAAGATTTTATTCATTCATTCATTTTATTAAACATTTACGTTTGTTATTATTTTTACATTTAATAAATATAGGAACGTGTGGGTGTCCAAATATTTCGAAAATATTTTTTTTTCTTTTTTTTGGGGGGGAAATACAACTTATACGCTGAATATATCTTTTAGTTTCAAATGAAATATTATCAAGCACTTATTGACAGTTTTGGTGAGATCCCCTCAGCTGTATTGTTTGAGAGAGGAGGGTCATTCTGGACTCTGTCTTTAATAAATAAACAATAAAGAAGCCAGAGCTTCTCAATCCCTTTTATATCTCCTGTGACATTCTGATGGATTACACAGCCATCTGCAGCAGAATGTGTGTGTGTGTGTGTGAGGGGAGGGACTTCACCCATATATTACACATACATAAATCCAGACAGGCAGCGCTTTGTTGTGTGAGTTTGTCAGCAGGCCTGGGTTAACAGGAGAGAGAGAGACAGGTGAGCAGGTTGAGCTTACAGACTAAAAGCGGACGTCAGATGACTGATGGAATGGAGAGAGATACTTCAGAGAGTAAATGAGTGATTGAGCGTATGAACTTCCTTAATTAATCTGATCCTTTTAATGAGTCAGATCAAAGGTTCATGTATAATTAAAACAGCCGAGAAATAATGCACCTGCTTCATGGGGAATTGTGTACGCTTGAGTGTGTGGAGAGGAAAGAAGCGGACTTTTTGTGGTTCTCTCAAAACCGGTCAAATTTCATCCCAAAATCAAAAAGAAATTAGATTTGAGTATTACTGGTGCTTTACTTAGTGATATTTTCAAATCGAGTTATTTTTTCTTTCAGCTTTTTAGCTCACAATTCAGACTCTTTTGAGTTTAAATCTCTGATTTTGTTTTATACTTGTGGGGGAGAAGTCAAAAGCGTAAAATTGCAATTGTGAGAGAAAGTCTGAATTGTGGTGGAAACAAATTATTGGTGGAAACAAAACAAATACAATATCTCACAGTTTTGTGATTACATGTATCTCACAATTCTTTGAAGAGATAAAGTAAGAGAAAAAGAAAGTCCAAATTTGTAGATTATTAAATTAATCACTTTAAATCGCTTATATTCTTAATTTTTTTATCCTGCTGTGAAAAATTTCATGCATCTGTAGTAAGTAGATTTTTTCATTGCTATTATAATTACGATTAGTAGTATTCTTTCTACTGTATTTCAACACAATATTGCATTACCACAACAAAATAATAAGAGTCAGTACTGAATTTGATCAATTCTCTAGTTGCTTAATAGCATGCCTGTTATTAATATATCAAGTGTTTATCGGTATTTATAAAGAACATATTCTGCATGACCATATTCTGCATCCCTAAACCTATTAACTTGCTAACTATTAAGAATCAACAAAATAGGAGTTTATTGAGGCTAGTCATAGTTAATAGTTTGTTAATAACTGCACCTAAGTGTGACTGATATTTTTTTGTGGATGTTCTACAGTGTACTGTAATATAACGTAAAGTAATTTGCTGTGAGCTGTTTTCTTGAGGTATACACCAACTAGTTACTGATGTGAAAAGTCTCACTGTCATATTTATTCCCCAGGGGTTTCTTTAGGGGCACGACCTTTTCGATTTATCATCTTGAACTTTAACTCTGAGTGCTTGGCCATGACCTCCGTCATCACCAGCATCATCAATCTGCCCTGCATTCAAGCCCCCGTTATAGTTATGCCCCAAATATCAGCAGGATGTTTTCCAAACCAGTAGACATCACAGATTGAACCCCTGTTAATAAATTGCCTTTTAATATGGCATCTCGGTTTTCCAATTGATTGCTTTGCAAAAGCAGCCCTCAGGAAGAGACAAATCATTGGTAATTAGATTAATACATCTGCAGTCCGGTGAAGAGAGAGCCTTTCATCCACGGCTCACTTTGTACACTAAACCAGCTATCAGAAAACAGTGCTCAAGAGTAGATGAGTTTGGAGATGAGGAAATGGCCTTATTTTCCGAAGGAACGTTTTGAAAGGGTTTAAAGGATTATTATAGGATTATATAAATTGGTGCTGAAAGTCATTTGAATGCATTTAATGATTTGATAATCTGATGTAATTTTGGACTTTTTGTAGTTCGTTTCAACACTTTTTTTTTTGTTATAATATTACAGACGACTGACTCCAGCCTGTGAGTCCAAGTAAAAGTCTTCTTCACACACAAGATTAAAGTCTTTTGCACCCTCTGAAAAGTTACGCCAGGCATTTAGAGGATTTCTGTTACAGCTACTGTGAACGAAACGCACAAAGAAGACAATGAACAAAGAGTCTTTAATAATCCAGAAAATGGGGCAAACACAGGTCAGGTGCAGAACATGTAGGGATGTAGTAGACCAGACGGCGAACAGTGAACAGGACACAGGTAGTACAGTGGTCAAACACAACAAAACACAACAAATAGTCCTGGGGTGTGACAATTTCATTTTTGTTCATTTTATGTTTGTTATGTTTTAAGTTTAAGCATACACTCCTATTCAAAAGTTTGAGAGTTCAACAGAACAACTTTTGTTTTTTGAATGGAAATGTCTTTACTGCCTTTTTTTTTAAATTAAAGTAATTCATGGCGTTGTACATATGTTTATTTAAAGACATATTTCAAGGTTTTCTTTCCTTGCCTTTACAGTTCAGCCAAAAAATAAAATTCACTATAATAATAATAATAATAATAATATTTTCTTTTTGGAGGACTGTCCCTTTAAGAATATAATAGACACTCCAAAATGACATGCCAACTTAAACAAGTGTGTTCAACCTGATCCTGCATAGACCTGCAATTATCGAAAATTAACACCCTTGGATCGGAATCAGGAATTTAACAATGGCCTGGTATCAAATCAAACAAAGTGCTTATTCAGAGTTTAATTGTGTTCACAGTAAACAAACACAGACTCAAACAAGGACGATCCCTTCAAAACAGACAACACCCAAGTGTTTCTGCTGCCAGATTCACTCCTTGAGATTTTACAGTAGGTGCAGAGCTCTTCTTTTGTGCCCCAGTCAACTTGTGCTAATTAAAAACGTTTGTAATGGTACCTTCAGAATAAAGGTAGAATAAATAATCGTACCTTCTTATTCACATACCGTTTCTGTTTCGCTCGGAATTCCTTGAGTCAGCAAGGCATGTCAAGAAGGTTTTGTTAAATTAGAGCCGGCTAAATGATATTCAAGCTCCAAGAAGAGTTGTCGGAGATGACAAAGTACAGGCAGGGAATGATCGATGATGAATACGGTTTGATGCATTGTATTGATTGGAACCAAAGTGAGTGTTGCTGTGATTTAGTCTCAGGTGTGGCTGATCCAGAGTGGGCTTAGAGCTGCTATTGATCTCTGAGCTACCTGAAGGCTCCTGCCTGCCTGTCTGTGAAGCAGTGGTGCCGAGGAACGAAAGACCTCTCCATCAAAGTCACTGAGGCTTACTTGTAATGCAATGCTGGGATGAAGAATAAAATATAACTCTATTAGGAGATGTTCGTTTTGGGGGTAATTTTAGCATTTTAAGGCATTGTATAGTTTGAGGAAAGGTATCTCATTCTGCTTTTTGAGATGCGGAGACTCCTGGGGTACGCTCTGATTACTCAGTGCCCTGTGAAATGGACTTCACACAGTATTTAGTCAAATTAAGCAAGATTACAAATTACAGGGAGCGTATCTTAGTCCGGAAGGCAAACAAAAATGACATTTAGTTGAAGGTGCTTTTTTATTCAGCTGAATTCTCTTCAGATGTGCCTTTTCGCAGTTATTCAAGGGTTTGGGATTAAATAAAGTGGCCATTTTGATAGAAACGCATCTATCATGGAGGTCTGAGTGAACTGATGTAAAAGGCAACAAGACAGACTCAGCATTTTGATGCAATAAAGGCTGGTGCTGTTATTTATGGCACCCCACCACCACTTACTATGAAGGCAGAGTGTGACTGATCTTCTCAATTTTGGCAGAGGTGCTGATGCTATAAAACATGCTGTAAACCACCCCAGATTGAAAAAGAGAAATGACTCATATTGGGCATAATTCTGTGGAGTATGTAATCACCTGAGAAAGGACTGTGAGAAGAAACGTTTGGAAGAGGGATCGTGTTCATGTGGTCAAAAGTTGAGCTAACCTTGAGTTTAAGGAGTTTATGCCTAATTCAATCATCTACATCTGATTCTTAAAATGAGCAATATTCTGTTACACTTTATTTTAAGGTGTCCCAGTGTAATCTTACAATTTATTACTTATTAGTTAACGCGAGGGATAGGGTTTGGTTTAAGGTTGAAGTTTTACTTAATATTCTAATTGAAACACTTCTTAATTGAAAGTAAAGATCTTAGTATTTATCAGTACTGTTAACCAAAAACTGTTGATATCCAGTTGAGCAGGGAATATTTCTTTTTTTGGTATTCTTTTTTTTCTCCTTTGTTTGTATACTATTTAGTCATTTAAAAAGATTCTTCACCACTGGGGTTCCACAGGGATCGGTGTTAGGCACTTTTACCTTTTTCTTGCAAAGGTGATTCTGCACATTGCTCTGACTGATTTTAAAAATAAATTCAACACACCTTTTACATTCCCCCCAACCCGTCTTTCTGCTTTGAGCTTTGTGTTTTAGCCAGCTTTTGTGATCTGTGTCTTGAGTGTCTTGAGGTTCATATATTTCCTTTAACAGGCCCAGATGTTTCTTTTCTGTCATTTCAAAAGTTTCTATACCTCTCTCAATAAGACAAAAAATCAATGCACATCATTTATACGAAATCCTTATAACAAAATAACATTACCTCCATTTTTGTGTAATGGTGCATTCAGAGCAATTAGCTTGAATGGTATTAGTAGTAGCAGAAATGGCAAAACTCTTCTCCTCATTTCACCGTGAATCTCTGCCCTCTCCTTTTGTGATGACCATTCGTCACGGAACAGCGCTGTCGTTTCCTGTTCCCATATTTGGCAATTGTGCCTTTGCCTTGTGCCCCCTCTTTCCTATACGGACAGATGACAGCAATCCCTCAACTCTGTTAGCCTCATCTCTGCAGGCTATAAGCGTGAAAGAGCAAAATGAACAGTTTGTTGATCTTTTTCCATATCTCTCGCTCTATCTCTCTCTTGCTGCTTTGTCTTTGAGCTGTCCTCTGTGTTTCACTGTGCCGTGGGTATTTATTGTGGGAATGGCCGCGGTCTGCAAGTAGGGTTAGCTTACATGGGAGCGCACACCCACATTTTATTTTCCCCATTCCCCAGATGCATACATGCACACCTCTGTCATGGAGTCACATATCATCATTCACTTCATTACTTATCCATGATTTTCCTGCACTGTTTGCCAATTCAGCAAAGAAAAATCTCATAGAATTAAAGGGATAGTTCACCCGAAAATTACAATTTAGACTCAGTGTGTGTTATATTATAATCTGGTCTCATGGTATAAATGTACTCTGGTGCACTTTTTAGCGATACGTGAAATATGTACCATAACACTGCAATTTCCAAAAGTTCAACAAAACAGTTCAAGTCTGTGTAAAAGTAAGTTGAAATGACATGGTTGCATGATAGAGTAATACTGCTGCGATACGTAACTATATTAATGTAAAAAAATGTGCCAGGGTTCACGTATTGAACCTGTGTTGTAACACCACTCAGTGTACTTTTTTCTTTGAAACTACAGCAAAACGTGTAGTAAGGCAAGTAAAAATGGTGTTGCACGAAAAGTGCACAGAGGTGCATATTTTTAATGAGAGCAGGTTAATTATAGCGCCATTGTATTATTGTCTTTATGCCATGACTCGACCATAGTTCTTTATTCCCTTCAAAAGTAAGATTTGCCCACAGTGGAAAGTGGAAACTTACATTTTTCTGTTTATCTTACTTTTTTTACTTTCTTCCTCTCTTTCAGATGTCGGTTGCATTAGAAATCTGATGCACAATGTATTAAACTTGTTTTTCATTACATCTCGCCCTGTCTTCCTCTGCTCTTGCTCTGATAATAAAGCACCCGGCTCTCCCTTCAACATTTCCGTTTGATTCAACTCGTGCCCCACCCGTCTGTCGCTCTCTAATAAAGCTTGTGTCTCAGAGGAACAGAAGGTAATGAATACAGCTCTGCTACAGTGGCCTGCAGGGCACCAGCCCTGACTCAGCAGAAAGACCTGATCCTTTTTGCTCTAGAAAGCATGCTTGTATTTAAAAGCGATGACAGACTTTCACCTCTACGTACAAGGTGTGTAATAAATTAAAAATCTTTGAGTCTTTTGGTTTTCCAGGCGGAAATTATTGCTTCTCTTTTTTGTTTTTTTGTCCCTGTATTTTGTACAGGTATGCTTTCTCTGATGGCTATGAACTGATGGCTATGGTTATTATTTACAGTAATACACTAGAGTGGCATTGTGGGAAGATTTTTGCCCTCTGGGTGAGTAGTGGATTTGTTGGTTGAGCGATAAGCAGGAAAGCTTCGGTTATTAAATCAGCTCATGCTGAACTGCTCTTCCATTGTTTTCTTCCCAGTGGTTCTCATCTCTTATATTAAGCTCTGGATCATGGCCGTGAGTGAATTTGTTTAATTCCCGAAATATACGCTACACAAGACAAATGCTTCTAGTTTTTTTTTTAATATTCTCAAGGTCTCTCATGCTTGCCGGGACAAAATTTATTTGATCAAAAATACAGTAAAAACTGTGTTGGCGTAGATTTGTAGATGATTTACTTTACAAATGTGAAGAAACATAGCACACTGCATTCCCGGCTGAACGTTATAATCAATCCAAACTCTCAATTAATGCAGATGTGGAGTTTGAGATGCTCCAGACATGTAAATGAAAATGTTTTTTATTAAGCTTAATGTAATATAGCTACATAAAAAAAACACAAATGTGTGTGTGTGTGTGTATGTTTTAGGTAAGGTTCAACACATTTATCTGATCAGTGCTTCAGCATTCTGACTTATTCGGCATTGTATCATATTTATCTTGTCTGTTTCTCCGCTCACTCCGCTACCAGCTCAACCCATCATTTTGTATGGCGCTGTTTAACTGGCCCGCACTGACCTTGGCATTTCACTTGGATTTATGGGTCAGCTGATGCCTTTGACCAGTCATATTTCACAACCTCTTATCTGCTAACACATAAGCAAAGCATGGCTGAACACGCTCGTGTCTTGTCAATTGTTTTGGTGGCGAGTATGGATTGCTTTTATGGTGTATTCGTGGCGAAGCTCCCCTTCCCGTTCGCTGTAACTGCACAGAGTGGGTGTTCATACTCTGTTTATTGCTCACGTGGAAGAAAAGAAAGTCAGATGTGTTTGAAATGACATGTACAGCCTTTCCTTCCTCCACCTCTTCTTTGTAGTCTCGGTCTCTTCTGTGTTTAGACAAGCTGTTAATTCGGCTTGTAATAGTAATTGTGCTTAATCAAGTAAAGTGAGTAATTAGGTGTCTTCAGCAGCTTAGAAGAGGGCTAATGAGAACTCTTCAGCTTCCTGTTGGCTTCTCCCTCTCAGGTGTCCTGGAGGAAGGGCTTCTCGCGGAGAGCAGTCAGGTTTTTTTGATCCTTCTCTAAAATAAAGACAGAATTTTTTCATCAATCTTCTGTCTTTAAACACGATTCACACTCCGCTCACGTCTCAAGAAGAAGAAATTGGATGAAAGGAGAGAAGGAAATATCATTAATTTCCTGTCAGCGTGCTTAACTTTTGTGTCTTTGAATTTATTTATTTATTTGTTTAGCTCATTTAATGCCGAATGTAACTTGACATTGCATTATCCTCAGGGTTTGCAAACACCTAATACAGGGAGAGAAAAAAGGGAGCGGAAAATTGAGATGGATGAGAGCTGGAGGAATGGAGGTTGTGTGTGTGTTTTATGTCACAAGAGACAATATTTGTTAAATGTTCTTGGTGTAGCCTTTGGCTCTGATACTCTGCTCAGAGATGAGTGTAAACAAACTCATTAAACCCACAAAACAGACCGTTTAATTGTTCCATTTGACAGCTCATACACACGCAGGCGAGCACCAACTTTTGCTGATGTGAAGAGAATAAAGAGAATTTTTTATCGAATTTATGGATTCGCCCAAATTCAACCTAGCTTTACCATGTAAAACAGATGACATTTTCCCACATGCATATAAGCGTCAGAAAAATGACAGAAAAAGCCAACACAAGCTTCATGTTCTTGTCAGTTTCTAAGCTGCTCTGAATGGAAACATTTTTCAGAGAAAAGAATGTAAGAAAAAAACTAAACAGCAGCTAGCAAAAAGCTACTACATACATATATTTATTACAGTAGGCCTTGATTGAAACATTTTAACAACAACAAATCAGTTCAAAGTAGAAAAGAAATGCAGTCAGTGGAAGACTGCATACTCCGGAGGTCGCATTTGAAAGCTGCATACTTCGTAAAAAAAAAGAATATTAACAGTTATAAATTTGACCATTATTCTTAATTAAGTGTAAATTGTTGTGTTGTGCTTATGCCTCGCAAATATAATGCTCAGTTAACTGTCATTAATCAGGCTTGATGACGTGTACTGCCTACAGGCTTCAGCCTTCTGTTTGAGAAACGGACGATATTCTGTTTCTCTCGAAAGTATGTCACAGTACAGAAGTAAAATCAGTAGCAAACTTCTGGTTCACGCAGACTTTAAGTAATTAACTCTTTCCTCGCCATTGGTGAGATTATGATTGATATATTGGATATATATATATATATATATAATGATATTAAGTGATATTCATTTGTTCATATATGCATAGCAGAAAATATTCAGAAGGCCGTCAAACTGAGGTGAAAGTCATCAAAAATGCTGGTGGTGGCTGGCAAAACGCTGACAGGGAAAAAGTTAAAGGGGTCATAGGATGTTGCTAAAAAGAACATTATTTTGTGCTTTAGGTGTAATGCAATGTGTTTATGTGGTTTAAGTTTATTTTTATTATTTTATTTATTTTACTGTATATCATTGTTTCTCCTCTAAGCCACGCCTCCAGAAATGGGAGCTCATTATTCTAAAAAAGCAAGTCATAACTTATAAAGAATACCTCTTTGGTTTTGAGACTTTAGTCTTTGTGACAGCATCGCATCAACGTTTGTTTAGTTAAGCTTAGTTTTGTTGAACTGGTTCCCTTGAATGCAGATTTCCTAACAGGACTGTTCAGCAATAACAGCACGCATTGCCACGGAAAACCGCTAGCTGTTTTGCTGCACAAGTTGCAAGTTTAAACCGACAAGCGTCGTTAAGATGGCAGTGTTGCTTTTGATAGAGACTTAAAATCACACTCTGGGTGTGTTGAGTTTATGGAATGCATCTGCAAACCACACCTGCTTTTAAAACGTCTTTTCTGAAGAACCTGTAGGTTGAGCTACGATCATACTGTACATTGCTGTTTTAATCACCATGGGACACCTCAGGATCTCAGCTTTGATTTAGTGCGCTGCAGTCAGATATCAAAGAGCGAGCGCCGCTCATCTGAGGCCGGTTCAGAACCACAGTCACGCAAAGGTGTGGTGAGGTCTTTCCCCGGAGCGTTGTCGTCCTGAGGTTACGCGGCTTGTTTTTGTGAGCAGGTGAAGCATACAGCACAATAACACTCAGAGAGGTGTGTGTCTTTATCCATGAGGGATGGGTCGGTGGTGTGATGTTGCTAATATCATTAGTAGCTTTGCTTCTGAGGAACCAGAAATAATCCAGAGCAACGGTGCGTGGCAACATCTAATCCACAGAAAACCGATTCCCTCAACCCTGAAAGTCCTTCTAAAGCCGCCCTCTGCTGTGTGTATCACACACACACACACACACACACACACAGAGTTTCAGTAACCAGTAGAAACTGCTGTGCTTCCCTACTGTTACTTTTCTAAATGGATCCACTTGCTCCGGGCATGTGGAAGGTGTATTACTTTAAGCACACGTCCGGAATTTATAATAAGTCTTTCATCCGCATCTGGCTCTTACTGAGGCATTGTTACTGTGTTTTGGCAATTTGAAGCCCATTTTTCTATTCAGTGGGTTTACAGAGTACGAGAGAGAGAGAGAGAGGTACAGACTTACTTTTTTCTTGTGGTGCTGAGTAAAGAATAATTTTTTTTTTCTGAACTGAAATCCATTTTTGGCTCTTCTTAGCAGAAGTTGCCAAGGAAGAAATGAAAAAAGGAAATTAATATTAAAAAAACAGGATATAAACAGCAGGGAGGAGTTGTAATTGAGTTGGCAGTGTATTTTCAGTCACATGGTGGGTTTGATTTAACAGTGTTTAACTAGTTTTTAGGGAACTACCGTCAGAGATGAACCTTTACAAAACCAAAAAATAATAATAAATAAATAAATAAGTAGTATTTACCCAATAGAATCGATTTCCTGGAGCAGTTTTACCTTCATAAGAGCAGTTTTTACAATTATCACATTACAAATCACCTGTAACATCTTTTATGGGAATACATTACTTTATTCAGTCTATATACAAAGTAGTTTAACCGTAAAATAAAGTGTTACCAAGAAATCTGATGCAACACGAGCAGATCTAATTGTAAACACGGACAACAATCTGCAGCGTGAAGTCACTTTCAAGCCGCTCTGACCTCTGATGGCCGGTGAATCTGCATAATCGATTCCCGAACATGAGCAAAATCTGTTCAAGGGAACTTTTTCTCCTCTGCGTCAAACTCCCAATTGAAATAAATGTAATTCGTTCACGAAATTTCGCAGAGTGCGAGGTCCTTGCGGGCTACATTTTCTTTTATGTGAAAACAAAACAAAAAGAAAACGGAAAACCTCACGCGAATTTGAAATTGAACCAAGTACAGGTAGAATATGAATGGCTGCTCAGCTCAATAATTCATCCTATATAAAACAGTTCCTTGTCCCATAGACTTTCATTATACATGCATTACCGCAAGCATGATGTTTGTTTTCACAATCTGAAGGACAAGTCTAAATTATTTTCTGCAGTAATCGACAACATGCCACAGATGCTGTCAATAGAGCTTAAGTTGTATTGAACCTGGAGCGTTCCTTCAAGGGGAAGCACTGTTCTCGCACCACTGAGTGGCACTGATCCTGCCAACAGGACCATCAAATGCTCTGTTATCCCAGCAGGCAAAAAGAGATTGCCTGCTTCGATTGACAGCTTCTCTCCAGTATTTTTCTTTTTTTTTTTCTTTTTGTACCTTTGCTTTACTTTTTTTTTTCTTTTTGCTGTTTGGTTTGATTGTGGTGTTCTGGTTTTATTTTTTATTTGTTTTTTTGTAGCTTAAAATCGCAAAAAGAGCAACATGAACATGAGGGCTGCACCGGTATATTATATCAAATTACATTCAGTCATTTGGTAGACGCTTCTATTCAAAGCGACTTACGAATGAAGCAATCAAAGCCAACAAAATAATAGCAGTAATATCTAAATGCTGTAACAAGTCGTGGTTAGTCTGACGCAGTACACGGAGCGAGGTTTTTTATAATAAATAAAAAGAAAACGAGTTGATCGAATAGAGAGTGCTAGTGGTGGAAGGTCCTTTTCTGAATAAATAAAAAGAAAACAAGTCAAAAGAATAGAAAATCTTGTGCATCAGGGTCATATTTTATAATAAATAAAGAGAATAGAGAATGCTTGTGCTAGATGGTCTGTTAATTATTTTTATGTTATGGCTGGTAACAAATTAATGGTTTATTAAAATCTTGTGTTATTCAAATTGAAAAAAATAAATCTGTCATCGTAAATGCTATTTTAGCATCACAACCTGATAACATAAGATATGCAAAATAGATACATCTGTTATTTTAATAGTATTTATATACTTTTATAGTATAAATATTATGAATTAGCATGTATTCTTGAAAATGCTATTTTATTTTAATTTTAAATTAGTTTTAGTAATTTTATGTGCTTTTGTTGTTTTTATTAGTTGTTGTTTATGTGTCTATTTAACTTTATTTATATTTAATTTTATTCATTCTAACTCTTAAAACGTGACTTATTTGAGTTCGGTTACTTGTGGTAGCAACATTTCTGATATTTTATCTATTTTTATATTATTTAATTTAATTTCAGTTTATTTCTATTATTAGTAGTATTAGTTAACAAAAACAAGTGGCTAAAGATTATTTTAATAGTAATAAATGAATAGCCTTTTTAAAAAAAAAAACAAAAAAACATTATAAAAATTATAATTATAAGAATGTAAAACTCTATTATAACAGCCAGTGACCAGTATGGTATCAATATTTTGGACGTTCTGCTAAACTTTTATGCCCCACAGAAGAAAGGAAGTCAAATAGGTTTGGAAGGACATGGATATGAGTAAATGATGACAGAATTTTCATCATCTGTCTCAAGGCCTGTGGATTTTTATTTTTTTAGTTGTTTTAGTCAAAAACAACTCACTGCCGTTCTCTCCTTTTTTAAAACTACAGTATGAACTATTTTGGATGTGGGTGTCAGCACACAAATGAAGGTGTGGAATCATCCTCATTTAGTTTAGAGGAAATAAAGAGAATTAAAGGCAGACAGAGAGGCAAAGACAAAATGAGCTATAGTGCGTTGTCGCTCGCTAACACGGGTGTTATCATGGAGTCTATTTCACACGTCGTCTTTATTCTTGCTTTCAAGACTGAGCTGCTCTCACCTCGTGCATTATGCATGTAGCCGGACGCCTTTAGACAGGAAACGTGCCAGTAAATGTGATTCAGTGAGTTCGTGTGTTTTAGTGAGTTCGCCACAGGCACATTTCAGTATGGAGACATTCCTCAAGGGTGCCGCTTTCCTTTCAGGTACACCGGGCCATTTTTGGTGCTAATGGACAGGAAAGTGGACACTGGCCCAAGATCGGTATTTCAGAGCCGTTTGAGTAATATCTCACGGATCTTATTTGGCGCATAAGTGGATAAAAAGTGATGTTGGAGCCGTAAGGTTTGCCCTCCACAAATCAAATCGCTCTGTAAGACACATTGGACGCATAAAGATGTTTGAATGACTGTCTGGGGATTGTTGCATAAAATATAGCGGTAATGCAAGCCACAATAGGACAGCTGAAAATTGATGTGCGCGTGTGCGAGATGTTTTATTCTCATTAGTCTATTGGGTAGCAGATGGTCTGACATTTGTCTCTTACTTGCAAATCAGCACAGATGTTCAACACACAATTAGGTCCAACAATAAAACTCAGAAATACATTGGCTACATCACAATTACAGAAATTCAGCACCGGTGTAATGTGTGTCATAATCAAACATCTGAATCTTTTTGATTATATTGTGTGGGGATTGTGGGTATGTGAATAAATTGTGTTTTGTAGCGTTTGTGGCGTAATGAGAAGGCGAACAATACCTCAAATCATGCGGCTGGATGAGTAAATGTGTTTTTACTTTTCTAAATGACTGGGCTCATGGATTTTTGTTAGGCAGGCAATAAAACAGCTAAAATAATCTTGCAGATTTATACGCCTATTAATATTTAGGATTTGCAATATTGCAGTGACTTGGTCTTTAGGGATGCCAGGTCTGCAGAACAATACCAACCCAAATACACATATGGGGAGTAATATTGTGAATACTGCATTTAAACACACAAACACACACGTGTGTATATATATATATATATATATATATATATATATATATATATATATATATATATATATATATATATATATATATATATATATATATATATGAGGAGTGTATTTAAAAGCAGTGTTAAATATTACAGTAAAGTAGGAAAAATGTATTAAGCTAAAAATTGCATATAATTCTAATAATAAATATAATAATAGATAAATAAAAAGCAATAAATACAAATAAACTACAAATAAACTTTATTAATAATAAAATAAAATTAAATTTATTATTGTATTTGAATGATTTAATTATTTTAGCATATAAATTGAATTTAAATGCAGGATTCTTAATTGGATTGATTAAAATTATTTTAAAAATAAATTAATAAAATAACATTTAAAATCTAAAATAAAGTAATTACATTATTTTCATTATTTTTAAAGCTTAACATCATGTCACAATTAATTTCAAAGAAGCAGCAAGCAACACGATTGACTTAAACACGAAACTTTTAATGAAAAGAAATATTGGAAATAATATTGCCTTATAATACACAGTCCAGTAATCTGTGTTGTACTGACAACTTTGAAAAACCCTTTAAAATGTAGTACAGGTCGTTTTTAATTGAAAATCATTTTTAAACAGAATTGCGTATGTATTTATTTGTTTGCTTTTCTTTACCAAGCCGCATATGACAAACAAGATACCGTGGCCACAACTTCTCAAGTTACTAGTTTTAGTTTTGTTGTGTATCCTAAAACCCACTTGGTATCTCTGTGACACCATACGGGTGGGCAACACAGTGTATATGGAAACTAAATTGTCACCTGCTGTATATTATTTTTCTATAGTATATAAAGGCCCACTATATATATATATATATATTCAGTTTTCTGTGGGAGAGTGGGAAGAGAGTGTAAGAGACAGAATAAAGAAAGCCTCTGTCACCTCATCATAGTTCACTAAGACCCACTTCTGCATCTGCACATAAAGATATTTTCTCTCTCCGTGTTCTGTCATCATTAAAACGCCATCCTGCAGAAGGACTGGAGAGGTGCTGATGTGTGCGTGTGACTTCACAGCTTCCTCCACTAGCCACTGCGACATCACTTCCTAGATTGCGTACACTTGTCTTTGTGTGACTTTGCCTGCCTCTGTCTGAGCGCGTGCGTGTCCTTGCCTTTCCTCCGCGTGTCCTGTTTGATTTATCCTCGGTGGAGGGGCTTTGATGACTCCCTTCTGATCTATTTGGTTGAAAAATAAGAGAAATTGCACCATTGCTCTCTATACTTGAGTAAAAGAGAGGGAAAAATGGGACACGGGGGGATCGCGCGCATGAACACGTGCGCACACCGTTCAGGGCCGGGCATGTGTGCTTCGCTGCTGTTGTTGAAACTAATTTACTTATGCGTGTTTCGTTCTTTATGCATCGGCGGAACGCGTTTTTTTTATATCTGCAGCCCTGTTAATATTCATATGACCAGACGAAACGAGTTGTGTCTGATTGCGGAGTCTTGTTTATAGAAATTTAGGCTGGATACACAAAGTGGTAATTAGTCTGTAGACCTAATTATAAAGAACTAGAATGGCCCTACCTCACATCGTGACAGAGAAGTATTAACCGAAGCTTCACAGATAGTTCTACAAGGAAAAGAGATTGGGTGTAGAATCAGATTTCACAGCAGCAAGTAACGCGTTGAATTAAACATGAAAGCTTGAAATATACAAAGACCAAAAACATATTTTCTTCTAATGCATACGCCAGTAATCTTTGTTTTATTCTCAACTTCAAGAAATGTGCGTCATGTATCTTTATTATTTTATTTATAAATCACCATACACTGTGCTTACATTTAGATTAATAATTAGGTACAGTGCACTTATTCTGTAATTATATATTTTTTTAATGTAATTGCATCTCTAATACATTTTTGTAATTATATTTATAATTACGCTGTTGACCCTTCCATTACAACTTAACCCACCCTTAAACCTACCCATACCACCAAACCTGTCCCTAACCTTACCCGTATCCCACCTCAGTAGCAGCAAGTGTTTTGCAATACAGTTAGGTAGTTTGGTTATTGAGTAGGATTAGGAGTGCAGAACAGGTGCTTTATAAGTACTGATAAACATTATTAATATGTTCTTATGAGCACTGGTCCCTGTACTAAAGTGTTACCGACTTTGAAGTAAAATATTGGTTGCATATGCAGATACTGACTCAGTGTATTGTTGTTGTTTCTCCAGTGTATGCTGTTTGTGCATCTCCGCTGGTTGTCTGGACAGGAAATCATCACCTCTTTGTCAGGTAAGCGATCGAACGCTCTCCTCCAGTGGGTTGCGGTCTCTCCTTCTCTGCGAGGTTGAGTGCAACTCTTTCATCCTCCTAAACACTGTCCATCAAACTCCTGCAAAGTTTCCAAACAGGAACCATCAAATAAACACTCGCACACTTCGAGTATTTCTAACCACACAGATACTGTCTGGTACAGTCTCTAATGACTTGTGAGGCAGCTGCGGGGCGTCTGAGGTCTGCCTTGCCTGCTCCTCGATGACCTTTGTTGTGTCTTCACGCTGTTGCCTGGATACTGGGGCTGTAAGGTGGCCTTGACCGAGAGGGAAATGAAATGGCCAGTGCTAATGGCTATCAGGAGACAAGCTTCAAAGCCTGCAGGGTCCAATCTGACGAGTGTAAACAACTTTCTCATAAACATGAAAAACATCTCCTCCCCACAAAACAGTCGTCTACTTCTAAGTGACTGAACCGGGCACAAAAAAGCTTTAAATCCGAGTCTATTGCAGATACCAGGCTATGATAATTGTGGCTTTGAACAGAAGTGGTTGTATTTATTCTGATAAGGACTAAGTGTATTTACACATGTACACTTTTTATGCAACACAGTTTTGACGCATCTTACTGCAGGTTTCACCACAGTTTCAAAGAGAAATGAGGCTAAAACACAGATTCAATACGTCCACCCTGGCACATTTTTATTACGTCCGATTTGAAATATCCAGGGACTGTTGCTAAAAGTTAATGTTCTATCATTATGGATATATGCCCTACACCAAATCAAACCCTAAACCTACCTGATAGTGTTAAAAAAACAAAACTGCTTTTGTTGATGCAACCCTGCCTTTTTAGCTCCCTTTTATACAGACTGGAACTGTTCTGTTAAACCGTAGTTACACAAGATTTGAACCAGAGCTCCTTGCCTCTCAAGTATCTCTATATTCTGCGAGCTACCGAACAAAGCTACTATGAAGACACATAGTATGAAGCTGGATGTGTGTGATGTCAACATTCAAAAGCATCACATTTCAGATTTCCCAGTCATACCAAGATATTCTTCAATTAATTGTGAGAAAATTCACTTCATTCATTGAAATTTGTGTGAACTCGAAGCAGGTGTCAGAGTTTTACTGCCTTTAGAGTTAATTTCTTTTGGAAACTGCAGTGATAAGTACTTATTGGTGCATATTTCGTGTCTCGCTGAAAAATACACCTCTTCACTCTTGTAGGAGTTTTGAGAGTTCGTAGACTCTTGTCAACAATTAATTTTGTCTTTGTTGGTGCATTTTTCATGCTGTACATTCCTCCTCTCCGTATGGTGCACATCCAATTTAATGCCGCGCGCCAAACTTGGTGGGGGGTGGATTAACAGCACCGTGCATTAGACTATAGGTCAAGTTAATCAGCTCAGTAAATGAACAAATTAAATGCAGTCAGAAGCTCCAGGTACTTACTTATTGTGCGGTGTGATGTTGCTTTCCTTGAAATGTTTTAGCTAAAGCAGTAATTTCCACTTTATCAAATATATGTAGGATACACTGTATTTTAATAAACTGATATTGATACACACGCACATATACAGTATTTAAAATTTACATGAAATATCTGAGCTGCTTTTTCAGATAAGTTATTTTGTTTTTCCATTTAGTTACTGTAAACTCTCCTGTCTCTTATTGAGAGAAAATAGGAGTTAAGTGCCAAGGCCCTTCCTTTAGGCTTATTAATTTCACTTTTTGTGCAAAAGAGCCTTTACAGTTTACACAAAAGCAAGCCCTGTTTGGGAAACAAAATGTTACGCAAAAGTAGTGTAATTCCAAAAAAGTAATGCAACTAGTTACATTTATAGAGGAGCACAATATTTTAATACATTAGTTTTAAAAGTAACTTTTCCCAACACTGGCATAATACTGTATATTCATACTGTATGCACAACTCGCACACAAAACAATAATGCATTTTTTTGTAAAGCAAATTATTAGTATAACTATTTTACAGTCGACTGTGATGTTTTATGGTTTTTAGTGCATATTTGAGACTAGAATCTAAATGCTGGTCTGCTGACACTAGTTATACAAATAGAAAATATACACACACAAATTTACCGAAAGTCTTTCTGCTCTGGAATAATGGAAAAGAAATATGAGAATGATGACTCGTCCTGTGCTACATAGATTGTTGTCCAGTCAGATTTCTTCCAGCATGAGAATACTCCATCCTATAATATAAGTAGAAAAACATGAGTCATGGGTGGACTTAATAACTTATTATAAAAAAGAATTTAAAGCTTCTTGGCAGTTTTTTTCTTTTTAATGGATTAGCCCTTTGGTATTTCCTGTCCAAACATCCTGCTAATTACATAAGTATTTGTTGCTCTAGCATCCAGTGATGGCAATGAAACTGTATTGGTTTCTGTGTTCAGTACTAGTGTGTTATTTCTCACTTTCTCTCCTGTTACTGTATATATCTGTCCGACTCACTTTGTTTCACACATATCTGAGTCAAAAAAGTGCAAGAAACTTAAACTTTCACCAAAGTTGCCCTCAGAGTGAATCATTGCGAATAGAAAGAAAATGTTCATTTTAAAACCACATTTATGTTGGAGATCTGGTGGTCTTGTAAAGTAGGATGCTGGAGGAGGTCTGTAAAATATTTCGGCTGCATATCACACTAAATTTGAAAAGAGTCCTCAGATAACTGCTGAATAATTTATGGTCATTGTTAATGGAAATACTCATTATTTTATTTGTGCACTATATCCAGACGTTGCCAATGCAAGCCTGCTTGTGTGAACTACATGGCAACCCTTGCACAGTGTGTAATTTCAGCACAGCTAATATAGCTCAACATCTTCCCTCGAAGATCAACGCAGATGTGGGCTTGTGTACATAACTGCCTAAACCCTAATTACCATAATTACATGTATAAGGCACAGTTGCGGCTCAATTGTACAACAAGCAGCGTAAATGGACAGGAAAATCAGGCTATTTGTTTTAATTCCCTCCTTTGTTGGCATTTCTTAAACGGGTCGTCGAACAAACCTTAGCCTCTAGCTTTAGACCAAAGCCATTATTCAGGCATTGGTCTAAATGAGATAACCTCTGCACTGTAAAAAATTACTGTGATTTTAACAGAAAAAAAAAACTACAATGCTACAGTAAAAACCTGTTAAATGGTTAGCGGTAAACTCCTGTCAAATTTGCAGAGAAAAATCGTTCCCTGAATTCCCTGCATTGCATTTCAATTATTTCTTTAAAAACATTATGTTTCTTCTTAGTTGTTCTTATCAGTTACATTTATTACTTTGTATGCTACATGCATATTTCAGTTGAATGACTCTCACCATGATGGTGTTTAGTGCTTCTGTATATGTTCGTGTTTAAGAGCTGCTCGTGATGAACTTTGGTTCATCGTGCAACTCTATCACCACCACCTGCATTTGAGTGTATTTCAAAGGCACCAAACAAATTTAAGTACTTTAATAGGTTAATATATCTACATTATATCAGCTAATGAAATTATGGTATTTAACTGTAAATTTAACTTGAAATCGTAAAACCGTGGTTATAGTATTTTTTTCTAAAGCATAGAAGGTAGATGAAGAGGAAAAGTCTGTAAACTTCCGTTTACTCATAACCAGCCTCCCCTTTTGCATTATTAAACATCAGACCATCTGTTAATATTGATTCTTTATTAAAACAATACAGCCCCTATAGTTAATTGAGTGTGAATAATCTGAATAATCCAATGTGGAGGGTTTGTGTGGTTTAATTCATAAAACTGCACGGCACACTGCACTCACATACGGTAATCCCCATCGGATCTCTGTGGCGGTTATATAAATTTCATAATCTCTTTCATAGTTTATGAAAGCCAGCGAGGGGGGGGTCGGATGAATGCCCCATGGGTCGTCCTGAAACACAGTTTATGAAAATCCAAAAGACAGGTGGTGTTACAAAGAAGAGAAAACAGTCTTCTACAAATGAATTCAGTGCTTTGGTGTTGCATTGGTCAGATTTTTTTCAATCGTTTTTTCTGATATTGCCTACCTCACATTCATTTTCAATTTCAAACACATTTCATAGTGTAATGAGACTGTTGGTTTGTGCATTTTCAGTGTGTTTGGATTGCCGTCAAGTGTTTGTCGTCCAAATAGGTGGAGTGGTAAAGAAAGGTAAAAAAAGGAGGAAATGGTAGGAAGTCACTAGAATGACAGGAAGAACTTAGATTGTGTGGCACACCCTAGTAAAGACATCCAAAGATTTAACACCGCGCTGTTGTTATTCCTGTCTTTGTTTTCATTCATATAATGTATCAAAAGTCATGTTTGGATCTGTAATAGAAGTGACCTTCCCTCAAAACCGCAGGGATATGGAAACAATAGCCTGAAAATATGTTTAGTGGAGAAAAACCTTTGTATCTAAGTGAACTTTAAAGTTTCCTGACCTCTGGCTCCATTTTAAAAATAAACGTTTTTCTGGTAATTGTGACTTAAAGTGCAGTCACGTGCAATCACAGTGTGACTTTGTATCTCACTATTGAGGCTTTAAATATCATAATATGACTTTGTTATGTCTCACATTTCCACTATATTTCCCAGTTGTGATGTAACATAAAGTCACTTTCACACCAAGCTGCTTTTGTTTGGTTAACATGGCCAACATAAACTCGTCGCAAAATTAGGGTGGATTTGTATTTAAATTACGAGATTTTGCAGGGATACATTTGCAGAACAACAGTACATATTGTATATTATTGTATATCTAACAATAGCAACTATGTATCTCTCAATTACGACTCTTGTAGCCGTCTTTTATGTTTCATATTTGCAACATATTATATCAGTCTGAGTATTTATGTCATAATGTGGTCATTTTTTTTTTAACTCTCCAAATTGACCCTTCACCAGGAATTTGAAGATTAATATCAGTGGACTTTGACTTGAAAAATGGTGTGTATTGACATCTTCCTGCGGTTGAAACAAGATACCTTCTGTTGTTCATTCACGTTTATTTCAAACTAGTAAAGTAATCCTAACCATTTGGATCTGATTTAGATTTAGCTTTATTAGAGATTAAATGAAGGTCTTTATCTTAATTTTCTCTTTTTTTAAGTGTCTTTGTCCGCTTTTACCAATTGACAGGTTGAACAGCCTGTTTCCAACCTTTCGATTCATCCGATCCTCCACCATCCCTGCTGATAAAATATAGACAGCGAGCGAGGGAGAGAGCCATTGATTTTGTCACCTAACTCATTCTCAATGATTTGTCAGTGGGAGACACTAAGCTTTGTCAATAAAAGGCCACACGCTGTTCCAGAAATGCCACCGTGGCGACATTCTAGATGATTACCGTGAATCTGTCCCTGCAGAAATTCATTATGGATCAGCCACGTGAGGCTTATTCCTTCTCATGTGTCTCCAGTGTTTGGCAGTTATTAGTTTATCTACATTTCTCAATAGTGAGGTGGGAGTGTTGCTGTTCTTGACACTATGGAGTCATTTTTCTGAATCAGTGGCAGTGTCTGCAATCAAGAAAGTGTCTGCTGGCAGTTGAGAGTCAGAGTTTATTTTTTGAGTCATTTCAATCAGTTCTTCTCACTAGTGTGGTTCATATTTTAATTTTGGGAGTCCCCTGCACGCAAGATCAAAAAACACTTTATTTTAACTCTCCAATAGCAGCACTTAGTGGTGAGGAATGAATTAGCATTTTCTTTCAGACCAACGTGAAAAGATATACTAATGTTGATGTCAACATGAAACGGCTTGTGATTCGTTTAAAAAAAAATTACAAATTTCAGAGTCGTCTCTATCTTTTGAGCGACAATAACTTTATACACGGCGCACTTTTAGATTTAAAATTTTGCTGGATCGTTTGATTACACACCGCATGAAAGATTTCATTCAGAAATCCATAATAGGGGCACTTTAAATAAATCAGACGAAAATGGTTAAGAGAGGATCTGAATTAATTTACTTAACTAGAGAGGTTTCCGAAGAGGTAAAACAGTACCACAGTGATTCTTAATAGTTTGTCAGTAGATCGTAAATAGTTTATTATAAAAAAATTAATTTTGAATTGGTGGTTAAAGGCAAATGAATAACTCACAATGCATTTGTAAGTGCTACAAACCATGGCGCCGACACACTAAGTATATATGTGCGAAGTATGTATTGTGAATATGTCTTCTTTAATCAAAGTGTAACCATATTTTCTTTTAAAATATTCTCCACAAATCTTTTTCAGTGTACCGTAGGTGATCAGATCAAGCTCTACTGTTGCTACTTAACCACTTACAGACATCTGGCAGAGTGCAGTGAAGGTTGATGGCGGGACTCGAGGACATATGGCCAGTCTTAAACCCTGTGTTTGGGTCTGTTTTGTGCCTCGTCTTACGTGTGTAGGGCCAATTAAGCTTGGAATATTTATTTAGCGAATTCTGCTTAGAATGTTCTGTACTCATAGCCTCAAATTGACTCGAAGCCCAGAGTGATAACGAGAGAAAGAAAGAGCGAGCAAACCGAGGCAGGAGAAGTTAGAGAGTGCTACACGGGCAGAATATGCACTCTGTTGTTGTCAAGGAACTAAATATAAGCCTTTCAAGTGTCTGTGAGTATGTGGGTGAGCATGAGTGTATGTGCTCGCAGGCAAAAAATCTCCCACAAAACCCTTCTTTCTCTCTCTTGCTGATAACATAATTGTTTAATAGATTTAAGTAGCGATAAAGGGTCTCGACTCTGGGCTAATGAAGTAGCAAGGAACTTCAGTTAAGTGCCTGTAATCTTCTATGCCTGTTGCAGGAAATGCTAACCTCTTCAGAGATCGCTCAGATAGGTGCGCGCTGATATAGCGGATTGCTGGATTGAGCAACAGCGTGCTTGTGGGAGTTAAAATACTTTAACGCGAGGTCAACTTGTCCATAAATCAATTAACATTTTTTATGCCAAGCACGAATTTTGAAGCTCGGTTGAAAATGATTGTTACAAAACACAGAAACGTTATCGGGCAAGCAATTCCAAACAGCTCTCGATAGTTTGGAATAGCTTGCCCAATAACTTTTCTTTGTTTGTGAACGCTGTTTTTAGCGAGAAACGCGACGAAATCCAGATTTGTTATTTTTTGTATCGGATAATTTCAGATCGAAGCTTTACCACGCAAATATGTAGTACGTGCTGTTCTCCATTCTGCTGCTTTTACTTACCCAGAGATTCTCCTTCAGTGTTTAGTGCTAAAAATAGAGCTGTGGTAACGTACAGCTGTCATACATGCACGCTTCACATTAGTCGGATGAGCTGTTGGCGGCGGACTTTGCTAGATATCCGTCCACATTTCATCCCTATATGTCCTCGGTTCTGCTGCTTTCGTTTACTTTCATCACGTCATTTATTTTTCATCATAATGCCTCCCCTCTCGCTCGTAAGCGCTGATATTGACAGATGGATGGATGGAGCGCTGAAAGAATTCACGGGGCGAGCAAATAGATGCGGGGAGGAAATGGCACGTGTGCACATGTGCAGCCTGATGTATTTCACGCTCTCATCTTTGAGTACGATTTCACAGAATGAGAGCAAAAGAGAAAGAAAGATTCAGCATAATGCTTTGAGGAAGACGCTTTTGCTCGGTTGGGTGTGTGGACAGACATCTATTCAGATACAGCATTTGTGTGGTCAGGTACTGATTTTGGATGAGAAGTCCTGGTTTGCAGTCCGCATTTAAGTTCATTGTAAAGGGCTTTCAGGTCTCTTTGTGAATCAATCAAAACTCATCCAACCGTGTCTTTGTGTACCTTGCATTTGTGCACAGGGACACAGCCATACTGAAAAAAAAAGCTTTTCCAAAAGTGTTTTCTCAGAAGCATATCATTGTACGACATGTCTTGGTGTGCTGAGTCGTTAAAGGGATAGTTTAGGGATAGTTATAGTTTAATCATAAGTGTATATGACTTTCTTCCATACAAATACAATCAAAGTTGCATTTAAAAAATCCTGGTTCTTCCAAGCTTCATCCCACGGTAGTGGGATTTTGAAGTCGTGTAAAATGCATGCATCCATCATAAAAACTGCTCCACACAGCACAGGGGTTTAATAAAGGCTGAAGTGAATCGATATGTTTAAAAAAGTCCACATTTAAAACATTATAAACCATAAGCTAGATATTAGGATTTATAAAGTTTTAAACATGGATATTTTTATTACACAAACACATTGACTTCAGAAGGCCTTTATTAACCCCCCCGGAGCTGTGTGGAGCGCTTTTTATGATGGATGGATACACTTTTTGGCCTTCAAAATCTCAACCCCCATTTACTGCCATTAGAAAGTTGTCAGTGAACCAAGATACCTTTTTATATAACTCTGTTTGTATTCCATGCACTTTAAGTAAATTCCTCAGCCCAACCCCGTGTTTTCAAGAACGTTTGTAAATGCTGACTGCATGATAGATAGATAGATAGATAGATAGATAGATAGACAGACAGACAGACAGACAGACAGACAGACAGACAGACAGACAGACAGACAGACAGACAGACAGATATATAGATAGATAGATAGATAGATAGATAGACAGACAGACAGACAGATAGATAGATAGATAGATAGATAGATAGACAGATAGACAGATAGATAGACAGATAGATAGATAGATAGATAGACAGACAGACAGATAGATAGATAGATAGATAGATAGATAGATAGATAGATAGATAGATAGACAGACAGACAGATAGACAGATAGATAGATAGATAGATAGATAGATATTTTACACTTATTTTATCCTGTTCTTTATACCTGCACACTCACAGAAGCACATATGGAACCTAGGAAAGAAAAAAGTGTGTAAAACGACTCTGATAGGTCTCTAAAAAACCGAGACCTTTAAATTGCCATTTGAAGTGCTCTCTCGCCATCCAGGAGAGAGTGATTCTGAAATCTAAGCGCTGAACTGACCCAAAGCATAACGGCACGACGGAGAACGAGCTGTAATTATGGCTGGGCAATTTGCCGTGGTTAATGTGGGCCTCGGGCGCAGGGGGTGGGAGAGAGAGGGATGATGGGTAACAGGATGTGATCATAGCTTTGTATCATGTAGAGGTCATGGAGGAGGCAATGGCTGAATCACAGAGAGAGAGAGAGTTTTCTGTGTGTGCACCTGTTAACATTATTGAGCTCTTGTGTAACACCTCTGTGTCTGTCCTGGTTCTTGCTCAGTTAATCTGTCAGGTCAGACGTACAAGTTCAAATCTAGCTCAACAGGTCGCTGGAACTGTTTTTACCACTACTTACATTCACTAAAATGTGAATTATGGGTATTAAACGTAAACCCCTTTCACCTCTTAATCTTGCGAATCCTGTACAGAGTGATACAACAACTCTAGCTCCCGTTAAAAGAGGACTTAATCCGAGCACCGCCGTCGCTCTGCGTTTCCACTAAAGCGCGCTTGATTTCCATGAACCGAGTGTAATCTCATGCGAAACGCACACACACTATTGTGCTCCGGGATTGTAGCAAATGATTAACATGAAGATGCATGCTTATATCACCGCAACATGAGTCACGTCGCTCACGGTTTATCATTTTTAAGTGCTGTCGGTTTGTTCCGAGGCAGTAGGAGGGCTTTGGACACTGTGTGGGATGAAGAAAGATAGATGGAGCATAGTTTGGACATGTTACTTTGTTGCACTGTACAAGTCTGCACAGTTTCCAGTAATGCCGTGCGTTAAATCCTAGCGAGAATTTGAAATAGTGTGCAGTATGTAGCAACGAATATACTGTATGAAAAAATTACATTTAGTAGCATACAACGTTTCTTGATACATGACTCTAGTTATCATCTCAGCAATAAAGTTTTTATTTTTTTATATATATTTTTTAAATAATGTCTATTTAGGTGCACTAAGATTTTGGGTCAGTAAGATTTATATATTTTTATATTTATTTATCATTATTATTTTTAAGTTGATCCATCACATTTATTGAAAGCGACAGTAAAGACATTTATAATGATCAAAAATATTTACATTTCAAATAAATGCTGTATATTTATTAAGAAATCCTGAAAAAAAGCATCGTGCTTTTCACAAAAATAAAGCAGCACAGCTATTTTTACCACTGGAAATTCAGCTTTGCATCGCAGAAATAAATTACATTTAAAATATATTCAAATAGAAAAAAGGTTAGTTTAAATTAAATAATATTTCCCAATATTCCTGTTTTACTGTATTTAGAAAAGACTTAGGACTGAGTCTGAATCTCTTTCCTCTTCACCACACTATTTTCTTTGCTTGCTGATGTGTTTGTCATCCTGAATCATTGTGTGATTGTCACTTTATCAGATGTTTCCTCTCTCTCCTTTATCTCTGTTCACAAACATCTCTCCATCTATCAGGCCACTCTTCTTCCTCTCTTCCTCTCTCTTCTACCAGACTGTGATATAATTACACAATCTGGCCTGCCAGAGTGGGACATTATTTTTGGGCAATAGCTACCTGATCCTATAACTGCTCTGTGTGTGTGTGTGTGTGTGTGTGTGTGTGTGTGTGTGTGTGTGTGTGTTTATAGTTTAAAGACACACTACACCCCAAACACACGATCTTGAACACATGATATACCCACACACATTCTAAGCTATTAAAAGCAGGCCGTTATTATCGCATGGGCTTATGTGTTTGAGTCATTAACTCTGCCTTTTAAAATTCAGAAGAAAATAAATGACAGTATGAAATGAATATCTGGAAACACGAGATCATATAGTGTGTTAATGAGATTAAAGAGTGCGTGAGGAATGCAAGGGTGTGTAACTGCTTACACTGTGCTATGATTGGCTGAATGTTCTGTCAGCTGGGCCCGTCCTCCTCGTTTCTGAAGCCCACCGCACGTCACAGCTCTTAAATTGAGTGGAATGCTGGGATGTGTTTGTATGTGTTGGTATATGTTGTGTTCAGGTTCTTTGTGTGTAGTAGAGCTTGGCAGGTGTCCCTCGAGGTGTGATTGTGTTCTTGCATGCCTGAGTGGCCCTGCACACACACACACACACACACACACACACACACACACTCGCCCTGTCGCCCGCTCCTGTGTGTCAGGTCTGCTCTGTTTTTTTTCTCTGTCCCACAGCTTTCACAATACTATTACACACTCACAAATGCTAATTGTTTTCTGTTTATTTTCTTTTCTTTTGCATTGTTTTACTTTCTTTTGTATGTTTTAGTTTTGTTTATTGGTGTATTTTATGGTTTAGTTTTCTTGTTTGAATGGTTGGTGCTTTATTATTGTTATTTTTGTTCCTGTTTTTATATTCTTGGGGACATTTTTAGATTTTTTTATTCCAATACACAGAATAAAGGATGTTTAAAGGTGTTTTATTTTTTTTTTAAGTTGTTTTAGTTTTGTTATTTACTGCTTTTTGTTTTGTTGTTTGTTGTATTTGTTTAACATGATTTTGTTTTATGTTTTGTTATTTTTTTTGCTTTGTTTTGTTGCGTGTGTTTGTTTTTTTGTATGTTTTGTTGTTTGATTATTTTCGTTCTAAATAATTTTATTTTGGTGTTTGGTGTTTTTGTTCGATTGTGTATTTCTTTTTTAATTTATTTTATTTTTGTTTTATTTTAGTTGTTATTATATAGTTCTGATATGTACCAAGTATTGCCAGTTGTTTTTTAATTCCTCTTAAATCCGGAAAGAAAATACCCTTTTTTTTTTGCCAGTAATGTTTTGTTTGTTGTTGTTTTGTTTTTATATCGTTCTATAATGCGCCTTTTATATTTTCTCTCAGTCAGGTTTTTATTCCTCTGGGGCATTTTCTGAAATCCAGAAAATTTTTCTTTCTTTCTTTTCTTTTTGCTTTTCTCATTTCTAAGAGGGAAAACAAACCTGCCCACACACAGAATTAAGGATGTTTACAGAGTGTCATTTCAGTGGCAAACAGTACTTTTAATTATATTCAGTGAATCAACTGAACTGATCTGAGAGCTGCGCTGAATCTCAGTGCTGTCTGTGTTTTTGCTGGACAGCTGCTCTGAGTGCAGTATTTGTTTTCCTGGGAACATTTTTGGTCTCGCGACAGGATAAAAGGATCTGACCAACTCTGCTGATGGCTCTTTGATGTCTGCCTTTGTTCTGCCCGCCGTGTGTGTGTGTGTGTGTGTGTGTTTGATGTGGAACTGATGTCTGTGTGTGAGCCTGTTCCTGCACAGAGGTAGAAAGAGGTAGACGCATCAGATTAGAAAAGTGTGTATAGTTTGTGTACGAGTAGTGTGTGTTTGTGTAGGCTAGTTTGAAATTGATCTGTGGTTTTCATTTTTCCGCCAAGGGCATAGCCGTGATGTCGGAAAATTGAGGCAATTTCAAACTGGAATGGTATGAAAAGGAATCTGATTGATTTGTTCAAGGCTTGCACCAATATAATTTTTATTTTAGGCCTTTTTGCCACTTTTCTTCATAGCGGTTGTGTTAAGAGGACAGGAAATAAGAAAGAGAAAGAAACCTAAACCATGTGTTTATTTTAATAAAAGCATACATTTAGGTAGAGGTTGATTTGTAAAGCAATATTTAAAAAAATAATTATTTGAAGTTCACAATTTTACTGATAAAAAAAAATCCTTTAAATGGAAAACAAACTACTCTTTCATGGGCACAACTTTAAATTATGTCAGCTAAAACTTTGATAGAATAAGATTTTTCTAAGCAATAGCCTACTTAAACTAAAAAAAAAAAAATATATATATATATATATATATATATATATATATATATATATATATATATATAAATATGTATGTATATATATATATATATATATATATATATATTTAGTCAGTTCTCATCCTCAGTAACCTCTTGCAGGAGGATTATTTTCAAAGTAGACTGCATGAATTATATTTGCATGGGAATTCAGGATCGTTCTATATCAGTATTCAGTCGATACACACAGGGGAGAATCTCTGTAAAGGTTGAAATGACTCCACCCTGCACATATCTGCAGAAATCTCCATCCTCAGACAGCAAATATCTGTTGCTCTGGGCTCTCAGAGTTTGATCAGACTCATCTCAAGTGCTGCAGTGATGCTGTGGCTGTCCAGCATGACTCACTGTTACAGGGGAAGTGTGTGTGTGTGTGTGTGTGTGTGAGAAGAGGAGGTTGATGAGTTAGATGATTAGAAACGAGCACAGCCAACACGTCAAAAGTTCATTTGACAACAGCTGCAAACAAATTATATATATATATATATATATATATATATATATATATATATATATATATATTTAAATTATATATATTTTGGATGCCTGTAATTATTCCCAATTAATCGTTTCAACACTGATTAAAAAATCATACATATATGTACTTTTTCATTTACATTTGTAAATCCAAAGCAACCTTATTCATAATATAATTCATAACGTGAAGGCAAAGCTAAAATGTCTTGATACACTTATTAGGGTTTTTTTATTGGCATCAATGGTGCAATGAATAATTCAGATTATTAAGATGTTCTGCACAATAAAAAAAAAATATTCTGGTCACTGAAAGATTCTCTGTGTATGTCTAAATTGATAAACACCTAAATATTTAAATTAAAAAAAAGAACACATATAATTATATATTTAAAAGATTGTTTCCATAGAACCTGAGTCGCTGTGCACCTGTAACCTTCCTCTGTTCAGTCCAGCGCTCGGATCACGGCTTGGTCGAGAGAGGACTGACATCCGTGTTTCACATTCGGCCCCGTTACATGCTCTGATATGCTCTCTCTTCCTCTCTGGGACTCTCTGTAATAAAAGTAATAACACTTTCGCAGACGCACAGACAGACTGCTGGGAGAAAGCGCTAACTCAGCGTGGCCTCTAAGATGTCTTTCTCCTGCTCCTAGACCTTTGAGCTGATGTGACGATCGCCCAAGGCGCCCGCTGTTTCCTCCCTGTCTGTCCCTCACACACACACACACACACACACACACACACTGGGATTGAGCCCAGACAGATTGAATCGAGAGAGAATAGAAACCGAATAAAGACAGATATGAGAATTGGGAGCACGGAGAAGGAAATGGAAATGGTTTTGAGGAACCTCTTTAGCTCCTGAATGAATATATAATTGATTTTGTGCAGTGACATTTTACAGACATATTAGTTTTGTGTCTGTTTTGACCTTATTATCAGGCTTGATCTGAAGACAGTAATGGCCAATGTTTCTAGGTTAGATTTTACTAGCGGTGAATAAATGTGCAGACTTCAAATGAGGGGAGAAAAAGACTTGATAAAAGTCGACACTTTTAGGACAAACCCCTCGCCTTCTCTCTCTCGTTCTCCAGAGAGGAGGCGAAAACACCTTTAAGGCAGTCTCTTTCGCAACGCTAACAAAACGTGTCCAGTTTTAACCCAAAATAGAAAGAAGGTATATGTTACGTCGAGAACGTCAAGTTTTTCACGACAATTAAACACTTTCTCTAATGCTCAGACAGGCTATATAAATATTGTTCACTTAAAATCCGACGTGTGAGGTTCAGGACATCGAAGTAAGTAATACATTTTCCTCTAAGGCCGTGTCTGCTGTCAGTTTCCAACAGAGCAAAGACCGTCCGGGAAGGCAGTGATCTTAAATCTAACTCGCGATGACGCTGAGAAAATATTACAGGTGCTGTTTTCCCTGACGCGAGATATTAGCTGGCAGAGCTCTGATTGAATGCAAACATAGCTTTAGCATAAGGGTTTCATTTATGTGACATTGCACAGAAATGCATATGTGTAGTTATTTAGTGCTTTGGCACAATGCGAGAATTCCTCAGAGGAAAGTGGTTTGGCTCAGTGCTGCATTTCGCCAGGTCTAGACTGCCTCCAAAACCACTTACGTTCGCTAATAAATATCCCAGCCAGGTTTATACAGCATCAAGAGCCATCGGACATGCAGTTTCTGTGAGATTCATGAGAGCAGGTTTTAGTGACGTGTAGATGTGTAGAGGGTTTCCACCTTCGCTGAATTCTGCATTAGATATTGTGTTTTAATGTTATTTTATTATTTTCATTTTAAATACGAGCAAAGACGGCTCTGAATAAATCTGGTAAAATAAATCAGGTCTCTTTGATCTTTCATTCTCAGAATTCTCCAAAAAAAAACTACGTCAAAATCAGTGAAGTTAAATAAATGTTTTTGGCACCCAATTATTGCAATGTCCTTTTCCCAGGATAACAGCTGTTATTTATTTCACTAATATTTTTAGAATTTAGCATTGTGATGTTTTTATTGTTTCATTTTGTATCTTGTTAAATAATTTGAGATTTAAGGGTGCTATAGAAAATGAAGTTATTATTGTTATTACTACTACTACTACCACTAACATAAAATAATAATAATAATAATAACAGGTTGTGGAATTTTTTTCAGTTAAAAAAAAGAACTTAATACTGAAGGTTAGTATTTCAAATAAATGCTGTTCTTTTAAGCGTTCTGTTCATCAAAAATACTGGAAAGAATATCTGTTTCCACTATTTTCAAGGTTGACGGTAATAATGAATATTTGTTAAGCTGTAAATCAGTGACAATGAAGATTGTAGTAATGATGCTGAAAATTCAGCTTTGCATCACTGAAATAAATAGCATTTTTACCTATTTTAATCGCAATGATATTTCACAATATGATATTTTTAAATCAAATGAATGTGGTGATTTCTAAGTAGCTCCTCCAGAACTGATGGGTTATTTGTAATAACTAAACGCAACGACTCCAGCAGCATTGTTAGCCTCAGTGTGTTTGTGTGTATCATATTCATACAGTGTGTAATTTGGCAGCTGAGGGCGGCCGCGGGGAGGTGAGAGGGGAGGGAAATGAATGAATGCGCTCCGCGACGGGAGTTTCATCCGTAAGCTCCCCAAAGCGCCGAAACAGACGTGATTTAGCACCTTTTACCTTCGCCTCTCTCCCCACCACAGGCCACTGCATTCATCCTACTGTCAGAAGCCTGCTTCATCAGCACTATGTGTGTGTGTGTGTGTGTGTGTGTGTGTGTGTGCGCGTGTGTGTGTTTCCACAGAGAAGGGTATGAGCAAGCAAAGTGCAACAGTGTGTTAGGTGTAGTGACAGCTTAATAACAGAAGGATGAATAGCTGATATGTGTGTGTAGCATATGGATTAAACAGATTTCCCAGAATAGCTAAGAGGCTAATAGGGTGTCTGCCTCATCAGCGTGCACCCCGTGACAGTCTGTTGACAGTTTAAAAATAAAATTAATTAAAAGGACAGAAAATCTGACATAAAAACGCTTTGTAGTGTTTCAAACAAAGCGGAGACTGTTAAGAAGCTAATTTGAAACTGTAGCTCGTCAAGCTAGTCATAATCTGAAGTTGTAAAGCTATGCTACAAGTTAGCGAATGATGAAAAGTAGCTAACTGCGTTGAAGCTGCTAAAAACTGTGTTAGATATGATAATGATGTTTGGAAGAAGACATTATATTATTTAATTTAAGGCTAAAAACTAGCCTTAGCGTTATGCTACATCGCTAGGTATTGGAAACAGTACGGTAGCTTGTTCCTTAACGTAAGTAAAACTGGCGTTGAGGACTATTGGTTTGTTTTTGTGAGAAAGAAATAGTGAATGGAGACAGATAGAGAGAGGGGAGCAGGTGGGTTTTTTCATTGCGGTTATTTCAGTTCGGCAATATGACTCTCTCGAGCGCTCAATCTTTCTTATGAGGTCAAGGCATACAGCTGTTCAGGAGCATTAAACTTTACAGTGGTTTTCAGGGAACATGTGCTTTTTGTAAAAACACACATTCGCATCACAGCAGAGGCATTATGCTTTCTTTTTTGTTATTTTTTTTACAAGCAAATGTACCTTTGTGAAACAGAAGTACTTGTACACTTTAGCGTAGCTTTTACAAAAAGAGTACTTATTACAGATATAATATACCGATTGTTATGTTTTCATAATTCTGATTTTGTGATATTTACAATCAAATGAAAATGTGTTTTAGTCATATTTACATTAAATATAATTAACATAATTTTGGGTTCTGTCTAAAACGCAAAAAAAAGGAAATGGTTATAATGGGAATTGTATAGGTTTTAATGGAAACCATCATGGTATGTCGTGGATTATGTTGGTGGGGCGTTCAATCCTATTGGAAAAGTGCCCAAAGCACACTACAAAAAGGTATTTTGTAATGGTTTTATTGGAAAAAGTTAATGGTTCATAACAGTATTTTAATAAAAAACAATTCGAATTTTTGTGATGGTTTCTGTTGGGCTTCCATTGCTTTTTTAACAGATCATGCGATACTTAAGTGGGACTTAAGCACATGCTTAAACAGTATTTCATTACTTCTATTTTCTTTGAAATATGGTTACATTGTTCTGCTGAATGTACAGAAAACCATTTACGGTAAGCTAAAATAAACTTTAATGTAATTTTTTGAAACATGAAGAAGCCCGATTTTGCCACTTAATGTTTTGTGAGATATAAAAGTCAGAATTACGAGATATAAAAGTCAGATTTGAGGAATGAGGAGTGAGATAAAAAGTGGCAGTTAAAATGCAGAAATGCCCTGCTATAGAAGCATGTATAAAATGCATTTGTAATTACACCTTTGTAATGCTAATATTTAACTTATATTACACACTACAATTAAAATTTTGCATGTGGTTATGTACTTCAGTTAACACATCAAAAACCTGTACTTCTATAAAGCATGAAAAATCAATTTATTATTCAAAGATTCTTAAACTTTTAGTTTTGACATTACCAAGCGCACTCTTTAAACAGACCCATAAGTGTGTTCAGAAACATAGCAATGAGCTTATATCTTTTAAGCATTTAATTCAATTAATATATTCTCTACTGTACTAGTAGTTTTTAAGCGCATTTATGCTTTAATGTAGTGCACATTCAACATTATTAACCACATTTCTTTTTCATAAGGTTAATCATCTTTATAGTTTGTTTACCCTTTAATCATAGCCTTTAGACTGATAATACATGATCATTTGAGCATTTTGGAGATTCTTTAAAGAAGTATGTCACCAAAGCTGCCTAAACACTTGGTTTAATTGCTTGGTCTGAATCCAAATCCGTTCCCAGCCCTTTCCAATTTTCACGTCGTATTATTTGGCTCAGAATCGCAGTATGTTTTCATCTAGGTAACGTCTCAAACGGCAAAAATGGAAAGCGCCGTTTGACTCATTTTTTTTCCTTATGTTGTTGTCTTTTTAGCTTCACTAAAACATCATCTGAGTTTGAGTTCTGTCCTTGAACAGTACGCTATATATCTGACACATGCTTAAATCTGCTTCTCTCATCTAATGAGAAAAATAGATTGAGGAAAGTTGGTATGTAGATGAATCTGGATCTGGAAGGATGGGCTTCTTAGCACCGTCTCTCTCTCTTTCTATTTCTCTCTCTCCGTGGGGAGTGGATCTTGTTTCTGTGGCGCCTGGGAGACTCAGTGTTTGTCTCCACTCCGTCCTCTTGCTCTCTCCATCCCTTATTTCGTTTTGCTGTCTTTACACTTTCTCATTCTCCTTAAAGGGATAGTTCGTTCAGAAATGAACAGCCTGTCAACATTTAATCACAGAAACCTGTACGACTTTGTGGAAGACGAAAGGAGAAATTTGTGAAAATGTCCCGATAGCTCCTTTCCGTGAAATAACAATGAATGGGAAGGGAAACGTTAATCTTCAGGAAGGCCACAAGAGCGTCCTAATAATATTTCGGATGACTTGTATTCTTCTGTGAGGAACAGATGGACATTTAAACCATCAAACACTTATTATGAAGACACACGCAGCTAGAACAATTGATTCAAATGTTCAGGTGATTCAAAATGTTGAATCATTCGTTTGTAAATGATTCGTTCAGACTGATTTGGTGAATTTTGCTGACTCAAAAGCTGAATTTTGCATGAATTCAACTGTTGTTCAAAATAAATTTTTCAAAGATTGTTACATTAAAAATAAAAAACAAACTTGATAGCTCAGATACTTGTTTTTTTGTAATTTCATGCAAAAATGTGAGCGCCTGTAAGAGTTCACCACTGGACTGTAATACACCTCCTAGTCAGCAGGTGGCGCCTCTCTCCATGCTTCTTCAAAACCCTCTAATGATCACAGCTCTAGATGGCAGACCTCTGGGGTCAGGACAGGTTAGTCACTGCACATCATTACTTCAGTTTGAGATTGGCAGTCATAAAGAATTAATGAGATTCTATCTGATACAGTCACCAGGGCTCCCCTTAATTCTTGGATTTCCGTGGCTAACTTCTCATAACCCAGACATTGACTGGTCTAAAGGGGCTATTAAAAGTTGGGGAACTAACTGTTGTGTTTCTACCCCCTCTTTTTGCCATTCTCCCGAGATGCCTGAGGCACACCCAGAGCCTTTGTCTACACACTCCACGGGGCCTGAGATCCTCAAACAAGACTTACCCAACCTTCAAGGACTCCCCTTACCTGTAATTTTAAGATCCTTGGATTCTCCTCCTGAGTTACCTCAAGTTAGCATTGAGTCATCTGAGCTATCCCGAGTTCCTTTAGAGTATGCTGATCTGAGGGAGGTTTTCAGTAAGTCCCGAGCCACCTCCCTTCCTCCACACAGACCATATGATTGTGCCATTGACCTGGTAACTGGAGCATGCCCACCACGAGGTAGACTCTACTCCCTCTCTGCCCCTGAGAGGACTGCCATGGACAAGTACCTCAAGGAAGCCTTGGACAATGGTTTCATTTGTCCTTCAACCTCACCTGCTGGAGCGGGGTTTTTTTTTGTTGAAAAGAAAGATGGTGACCTCAGGCCCTGCATCGACTACAGGGGCCTTAACCGCATCACTATTAAGAATCGCTACCCCTTGCCCCTGATGACGACTGCTTTTGAGATCCTGCAGGGTGCCAGCATTTTTACTAAATTAGATCTGCGAAATGCTTACCATCTTGTCAGGATTCGAAGGGGTGATGAGTGGAAGACGGCATTTAACACCCCAACGGGCCACTATGAGTACAGGGTGATGCCCTTTGGCCTAGTAAATGCACCTGCTGTGTTCCAGGCATTCATTAATGATGTCCTACGGGATATGCTGAACAAGTTTGTTTTTGTCTACCTAGACGACATCCTCATCTTTTCACGTAATTATCAAGAACATGTACAACATGTTAGACAGGTCCTTTCTCAGTTACTGAAACACAGCCTCTTTGTCAAGCTAGAAAAGAGCGACTTTCACGTGTCCTCAGTCCCATTCCTCGGCTTTATCGTATCTAAGGGCAGTTTCCAGATGGATCCTGGCAAGGTGCGTGCAGTGCAAGACTGGCCCCAGCCCTGTTCTGTTAAGCAAGTTCAGCGCTTTCTTGGATTTTCCAACTTTTATAGAAGGTTTATTAGGAACTTCAGCTCAGTCGCTGAACCTCTTTCAGCCCTCACCAAGAAATCTGCCCAACCATTCTTGTGGACAGGGAAAGCCAACCAAGCTTTCAATAAGCTGAAACGGCTCTTCACGTCTGCTCCCATCTTAACTCTCCCAGATCCCGAGTTGCCCTTTGTAGTGGAGGTTGATGCTTCAGATGTGGGGGTTGGGGCAGTGTTGTCCCAAAGAACCAGGGTTGACAACAAGCTTCATCCTTGTGCTTATCTATCCCGTCGACTTACTGCGGCAGAAAGGAATTACGATATTGGAAACCGGGAGCTGTTGGCAGTAAAGGTGGCATTAGAGGAGTGGAGGCATTGGCTGGAGGGGGCCAAGCATACATTCCTTATCTGGACAGACCACAGAAACCTGACCTATATTAGGGAAGCCAAGAGGTTAAACTCCCGCCAAGCCCGCTGGGCTCTGTTTTTTAACCGGTTTGATTTTGTTCTTTCCTATCGACCAGGATCCAAGAATTCTAAACCAGATGCACTTTCGAGACAATTTGACCTGCCAGAGAAGGAGTCCAAGCCAGAGTCCATCTTACCCACCACCAGAATAGTAGCAGCTATCCAGTGGGGCATGGAGGCAGCCATTAAGAAAGCCCAAAACCAGCAGCCAGATCCAGGTAATGGTCCACCAGGGCGCCTCTTTGTACCTAATCAACTACGTTCTGATGTGTTGCAGTGGGCACATGCTTCCCCCCCTTCTGGCCATCCTGGGGCTACTAGAACATGCAAACTTATCCGAAGGAGGTTTTGGTGGCCAAAGCTGCAGGAGGATGTCAAGACTTTTGTTGCTGCATGTACTGTGTGTGCCCAGAATAAGGATCCCAGAACCCACCCTCAGGGACTACTGCATCCCCTCCCTATCCCTAAACATCCATGGTCACACATATCTCTGGACTTTGTCACAGGTCTACCTAAATCTCAAGGTAATACAGCCATTCTGGTGGTAGTGGATAGATTTTCTAAGGCTTGTCATCTATTGCCTTTACCTAAACTTCCCACTGCAAGCCAGACTGCAGAGCTTCTAATGCAGCATGTGTTTAGGATTCATGGCTTCCCCCAGGACATGGTCTCTGATAGAGGTTCTCAGTTTACCTCCCGTTTCTGGAAGGCTTTTGGCCGCATCATTGGGTCACACATTAGTCTATCATCTGGTTTCCATCCCCAGTCTAATGGGCAGACAGAGAGGGTGAATCAGGAAATAGAGAAGACTTTGAGATGCTTAGCAGCAGATAATCAGACCACTTGGAGCTCTCGATTAATTTGGGCAGAATTTGCACATAACACTCTCTACCATTCTTCCATAGGCATGTCCCCTTTTGAGTGCCAGAATGGCTTCCCTCCTCTTTTGTTCCCTGGACAGGAGCCTGAAGTATGTGTTCCAGCTGCTGCTCAAATGGTTCGACGTTGTCGACAGACCTGGCAGAAGGCACGGGCAGCTCTACTGAAAGCTTCTCAACAACAGCGGAGACAATCAAACCGGAGGCGGAGGCTGGGACCAATGCTTCGTCAAGGTCAAAGGGTGTGGCTGTCCACCAGAGACCTTCCGCTGCGAGTGGAATCTCGCAAACTGGCTCCACGTTATATTGGCCCTTTTAAGATCCTCAGGAAGATAAATCCAGTGTCTTACCGCCTACTGCTTCCAAGATCCATGAGGATCCACCCAACGTTTCATGTCTCTCGATTAAAGCCTGTTGTTTCTTCTTCTCTGTCCCCAGCTCAAAGGCCTGCCCCAGCTGCCCGTATCATCAACGGACAACCAGCTTATACAGTGCGCAGGCTGGTGGATTCTCGTCTGGTCCGTGGAAAAGTGCAGTATTTGGTGGAGGCTGGGAGGGTTATGGACCAGAAGAGCGCTCATGGGTTCCGGCTCGAGACATTTTGGACCCTGAGCTTATTTCAGTTTTTCACCGTTCTCAAAGAATCCATCAAGAGAACGCGTCAGGAGCCGTTCTTAGAAGAGGGACTCCTGTAAGAGTTCACCACTGGACTGTAATACACCTCCTAGTCAGCAGGTGGCGCCTCTCTCCAGGCTTCTGCTGAACAGCACCTTTCGTTTGCCCTGATAGGTGACACCTGTGTTCAGCACTATTTAATGAGTTTGTGCCATGCTTGTTTGTTCAGTCTTGAGCCTTGGTTTCCAGTGTCAACTGTGAGATAAGTCTGTCTTGAGTTTATGTTTTTTGACTATCACGTCTACTTTGTTTTTCCCTGTTTTTTGGAGTCACTGATTCCTGTTTTGTTGGACTTTTCCTCAAGTAAAGTTTGATTTATTTTTGAAGACTTTTTGACTCTGGCTTTTGCTACCTCTGCACCTGAATTCATTTGTTGGGAAGTTAGCTCAGCCTGTCTACACAGAGCACTGAGTCTAGTAGACCTGGGTTCGATCCCCACTCAAAGCAGAACCGTTACAGCGCCACATTCTTCAAAAAGGTGTCTTTCTGTTTCCATATAAGAAAGCAAGTCATGCGGGTGAGTAAATAGTAACATAGTTTTTAAAATCTTTTTAAGACTTAAGTTTCAGGAACTGAATCCCGTAGATAATTCATATACACAACATGTCTATGCGTATGCATGCAGAATACCATTGACCTTCGCATGTTAAGTAGGCTTGGAAATGATTCATTACGAAATTACACATGCCACATTTGGTGTGTCGGATAAGTGTTTGTGTGTCCGTGTTCTGTCGTGTGTGCCGTGTCCCTCGCTTTGGGTATGGATTTCACTTTAAAGCCTTTCTCTGCTGGGAGCGACAAATCATGGCAATTAGGCTGATGCGGACGAGGTTATGCTATGCATTATTAATCAGTCTAGTCATTAGTGCTCCGGTAGCACACCCAGAAAGCAGATCTTATATCAATAGGCTAGCGCCAGGGCTCTTTAGCTTAGCACTGGCTTTATCAGCAGGGTTTAGGTGGAGATCTGGGGCCGAAAGTGTTTAACCCCCCGGTGGGCAGTTTTCCAGCAAAACGGGGAGCTGGGGGACAGGGTTAAAGCAGGGGAAGTGTATGTGATGGGCTCAATGTGTTAGCACTTGTGTGTGTTTACACATGCGCACCCTCAGGAATTTGTGAGTCTCTAAACGCTTGCTGTGCTGATATGAATGTAGGGGTGAAAACATCATCTTAAAAAATGTAAAGCACTTGTTTTGCTGAGGGAGAACAAGTAGAGTTGTTGCAGACTACAGACAAAAGACGTAAACATTAGCATTAGCCTGTGTAGCTTGCTAAGGAATCAGTGACCTGTAGCCAGTTTGGGTTTCTACTCAGGTAAGTTCACATTTAGTTTAGTTTTCGGGCTCAAGAAGATTTTGAGTGGGTTTCGTTACCATGGTAACTCGTGCTGCAGAAGCTGATTTTACCATGTGCAACATGTTCCTCGGTCAATACTGAGCAACGCTGAGATTAATCAGACCTGTTTATACCAGTTTATAGTTTTTGTACAGACTTGTATCACTCATCTATCATTTCCCATGGATTACTCGTGGGTAAGGTCAGGTGTAGGTGAAGGGATGCGGTCAAGGCTAAATTTTTGGATAAAAAAGTTGTTCCGGTGTCAACAAAATATGTTGAGGTGCCACTTACCCTGCTCCGGAGCAGGTTTTATTCTGGATTAGAGATCGCAAAATGAGTTGGACCACTGTTATATGTGGAACTGTTTATGAATGTGGTTTGTTTGTTTGTTCTTTTCTTTTCTTTTGTTTGCTTGTTTTTGTTTTATTTGCACGTGTTAATCTTTTGTCCCCGTTTTAGTATTTTTATTTTTATTGTTTATCCACATTTATTTTATTCATTTGTTTTTTGCATTTGTTAATCATTCTGTCTTTCTTTCTTGATCATTGTTCAGCTGTTTGTTGTTATTCATTCTTTGTTTTTGTTTGTCAATCTTACTCTTTGTCTTTCTTTAATTTAGTTCGTCCACATTTGTTAATCTTTCTTTTTTCATAGCATGTCAACTTTGTCTTTATTCATCCTTCTTTCCTTTTTGCTTGCATTTTGTTATTCTTTCTTTCTTTTTTTATTGTTTTATTGTTCATTCACATGTTTATTGATTGTTTTCGCCTTTATGAATTAGTAGACTTTCTGAAGTAGACCCCATGTCAAGTTTTAGTGCTAGCACATACTGTTAGCAAAAGACTACATTATACGTGCATATTTACATCATCAATAAAAATGCTCACATCAAGTGATCAAGAGTGATCAAGGCCTCCCATGTGGGTAAAATTATACTGTATTTATGTTTATTCATAACCAGTACTGCGGGAGACTGATATGGTTACTTAAAATTTTGTTATTGGCATTTATTATTATTATTATTATCTCCAATAACTGTTCACTGTAGCAAATCATGCTGAAATGTACAAAGTTAAAAGACATTTAGCAGCATTTTCGCACACAGATTATGCAATTATCACATGTGTGCTTGCGATGAATTACTTGATGCATGATTTACATTGATTTTGGCACGTAGAGGCCCATCATTGAGCTGTTAGCACTGAATGTGTCATCGCTGAGCTGACCACCTGTTAGCAGTACCACTGTTTCCAGATCATGTCTTTGATTTGAGTTCGTGCTGTATAGTAATTGGCTCCACGCCGCCTCACTGACCCCAGGTCAGCCGCTCACCGTCATGAGTCACAGCGCAGGCAGGATTACAGCTGAGCACAGTCACCCCGGAGGGCCAATTACCGCTTGTTTAAACAGCCTCGTTGGCTGATCCAGGATCGGCGTAAGAGAGCGGGGACGGGTCGGTGAAAATTTAGCTGCTTTTCACTGATCCAAGGACTGAGGTGGGGTTTGCTGAGTCCGCAGAAGTGCTTGAGTGACTTGACGAAGAAGAAACACTCATTCTCACACACACTTATCATTTCCCAGGTGTTGTCGGGCGGATGGTATCAGGATGATGGGCGGTAGAGATGAGAGCGTAGGCTGGGAGAGTTCTGCTGAGTTTGAGATAGTGTGTGTGTGTGTGTTTAATGGCTGTAGTTAAAGACATGATTAATATGCGGTGTAGGCAGAGTGACAGAGGTGCATGTGTCATCAGAGCTGTGCTGTGTAATATTCCCTTGTGTGTTCTCATACAACATAATGCAGAAACAGTCTTTATTCTCAGACTGTATAGATGCTAAATCACATTTCAATCACAGGGATGTTCATTAATTCCTTGTTCATTCATTTTGTCCGTTAATAGTTTGCGCTTTCTTGCTAATTTATGATAATCATTTGAACTTGTCCATTCTTTGTATTTGTTCAGTTGTTATCATTTGCTTGCATATGTTAATTCGTGGGTATTCATTTGTTCGCGTTTTTGTTTTCATTTGCATTTGTTAATATTTAAGTTATGCTTTCTTTATCTCATTTACTGTTTGTTTTACTTATTTGTTTGATTTTTGCATCTTTGCATCGTTCTTTCTTTTCTTTTGTTCATTGTTTTTTTTGCTGTTCCCTTCATTCTGTCGTTTACGTTCATTCAATGTATTTTTTTGCGTATATTTTCATTGTTCATTAATTAATTTGTTTGCTTGCTTTTGTTTTCAATTGCGTTTTCACTTTCATTTTTTTCTCTATTCATTTTGTTTCTTTTCATTATTTGTTTAGCTTTTTTATTTGCTTTTATCAATCTTTATTTGCTTTTTCTGACTTTGTTCATCTTTCTTTCTTTCTTTCTATATACAGTTCCATCTGTACTCACGGCATGTCCTTGCTGACATTTTCTCTCTATACATCATAATCCTGTCTGTCATTTCACTGGCATTTCACTGAGCCTCTGGAGACCAGCCAATCTCACCAACACTACCAGACTTAACCAACCACGCACAAACACACACACACACACACACACACACGCACAGAGACAGAGAGAGAGCTCCATAAAGCACAGATTAAAGATGATGAATAGGTGGGTAATGGCAGAAGCGTTAACCCCACAGCCTCAACTCTCAGATTCACGGCCCACCGTATAAATAATGACTTCATCAATAGCTCAAGGACTACAGAAAGGCAGCATTCATCAACACGCTTAACCGTTAACCGACTGTGACGCAAATTCATCTTGCGCGGATTTGCTACGAACACTTTTTGCACATGTAAACCTTCATGAAGATCTTCACTCGAGCGCTCGAAGTTAGCATGTTAGAAGTGTTCCACTGCAAGGCTCTTAGATTGAATTTATTGATAGCAAGCTTCTGTCTGGCATTTCAAGAAGCCCTAGCAGTGTTTCCAATCGTGGTTGAATCTTTTTGCGATTGTTTAATCTATTTTTTGATTTTATTGCATTTGTTACCATGGTGAAGCAAGACACATCAGCACAATACATCTAAGACTCAGAAGATTAAACGCTAAACAATCCCTGGTGTACAGTTTTAGCGCGACTGCAGCGGTTTTTTGCATCAAGAATAAATGGCAAGCAACTGAAAGCACAATTCACATGCTAGCCGTACTTAATTGTATGCGATTAGGATGTGTGATATGTGTAATCATACAGTATGTATGCCGCACATGGCTAAGAAAGTCAAAGTTTTTGAACAGCAAGATTTTTAATCATTCTCATTTTAATCAGTCTCTTCTGCTCACCAAGGCTGCATTTATTTGATCCAAAGTAGAAGCGATAAAATTGTGAAAAATATATAAATATAAGAATATATATATTCTGTTCGAATATATTTTCATATGTATTTATCCCTGTGATGCAAAGCTGAATTTTCTGCATCATTACTCCAGTGTTCAGTGTCACATGACCCTTCAGATAAATGCTTGTTCTCTGAATCAGCATATTAGCGTGATTTCAGCTTTGAGATCACAGAAATATATATTTTATTTAATATTCAAATAGAAAGCGACTATTTTAAATAGTAAAAATATTTCATTTTTACTGTTTTCTCTGTACTTTGGATCAAATAAATGCAGGCTTGAGAGGCAGAAGAGACTTCTTTTTAAAAAATGACACATCTTAGTACACAGGTGTGGGATGGTTTTCACTTTTAGAGATGTCGAAACGTGATAGATGTCTCGTGAATTTTTAAACATATTTTAAGATAATAGATCAGGCTCGCTATAAACAAACACAAATGCATTTTAGTGCAATTTTAGGAAATTTAGCAGCATTAATATCATTCTAATAGAGGTAGAAGTGTCCGGATTGATGAATGCAGCCATTCTAAAAAAAACTGACTATATTTGGCCGATATGATTATGCTTGGCTTAATATATTAATAACTTGTTTGCTTCAAATCAGTGTCTAGGTCTTGTTAGTTTGAGTTAATATAAGGTGAGGGTGAAAGGAAAAATAAAAACAGACGTGGTCTAAGGAGCAGGAGCACCGTTTGGGTTTGTGTTAGTCTATGAGCTTCTGTCTCTTTCCTGACAGCATGATTAATGAAATGTCTAATTATTTGTAATCACTGGGTTTTTTTACGTTCAGGGTGAATAAATGTTGTGCTTGGAGAGAAAAAGAGAACAAGTGAGAGATGGATTTACAAATCAAAACAACATTACATTTAAAAGCAGCTTTCTCTAATATGGCACTAAAAAAAGTGAAAATTCATATTTGCGGTCATGTATATGTATATCAGACAGCTATTGTAGTTAATACTTTATTATATTAATACATTCTCAACACTGTTTTCATGCAACGTAGAGCCATGGATTCTTGTTCTCCCCATTTTTTAGTCATTTTCATTATTATGGCAGAAAATGACTGATCCTGCATTGATTTCATCGTGCAATTCTGAAGTGGTATTTTATTGTCTGCTATTTTAAGATAATTACTTTATATCACGTAAAACCCAAGCAATTTTTCCAGTGTGTGTGTTCTCTTTGAGAGCCATACCTCCCTGAACCTTCAAAACTGCTACTCACGAGCAAGAGAAATGAAATAATGAAATATACAGCAATAATAAGATGAAAGGCTCTTTGTGCCGCCGCTGGATTAATATTTCACACTTTTGTGATTGAGGAGAACATAGAGTGTGTTGTAATTAGTTTTCTCCGCAGCTCCTTGTACTGGAGAGCGCAGGACTATGACAGATCATTAAAACACACACAGACTCGCACGTGTGGAGGGAGATGATTGAGTTTGACAGCTGACGATAAGAGAGACACTGCTTCGGTGGTCGGTCAGTAATGAAATCTCTTCACGGGATCCCATGACTGAGAGGGAAAGCTGTTACGTGATATAAACAGCGCTGTCAGATCCATATTCACACGCTCTATGTGCGCTACAGTGTTGCTTTGAAAAACATTTAAAGGGATATTTCATGCCGTAATGGCGGTTTTGTTTTTATTTCCCTCTCTTTTAAAACCCGTATGGCTTTCTTTCTTTCACACTGTAAGAAAATATGGTTACTGGTAATTTAGTTTCCAATAAGGCATTTTCCTTTTTCCTGAAACACAACACATTGCAATGCGTAAATCAAAATACGCGTGCTTACGTTTTAATACGTTTTAATAAAATTTCTTCTTGTTAATAGACCAGTACGCTGGACCCTGTTTTTACAGGCGTTTGCAGTTTTAGGCTTGATTTCACAACATATCCGTTCAAAAACACTGTCAGTTTTCATAACCCAGAATATATTACATTTACAGTGTATTTCAGAGCAGGACTGACACAGTATTAGATTTTCACACAACAGTTGTGGCTGTAAGAATTCATGAAAATATCTGTAGAAATAAAAACCAACAAATAAATGAATAAATACATCAGTTGTTTTATTATTTACACTCAAAAAATTAAGGCGTTTCTTAAAATTTACGCAACTGAAAATAATAGTAATATTTAATCCACTTATATTGAATAATACTAATTTAATTGAATAGTTAATTTTTTTTTGGCTAATGCATTACACTCAAAATTACGTTTTCGACCACAAAAAAATGTGTAAATAAATGTTATTGTTGATTGATCGGCACTATACTGCAGACTGGAGTGTTTCAGATTTTTTACCAAATCCATTGTTTTTAATGTTTAATGATATTATTATTATATGTTTTGCACTTATTTTTTTAAATATATACTTATCGACAATATTGTTATGCTGGGGGGAAAAAAATATTCCAGACAGAGGTTTAAACTGCGTGACTTTTTTAGCACATTGTTCTTTTGGCTTGAGCGGATCCCTAAGATGCAAGTAATCGTTCCCGCTCCAATTTTAATTGGAACGGAAAGGCTACGTGTCGAATATGAGAGACTTTAGTCTGCGGCCTGTCACGGAGAGCGGCTAATATGTTTATGCATAGTGGAAAAATTGATCATTTGCGAACGGCCATTTCCGCTTCTTCCCTCTCGAGTACAGAGAGATGCTCAGGACACTTACAAACCAGAAACATTTCTTAAAAGCATCTGTGCTTAACTGCCACGGCCCTCTCGCTCGTATTTGATTCGTTTTTTTGTTTTGAGTTTTTACGCTTCAGCGTTCTTCTTCTTCACAGCACACGGTCTTCAAAGAAGTCAAGAAATATGCACAGCGACCAACTGTTTAAGCGTCCTAAGGCTGGATGGAGCTCTGAGATAACAGTTCCCAAGCAAACATTGAACGTACACATCTTTGTGTCTCTCATCAAATGCATCCCGTCTGGTTCCCGCATCCCCACCCACACATGTATGTTTCACGCAAACATCCACAGACTAAACCGCCGTTGTGGGCGGTTGTCCTTTTAATCACACATCTCTCAAGTGATTGACTGCTCCTTTGGTGATGTAACACAATCCCTGATCCCAGCGCTGCCACAAGCCTCAGAACACACACACACAGACACAGAGAGAGATGGAGAACGAGCCTTGTCATTCTCGCTAAGCCTCAGACCTCTGCGTTAGAGGAGGTAGAAACCTGCATTAGTCTGCTCGTAGAGACTAAATCTTTACAAAATACAATAGAGAGAGAAAAGCGCAGTGACATATTATATAAACAGTAAGTGCTTCTGAGAACAAAGTTTGCTGCAAGTATTTGAAAATTCACACACCGTTTATGCTGCGTTATGTTTATAAAATAGTCTGTATGAATTGCTTTTTAGCGGTCAAACATTTTGACCCATGTTTTCACCATGTTTTCGGGTTTCTGTGGGAGTGTTTAAGATAAAGAAAAGGATAAATCATTTAATAATTCTGCATTAAATGCATGTGCCAAGTTCTTAGGAGATACTCTTTGGATGATTTTCATTTCATTTATTTTTTAAATAAATAATGTTGTTTCCCCCTCCTTGCGTATTGCATATTTGACAGGCAATTTTTTTTCTTCAAATAAAAATACTATTTAAAATAAATACTTTTAAAAATGTTAAAATATTTAAAATAAATACTTTTTAAAACATTTTTACATTTTGTCACATTTATCCTTTTTAATTATTTTTTATTTATTTATTTTTGTATTATTTTATTTTTCCCCACCCTGTTTTAATATTGGGGCAGTTATATCACCTTGCCATTTTTAATTGATAACCCAGCTCTAAAAATGACATTTTTATTTTAGAAATCAAGATGCATTTCTGACATCCGTACAAATAAATAAATAAATAATGGACCCCTGTACTACCGGTGTGCCATACTTTGAACTAGCTGTTACTTTAATTCTAGTCTATTATTTTAACAGCATCAGCTTCAAATAAAAGTGCTGCTATTCGTAACTTAAAACAATGACTGTTGGACAGATAAGATCGGTTCTCTTCAAAAATTTGTGATTCTTGTCCACAATAAGCTCTAGTTGCCCAGCCTCGCTTACAGTCAAAAAAGCTGAACTTTAAGCGTCTGTTCAACTTATCAGCTTAGGTAGCATACGTACACTAAACTTCCAGTGTCCTCTGAGACCTGAGAATGTATGGCGTGAGTGAAGTGTGGAGGAAGTGTGAGGCAGTGTGAGGCAGCGGAGAGCAGGATGTCTCTTTGATTCTCTCCGGCATCTGTTTCTCCAGTGTGGGAGGCAAAGGGCATCTGTCATGTCCGATCACGGAAAGAAAGAGCAAAAAACATAATCGATTGAGAAGTTGTCAGACACTGTGCGTGTGTGTGCGGCGAGCAAGTGGAAGTCTTACTTTTACATCAACGCTATGGGCTTGTTGTGTGTTTGATTCGTAGCAGCGCCTTCTCTTTAAGAAGAAGAAGAAGACTGTCCTGTGGGAAGAAAAAGAGAGCTAAAGAAATAACACAGATTGTGTTTCATTCAGAACATGAGGTCTATTTAGCAGAAATCAGAAATACATACACGCATATGCAAACTATAATGTAGGGCTTTTTATATTAAGTTCATAAGAATATTGATTTTGGTTTAGTTTTTCAGAAAAAGTGTACAATAACAAACACTGCTGGGAAACGTTACTTTAAACAATTATTGCAATATTGTGTTACTCAGCATAAAATGCATTATAAACTAACAATGAAATACTTGATGAAAGCATTTTTCATCTTAGCTGAAGGTAAATTCAACATTTATTAATGCATAATTAAAATTTGTGCCTTCAAATCAAGTCAAGTGGCAATTTTTTTTTTTTTTCAAATGATTAAATGTGATTAATTGCATCCAAGATAATGTGTATATTTATTATGTATGTATAAATAAGCACACGTATAGTATATATTTGGAAAAAAAAGTCTATATTTAATATAATTTCTATTATAAATGAATATATTTAAGTGCAGTAACAAAAAAGTGCACAGAGGTACATATTTCCATGAGACCAGGTTGAAAATAAATAAATATAAGCATTCCTAAAAACTCAGTTATGTGCAATATTCAATATATTTTACAAGTGCGGCCTGCCATTTCTCACCCCTGCTATAGAGTATTAGCACAGCTTGCAGTGAAAGTTGTGTGTGTGTGTGTGTGTGTGTGAAAATGTGTCATATCTGAGGCGTGTCCTGCAGTCAATGCTTGTCACATCCTCGTTCACTAGGAAAACACACTCACACTGATTAATGATGTGTGACAGAAACCTAACACATCCCACTCAGTGTTTCACCGCTCACACACACACACACACACACACACACACAGCGACTACTCAGGAAAGAAAGAGATAAGTGTCTAATAGAGCCTCCCTCTCTTTGGCCGCTGCAGATATTCCCATCTCCATAACACGGTTCAACCCCAACCCTATCCTGAACCCTCACGGATGTGTCTGGCTCACTTCAGTCTCGTCCGCCGAGCGCGTCTCGCTGCTCTCGCTGTGCCAGATTTTACAGATGTGTTTAACTTCATCAGCCCGCCTCGGTATTTCACGAGGCCCATATTTTTCATTGTTAAACTGTTCTCGTTGATGTTTTTGCTTCATCAGTGTGAGCGCTTTCCCGGTAAACTGCTGACAGATGTAGGTGCTCGTATTAAGCCGCCAACACGAGCGCAATCTACAGTATATTATTATGAGTTGCTTTCAGCAGATTGCAGTCATTTAAAAAAATATACTGTTTGCTCACAATAAACACGCTCGCAATTGAATCACTGGTAATGTACGAGCTATCCTGCTGCTTCGGAGATGCTGTTCCTCATTGTGCTGCGCAGTTTCACACTAAATAAACTTGACTAGCTGCAACATAAAGTAGATTACAACAAAACAAGACTGTCTGGCTGTCAGTACCGTGGCAATATTGCTCTTGTTGTGTTCAAGAGCAGATGCCCAAATATTACTCCAGTAAAAGTAGCAAGTACCCTGTTTTTAACTTTCATCATTTCATATTATAAATGTTATATCATTTTACTTCTCAGAATGCCTGGGGGAAGGGGACTTGTCCGGCGCTACGTCACGACCAATTTGTATGTACTTTGTACTACTTTGTGTGATTTAGGGGCAGGGTTACGTGTAGGCCATTCATATTAATTCATATAAATTGTGCAACTCGTAAAATACATATGAATTAGCAAAAATCATATGAGGTTGTAAAAATTTGTCGCCTCATGAAATATATATGAATTGCTAGCTTCTTTAAGAATAAGTACAGAAGCGAAGCATAAAAACCGTAGCCAATCAATCAAATTTATTTATATAGCGCTTGTATCAAAGCACTGAACAGCATCAACGGTTATCACTGTCCACCGCTACTTTTTTATTTGGTTTTTTGCGGGAAGGTTAGTGTTCTAGCAACACCCTGGCAACCGCCCAGAACACCCTAGCAACTGCACGGCATCAGATACGCTGGCATAGTGAAAGCCACATGCAAGCGCAACTCACAGTTCTTCAGAAAATGTAGATCAATTTTTTATTTCAGGATTTTAGCAAGATTTTCAGTTTGATCGCTGGTTTTTAGAGCGAGAGTCTAAGCAGTGAACCAAAGCCTGAGCAGAGTGCTTGAGCTTGTTGTCAGGAGATGAGAGGATGGGCCGGATGAATGAAAACAGACAGCATGTATGAGAGCCAGTCATGCTTTCATCTATTAACCGTAGCGTCCGTAAGCTGACTTACTGCGTCCTCTCCTTTGATCTTCCCTTGATCTTTATATATTCAAAAGAGCGATGCTTTCTCTCTTTCCTTGTTCCTGCGTAGATGTCGTAACACCTCGCAAAAAGAAAGCGCGCAGCTATAACTCACAGGGTGGGATGAATGGAAAGAGTGGGCTGCACATGTGAAAAACATAATATGAGAGCTGAGTGGGTGCATGTGTCTGGAAGACGCAAACACACGTCTCCAGATTATTATGTGGTTTCATATGATCCTAAGAGAATGGATCTTAAAAGCTTGGGGAAAATCTTCCTGTTCCTAATGGTCTGCATTTCAAACGGCCAATATTCCCTATGAATTACCCTATTATAGCAATAACTACTGTTATTCAACACTACAAATGGTTTATTGGACGACATATACAACAATATATAAAGCACTAGTTATTTCTCTCCCAAAGGCACATTGTTATTTTACGTTTTATGCACATTGTACAAACTTAAAACATTTTCAATGTTTCAAACATCTCGAATTCTAGTCTTAATATTTTTCATTTGTTAGTTCGCTTGTTCGTTTTTTTTTTTTCGTTATTTATTCATTTATTTTTAATGTTTCAAGCCTCTCAAGTTCTAGTCTTAATATTTATTTATTTAATTTTAATTAATGGACGCATATCGTGCCTCTTTTGCAAAATGTAATCTAAGTCTCTGGTGTCTCCAGTATGTGTCTCTGAATTTTCAACTCAAAATTTTCAAAATTAAGCAGAAACGCTGATATTGGTGCCTGCTTCTTTAAATGCAAATGAGCTGCTAATCCCCATTTACCAGTAATTGTAATAAATAAATGATGGTATTTTAAGACGAACTCTCTGATGTGGAAAGCAGAGGATGAATTCGGTTGGACAGGATAGAGTGGAGGGTGTCTGCTCAGTGTTTTCTTGCATTCTTCCTCTAGGGCAGCAGTAGATCAGGGCTATTTTGATACTAACGCTGAAAAAAAGGTAGAGCAGTCAGGGTGATGGAGAAGAGCGGGCACAGGGCAAGCGAGGGATGGATGGATGCGTGGGTCAAGATGTAATAATAGAGAATGAAGGAAGTAAAGCTGGGTGAGAGCGCACTTTGACACGCTGTTAACAGAGACCTGGAACTAATATACTGTGACTTACACAAGTAAACACAAACATACAAATGAGAAAGAGGATTGTGGGATCCTGCTGCGAGTCTGGCTCTAGCTTCCTCTGAACGTGTCCATCACAGAGAGAGACCTGTGTAGTTGTACGAGCAGACGTGCGATGTTGCCATAGCAATGCTTCTGGAAGTAGCAGAGGTCCGTCTGAACTGTTAGTGCGCGCATGATAATGAGTGTGTTTCACTTCGGGGGGTAAGCAGAGAGGTCAAGGTTTATGTTTTGTGTTTATTTCTCCTTTGTATCCCTGATCAGCAGACCCACACAGATTCAGTCTGTTCTCTTCTGCACAGCGCCGATACCTCTGGCTTACTTTGAATAATACAGTACTATTCTCTACTGCGTGTAACGGTCTATTCCGCATACCGCAGTTCTACAGATGGTATCCAAGAAATGCTAAATAATTGCTGGCCGCTTATCGGAAGTGTATAGGAAGGAGATCAGTTTGCGAACAGTCCACCATATCATTGAAAAATCAACATTCGTTTATCAAAAACATAACCAAATGAGCATAATTTGTGTTAAACTAAGCAGTCTGAAGCCTAGACATCAAGAGAAAGAAACTTGCTCTGACTGATCTCAAAACATCTCAGTCTTTTTGTTTTGTTTTAAGATGCATACCGATAATGCTTTTTTGTGTATAAAAATTACTTAAATGTCTATGGACTAATCCTGGCTTAGGCTAAGCCCTGTTTATGAAACTGGGCCATTGTTTTATTTGATTGGACCTATATAAAATGTATTAACGCTACAGTCCTTGTACATTTTCATTGTATGCAATGAACAGCATGAACATTCTACTAAACAACTTCTTTGAGTTCAAATGTTTTTGAAAGGAGTCACCAAGAGTCCACTTATTTCAGCAGCTGAAATCAAAGGGTTTTGGTAAACCAATCTTTTGGGAGTCAATGAACAAATAAGCTAAAATTAAATTCATATTATAATATGAAAGTGTTTTTTGACCTTGCATGCATGTCAACCTGGTGTAGAGGACTCCCAAAACCAAAATATGAACCTCTCCTAACCCATAACAGGGGCGCTTTAAATATCTACAACCTCTTTTTTCTTTATTACTATTATTCTACCAGGGAAACCTATTGATACTGTAGCCTGTTTTATTTTCATCTATCCCTCAGTGATATCAGTGAGTTGTGTGTGTAATCTGATGCCATAAGAGTACAGTATGCACTTAAAATCTGAGACAAGGGTACAGTACAGCATCATCCAGTCCCTCTCAGTTTTAATGATTCATCTGCTATATGCAGGAGAAAAGAGAGGGGAACGCTTATTGTCAGGCTAAGTGGCTTGTCATGGAGCGATTTGAATCTGAAAGCGTTTTGTGTTGCTAAACTGAATGGAGCTCAGGAAGGAATGGAAGCAGAGCTGGCGTCTCAGCGGCCTGATATACCCAGAAGGCTTCAGGCTCGCTCTGCATGTCGAGACAAGCAGAGGCATATGTGGAAATATCTGTAAGGGCATCGCAAAAAGTGCATGTACATCACTGTCATATTCATTCCAATACAAAATACAAGCGCTTTCCCGTCCCATGTGGGACTTAAGTCGAAGCATATCACACACACACACTTCTTCCACGCTTTCCTGCCACATAATAGTCTTTTTCACACTGAATACAAGGGTCAAATTAGAGTATCTAATGTATATTCTGTAGGCGTCCTGGACACCTCCTTTTCCGCAGAAGCCCAAAGGAACTTTTTTCCCCCCTACCTTTCTCTATTAATATTCTGTGAGCAAAAATGAGGCGGGTTCCAGCAACGGCTGTGAAAAGAGAACATGAAAGCACCGTTTCCTCAATGGAAATCCTAAGACAAATGTTAGCTCAGGAGTTTGCGGGAGTCGGGTCGAGATTTGGCCCCCACCAGGGTTACCTCGAGCTTTTTATTACCATGAGAGCTTCTTCATCCTTAACCTGAGAGCAGAAGGAAACTTTAACGCAGCGGCAGAATCGATCAGGGTTTGTTTTAGCCTCAACTTTTCAGAGGCAAAAGGAGGTGAACTCTGCTACTCAACTGCTCTGCTTAAAGATACGGTGATGCTTAGGGGGGGAAAGAGGTAAATTGGTTTAGAAGCCTTGCAGGCACACTAAAATTCACTACTGAGCTGAATCTCAATATCTCTATTAAAGCTGCAGCGCTGGACTTGGCTGTGCAAGGCCACTCTCTGTAAACTTTGCAAATGGAAGGTAAATTGGGCTAAATAATGACCCTCTTCACTGTAGAATAACCACTTTGCCGGCATTTTAATTCTCTCGGCTTATTGATTCATTGACTCTGTCAGTCTCACCCAGGGTTGGGGACAAACTAAAGGGGCGTTCGTGCAATCTGACAGCAATTTTCAATGACAAAGTGACCGGTATCCATTCATTTTCAATGAGAGTTGACACGAGCGACAGAGACCGGAGCTGATGCTGTAAAAGTGAGCTGGATTCAAACTGATGTGCATCTGCAGCAATGCAGCATGGAAACTACCAATCAGAGTGCAGAGAGTGACCAAACTACACCCATAAAAATAAAGCTTCCGAAATGGGGTTTTTGGAAGCTTTTTTTTTTGTTTCCCAGAGAACCTTTCTGTGCATTTTTTTCTTCATTTGAAGAACTTCACACTGGTTGCACACTGTGAAGAACCTTCTGAGCAGTGGATATGGAGGTTATGGAAATAATGCAGATTTTTCATGCAGCCATAGATGCCGATTAAGAGTATATGGAGGCTGAATTACAGTATGTGACATAAATGCTATATTTCATGACAAAATCTTTGCATGTAATTCATCTGTTTTCAGATGATTCTCAGACCTATGACCTTGGAGACGCTTTCATCCACACAGATGATGAATGGGAATGATTTTGTGCATAAAATTTGTGCATTATATATATATATATGATTTTTGTATTTATTTAATTAAATAATTTTCAAAGAATGTAAAAAAAAAAAAGTCTCATGGCTAGCAAGAGGTTTTAATTTTTTGGTAAAATTTAAAAATTTGCTAATCATTTAGCGAATATTGTTTTGGATCTTGAATGTCTTTGCCTTTTCTTGTATTGAGAGTTCAAAAGGACAGTTTGTAGGTTTGATTGGTCATCAGCATGTCCAGCAAGGCATCTGACCTCAGCTGCTCCACAAGGACTGTGGTTTTTATTTAGTGTAACCCTAAGTCATTTTGGAATAGAAAGTGTCAGCTAAATGACTAATTAGCAAAGCGGCAGCAAAAAGAAGCATTGAAAACCGAGGGAAAAAGGTCACACTTCATTTAATTCGCTTTCATCTTTTTGCACGGTGCCCAGTGAGATCTGGGAATGATTAGCAACACTGAATAATGTATAATTGAGCATGACGTGTGTTAAGCAGAAATCGCACTAAAAACGTTTAAAGAGAACTCTTGGTGTGGTGCATTTTATTTTGCAGCAAGCCAGAGTGGATAAGGCAAGGCGTTTATTCTTTCAGTGCATTCATGCACGCACACACACACGCACACACACACACAAGCAATTACACACATTTGCTTAATGTGCAAATTAATTAGCAGCCTTGGCACAGCTCCAGCGTTCATAGTCAGTGTGAGCATGTTAAAGGCACACACACACACACACACACACACACACACACACATTCACATACACGGTGCAGTGATAAGTTGCAAAAATACGTTGGTGGGAGTTCTTCAGCATGCATTGTTTTCCAAGGTGCATTTTCATCGCACGGGTGATTGAAATCTTCTTCTGTTTTATTCCTCTGTCTTTCTTCCTATTCTTCTCTTTGTCTTTGTCTCAAAGAATTTATTTCATGGTATTCATTTTGCTTTCACAAGGGTTACAAGATATGCATGCGTGGTTTCTCTGCACTGCATCAGTAATTAAAGCCCATTACTGACTAGTTCCTACTGTTCTTAATGCCTGCACGGCCTCCCTCAAACTAAATTAATTACTTTCTGTATGCAGTCGTTAGGCTTGTCAATCAAGGCGGCACGCACACACTTCTTCAGTCAAATCTTAAAATCCTCTGACTGTTTATTGTAATAGAGTTGTAAATCACTCAGATACACAAGAGGAAAAACACATGGGGCTTTTAAATAAGCAAGATGTATGTCATAATAATTACTGAACGATCGTTCACATAAATTTACTGCTAATGAGCTGGAGGTCTCCAAACGTTTTAAATACTGACATTTACGTTCGTACTGCGTGTTGAACTTTTCTCAGCATTTCTTTCCAAGGAGCTTAACTTATATATTGAATACTGAAATATATCTTATTAATAGAAAAGAGTTAAATATTTATATATAATATAGTGCTGTCAAAATCCTAATCGCATCCAAAATAAGAGATTTTGTTTACAACGATGCACTGAATGTTCGGCAATAAGTGGGAAAATAATAAATAAATATATATATATTATTATTATTATTTATTTTTTTTTTATTTATTTATTTTTTGACTAGTAATTTAATTTTTTTAATTAATTACACTTTTTTTTTTTTAAATTAAGTATGTCCTTGCTAAATAAAAGTCTGCATTTTGTGTTTATATTTCAATGCAATATATTTTTTCATCAAAGTCTATTCATAAATCTCTTCAGTGGCTTGTAATTACCTTACAAAAACTCAAAGCAAAAACAGAGCACTGTTATGCACTAGTTCACACAAACCATTTAACCCACACAGAGTCTCTCAATTAAACAGTTTTACACCCTACTTTCAAAGCCCCCTGCCTCATAATTTGCATCATTTAGGGCAATTGTAAATACAATTCCTTTTAATGACAAACCTTTCCCTTGCCGACGTAAATACATCGACGTTGTGGCAGAACAAAATCGAAACCCGGTGCGATTCTGAAATGCGTTTGAGGAGATTTTTGTCATATTTTTGAAGTGGTGTGGGAGGCAGAGACACGCCAGTGCAATACAGAGAGAAAGAGAGAGATGAATTATAATTAGCAGGTGTAATTAGAGGCTAGCAGACACTAATGAAGAAGGATTAATTGCTGTTATCATCAAGGACTCTTCGTTAATGCCCTTATTTAATACAAGTCGTCCACATGTTCGTCACGGCAATAAAATCCAGACCTGAAATAGCTCTCACATCTCAGTGCGCTTGGCTCAAGTCTTGACTCATGGATGATGAGACACTGTTGTTCTGATATGATACATGCAGCAGGGGTTTGTTGCATTACTGCTGTTAATTAGTGTCCGTGAATGCAGATTTGTGATTTCAGGCTCTTGATTTGGTTCATTATTCATTTCTGCTGTACTGGGACTTTGTGTTCTATTTTGATTTATTTTTATTTCTAGTTTTTTTAATACTTTTATTAGTAGTTAGTAGTATTTATTATGTGCTGTAGTATGAGAAATCATCTCATCCACTTGAAGATTGTATTATTATTCAAATATAATAATGTAAATAAATGTAAATGTTTTTATTTGAAATGTTTTTTTTAGTCATTTTATCATTTTTTATATTATTCAGTTATTTTTGTATTTATATTTCATTTTATATTAGGTTAGTTTAAATGCTTTAATTTTCATGCTAGTTTTTGCATTTCATTTTTAAGGTCTTAGTAATTTTAACTTTGTATTTTTGTCATTTTTAATAGTTTTATTTAAATAAGAATTTTTGTATTTTATACATTTTGGATAATTTAGTTAATGTAAAAAAAATAAAAATTATTTTAAAGTTTCCTTTAAAAGATATGCATATATTACATACCTGATTACATATCTGATAATTATTTTATGTTATAGTTCTTATTAAAATTCAAAGCTAATTGGTCTCATTAAATACAACAAGTGAGTGACAAAAAAATTATAATCTGCAGTATGAAAAGTGAATATTTTAGAATTACTTGCAATATTATTAAAATGATTAGTATTATTAATGATGAACCTTGAGTGAGTACAAATGGCTAAACAAAAAAAAAATTAACTATCAACCAATACCAATTTTTATAAACAAAAAAAATAATAATATTACTAATAATACAGAAATGTGTTTAAAAAGCTCCCATCCCATGTTGTTGGATTTACTCTTTTGGTTCACTAGTTTCTATAGATGTATATCTGCCTCGGTGTGTGAAAATAGGTTCAATGCATTGTCTCCTTGTTCCATTTATTAATTAGCGGCATGTTATTCAAGTACTTTTTATATTACACACACACACACATTTTTTCTCTCTCTCTGTGTCTGTCTGGGTGGCATTTTTAATGTACTGCGATAAGAAGAGCAAATGGACAAAGTTAATTAAAAAGAAAGGCCAGACAATTTGACAGTTCTTTTCTCTGGCTCTCTCTCTGTCTCTCTGACAATAACAAAGACACGGTCTGTTGAACGGCTCACAGTGGGAACTGTAGCAGTTTTCTGGAAATTCATGGCAGAATAGTTGTGGGATTAGTTGTGAATAGCGAAGGGTTAAGTTGAAAATTCCAGCTGGCTTCGCGGTCATAGACAGATGTCTGAAGTGGGTCTGGTCTGTCGTCATTTTTCTGTCTGTGAGGATGTATTTGTGTGTGTGTGTGTGTGTGTGTGTGTGTGTTGAATCAATACTTCTCTGCCCCAGACGGCCATAGTCCATCAGGGTCTTTACACACAAAACCTCTTCAGTTATCTGGGCTTTATCTTGTGTGGTTGTCTTTTACTCAGACCACTTTACAACACACATTTATCTCCTGTTTAAGAAAGACAGCATTTAGCTAGTGGTCAATGGGTAGTGAAAGATATGATGTGCTTTTGGGATTTTGACATGCTCTGAAGGGTGACTGGGTACTAAATCTCATCTAAAGCCGTCATAAGCAACATTTTCATCGTTTTATGAGCTCATATTCATTTAGAGAGCAGACTGAATATTTGTACTTTAAAAAATGCATTTTCAAACCGCAAACCAATGTAAAATGAGGAGAATAAAAATTCCTATAAAACGGTGAAAAAGAAATGGTGCCTGTGTAGTGTAGTGAAGAGATATTTTTTATAAATACTTAATTATAAATGCTTAAATATATGTATATGTGCATTTTTAACAATTCTCACAAATCGTGTTGTTTTTTTCACTTGGGGTATTTTGAATAGTTATCTGTTTTTGCAAATAAACTCTTCATGTAACTACACACATATATATATATATATATATATATATATATATATATATATATATATATATATATATATATATATATGTATATATATGTATGTATGTATATATATATATATATATATATATATATATATATATATATATATATATATATATATATATATATACGTGTGTATATATATATATATATATATATATATATATATATATATATATACATTTTATATTTTACATTTTTATATATATTTAAAGTATTTTTATTAGCTATAAATATGTTTTAAATTTGTTATAAGTATGTAATAAATATATTTTTACATTTTTACATTTAGGATTTTACGTGTATATATACACACACGTACTGTATGTATATATATATATATATATATATATATATATATATATATATATATATATATATATATGTATATATATATATATATATAATGTTAATATTATCAACAAATCTGTGCTTCGAATACATTTTCAACACATCTGGCACATCTAGTTTAAGCAAACCCCAATCGCATCCATTTGCATGCAGTTTGCACGCACAAATCATTGGTATGTAAATACAAGCACCGTTTTGCCTCAACAAAAACGGCAGCTCTTGCAGTAATTCATCTAAATTTAAATGTGGCGGGCTTTCATTTAGAACTCATGTAAATATAAATAGCAAGAGCTTGCGTTTGAGGTGCTTGTTAATATAATGTAATGTAAATGAATGTGCCAGTATGCAGAGCAGCGTGGTCGGCGGAGCATAAACAGGACGCAGATGGGACCCTCGTCCTCGGTTTTGTTACGGCGCGATGCTCCGTTAACCCTTACCAAAAATGGGAGACGGGACGGGGGTGAGAGGGACAATAAATTGAAAGCAGCAGAGCTCAAGGTTACAACACATCAATCCTGAGAGAGTGGAGAAGAGACTAGTGGGAATGGAATTATAGCAGAGGAGAGAGAGAAAGAGATAGAGAGAGGGTGCGATAAAGCTAGAATGAGAGAGCCTGGATGGGGGGGAGAAGGGAAGTGAAGAGAGAGGAGCGCACATGAGCGACTCCAACCGTGAGAGAGAGAGAGAGAGAGAGAGAGAGAGAGAGAGAGAAAGGGATATAGCTACAGCGCAGTGACCTACAGAGACAGATGAGTAAGTGCTGTGTGTGGAGTGTTACCATCGTATCTTGTTATCAAGGATCCCATTAAGATGGTCCCGTAGCCCTCGCGCTCCGTATCTGGATATTTCTACTTCCATGTGGGATGAGCAGCTGCGCTGAGCGAGAGAGAGAGACCGAGGCGTCCGACATCAACACCATGAGGTACTCACGGAACAGAGGGAACGAGACGCGAGAGAGAGCTGTTTGAGAGCAGAAAGAGACAGGGACGAGGATGATAACGAGCGGGAGAAGAGGAAAGGAGAGGTTTAGAATGAGGAAAGCGCAGAGAGACGAGTGGAGGAGAGGTGTTTTCCTGAAAAGTGAAGTTGGGGCTTTGTGCCTCTGTTGAGGGACTCTACATTAACCCAGATTCTGCTCACTTCAGGCTAGTAAGTTGTTTCAGTTCTGCTCCGTTTTTTATCATTTGTATTGTTTTAGGCTCTTCAGATTTGAATTAGTATAATTCCAAAACTATTTAAAATTTAGTTGGGAGTCCTGTTTCAATTCCTTTTATGTTTAAAAGCTAATCCAGATAAAGTTCCGATTTTAATTTAAATGGAAATCCACATGCAAGTTGGATTTATATTTCAATCAAAACCCAAATGTGATTCAATTTAGGTACAATTTGAGTTTACAGTTGACATTTAAATTCAGATTTTAAATGTAAATGCAAAATGGATTCAATTCAGAGATATATTTAATTCGAAATCACAATACAGTTCGCGTTCTGTACTTTTAAATCCAAATTCAGATGCAATTTGAGTTCACACCTGACATTTAAATCCAGATTTCAAATGTAAATGCAAAACGTATTCAATTCAGAATTCATATTTAAATCAAAATGACTATATATAAAATGTTTTGTATATTTAAATCCAAATTCATACAAAATTTGAGTTTACAACTTGACATTAAATACAGATTTCAAATGTAAATGCAAACGTATTCAATTCTGAATCACATTTAAATTAATATCACAATACTGTTCACGTTATGCATATTTAAATCTAAATTGAGATATAGATTTTGAGATCACAGTTGACATTTAAATCCAGATTTCAAATGTAAATGCAAAGACAGATACAATTCTGATTTACATTTAAATCAAAATTGTTATACAGTTGTACTGTATGATTCTTTTCTAATTCAGATACAATTCAAATTCACATTCCGAAAAAAAATATCAATAATAATTCACATTAAAATATAGATCCAGTTCAAGTCTGAAATGTCAGAAAAAGTAGATAATTTTATTTAGCTAATTATTTGAAGCATACCTGTCAATACTACATACAACATACATAACAGATGGTTATAATTTTTTATTGGATAAGCCATATTTATATCCACTGTAAAACTACTATAATCGCACTCCCAAAAAAACTCACATACGTACATTAAAACGACTATTTGCCGTGTTGCTTGGCGACCACAAAGATTATGTAAACTATAAAAGTAACACTTTATTAAACACTGGTATTTTTTAAAATTCAGTAATACGTCCATATTTTTGAATTTGTTAATGGTATTGTAAATGCTCGAAAAGTCATGCAGTAATAGTAGTGTTCAGTATATCCTGTTCTTTTGTATATAATCTTCGAGTAAAGCCCTGTCTTTACAGTTCCTGTGAGGACTGGCAGTAAAAGAGACTGTCTCAGTCTTTCCCTCTCTCGTGGCTAAGAGCTGGGTAACCGTATATTGTGTTTCGGACAAAAGCAGCCATAAGTGTGAAATCTCTAGGAACGCAGATAAAGTCGACGGTATAGTGTACGAAAGCCAAGGGAAGGGAATGAGAGTGTTTGAAAATGAAATGATTGGCAATAGTATCTGTCTTCGCGATAAACGTAAAGTCCTTTTGTGATTCGAGTGTCACTCCGAGTACACATGTAAGGGACAGGCAGCTGGACGTTCCTCACGCTAATTTTATCTTTGTCGTAAAATGAGAGAGACGCGGATCGCGTAGAGCGAAAATAGAAAAACCGTAATGACGGAACGCAAGCTACCTATTAGACTCTATCATGTGCTTCATATTTTCCCAGAATCCATTAAAAATCACGCTACTCTACCATTCGGAGTATAATTATATACGCTGTGGACCTTGACCATCCTGGTCTAATCTGCCAAATGTCAGTGTGACTTTCCAGAAATATCACGGTAATGTAACAGAAATCAATTGGCTGTTCCTCTGCCGGCCGTTCTCACGGAGCTGAAGGCTCTTTCTGATCGGTACACGCTAGCGTGAAGAGCACCAAAGAGTCAGCTTGGCATCAAAGACGTGTCTTTTTGTCAATACGCTATTGGTTATGTGAAGAATAACATTACTTTGCAAGTTTTGCATGCATGTTTTCATGTGAATGCTGGCGCATGTTTATGAGGATATGGATTCAGAGCGTTGAATAGAGATGGAGGAGGTGTTTTTGTGGCTGTATTTATGTCTCGGAGGGTTAAAGGGGTTTGTGATTCGTCTCTTCAGAGACCGGTGTCTGTTTTCTTCGCTCTTTCATTCCTTTCCTTCTTTTTTAAATGCTTTCCTTGAGGCACACAGCTGTCTTGGCATGAAAACGCTCCCGGTGTCCTCAAAACTAAGTCACCTGACATTACAGACACAAATACTACAAGTGTAATTTGTACTATAAATTGATACGCAGTGATCTGAGACCACTCGAGGAAACTGTTTTTTGCCGGCTCTAATTGAACTCAGTTTAGTTTAGTTGAAGGTAAAATAATGCGAATGCCAGAATGTTAATAATTAGTCCGTATGTCAGTGTACTGTGTGTTGGTCTCGTTCTCATGATTTGAGAAGATCCAGAGATTATAATAAAAGCTTCAACAGAACAACATCTGATAGTCAGATTTTCCTTATACGATTAGTAACCTAGAAATAGAATATTATATTTCTATTCCTATTTTACTTCCAGCTTTGAAACAAATTTCTTCCATGTGCACACACATTTAAAGTTGGATTGTCTTTTTGGAGATTTATGGAGGTTGGTGTATAAAGGGATGGTTAAATTAGTTATTTAGTCTTTGGCAAATGAAATTAAATGATTTAAATATGTAATATATAATTTTCGGTCCACTAACTTGCAGTCTGTCTTGAAGTGTACAGTTCTGTGTTGAAGGCTAATTAAATAAATTCAATTTAGCCATCTGTGTGTCGAAGCAGCAAAGCTGTTGGTTTAGTCTGTTGCATGATTTAGTTTGAATTAGCACAGGCTGACATCTGTATGTTGTGTTTTGGATAAGAATTGGTTCATGTACAAATGATCTGGAGGGAATTTAAGTTATTTCCTTGCAAAAAACCTATATAATTTTTTTGCCGTAAATAAAGAATTTTATATTTTATTGTCTATGCTCATTATATATTGTATATGTATTGTATATATGTATTTGCTTTGTAAATATCAGTTGTGAAATTTTTTGCAATGTAAAAACAAAACTCTTGCTTTGCTAAATCCTAATTCTAATAATTAATTATAATTCTAATAATTCTAGGTCAGAATTATGAGAAAAGAAATGTAACTAAAATTGTTATAATTAGTTGAAATTTTTAATTAAAAAAAAACATTAAATGTTAAAACAATAAATAGTTTGAACATAAATTGTGACCAAAAATTCAAAATCACAACAAAAAAGTATTTAAAAATTTAAAACACTTAAAAATATGTTTAATATTTAGTGACATTTATGACATAGTCATAACTATAATGTCATTACTATGACAAAATTGACAGTATATTTATGACTTATAGAAAAAAAATATTTGATACATCTTAAATATACAGTCATAACTGTATATTTTTTGTTATAACTTTTTATCTGATTATGAATTAGTATCTCATAATGGTCTCATAATCCCTAAATCTCATTCTAAAATTATAAATTTAAATTGTCTTTTTAAATTACTGTAAAAACAATAATTCAATCACACTATTAAATGTAATCTTTATCAAATCTCGCAATATCCGTATTATGCCGTATATCAATATTATATTGCTTTTTTCAGACCGTACATTATAATGTACCCAATCAGGTAATCAGTTTGACAACATAATGTTTTATTTTATATTTTTTTATTTATTTGATCAAAATAGCGTACGATTTTTAATATCAGCCGTTCATCAATTATCAAACAGAAAAGCAGCCATATTTTTTTCTTTGAGTACATCACTATAATAAAGCGACTGTTTATTATATTTATATGGCGACAACATGACTGTCAGCTCTCTGTGCACCTAGATAGCAACAGCCAGAGTGCAGCAGAATGAGAAACAAGCGACACGAGCCGCTTTGAATTTCACAAAGAGGAGTAATACAATATTAAAGAGTCGCTGTGTGTGATAATTCAGTGGAAGTGATGTTCTCAGCATGGATTTACTCTTTGACTCAAAGATGTGACATCTTCACGTTCTCCAGCTCACGCTTCTCCTCTTCAGCTCTGCCTGATTCCTCTGGTTATCGCTCTCTGGCTCTCCTCCGCTTGTTTATGCTCTCCAGTTTCCCCCCCTGGTTTGAGATTAGTCCCTGCTGTGTGCGTGGTGTGTGTATTTAGCTCATGGTGGGTAGCAGTGGGTGGGGTTTTATTTTCCAGCACAGATTAGCAGCTGAGAAGGGGATTCCATCCTATTAAATTATTCATGCTCAAGAAATGATTACAGTGCATGACACAGCATTGTGCATCAATAAAAGCCTTACCCTAGACACTGCGTGTGTGTGTGTGTGTGTGTGTGTGAAGATCCTAATTCATTGGGTTCAAATTAGATGGCGACCATAATATAAACTCAGTGAGAGAGGCAGATTATTCCAAGCACGATTCATCATCTCTCTTTGTAGGAAGGCAATGGTTTGATTTAACTTGGGTTGAGTTGTAGGGCAGAGCTTTTTAAACTTATAAACTTTCCACTGAGGATCCAAAGAAGATTTTCGGGGGACAAATACACTAAGCAGGCACTTTGCAAGTGCAAAAACGGATCTGGTTCACTATTGAAACCGCATATATAAATCTGTACTGATGCCCATGGTTAAGCAGATTTTATTTAAAGAGTTTGTATGCATTTTCTATTCATTTTAAAAGCAGGTATTTTCAGAATATAAAAAAGTAAAGCATTCTAACTAGACATATGGAAGTTGAGGTATCTATGGTGTAACAGCAAAATTGTAAAAATAAGAATAATAACCTCTAACATTGAAGATAAACATATTTCATGCTATTTATTGTAAAGAATGAAAATAGAAAAGGTTTTTTTCTACATTTTTGCTATGTCGCACCATAGGATACATAGGAGTCCAATGTTTATTAGTCAGCTACCCAAATCAAGATGCTGGTACGCATGGGATACTTTTTTCTTACAACCAGACAAAAATATGGTAAGGTTTATTGGGAAAATTATTACGTATAATACAATTTTTGTCATAATTTCAGTGTTTCATCTCATGACTGTATCGCATTTATTTCTTTCATATTTTCTTTCTCCTTTATGGTGGAAATATATGAAGACCTGATTTGCAGAATTTCTTCAGTAAAAATGATTAAATCTTGTATATGAAACCATACTATTTTAAAAGGTGTGTGTGTGTGTGTATATATGTATATATATATATATATATATGCTCAAATTTGAACTTATTTACTTAGCTGCTTTCAGTGACATTGAGTGAACTTTGTTCTCTATTGTTTGTGCCCTGCCTCTAAGCTGGAGCTGTGGTATTTGGTATTTGTTGAGAAGAATGTGGCATTATGGATGGTACAGTGTGTACCGAGAGGAACATTTACACTCAGCGTTTAGAGCAGAACACTAATAAATGTCAGATTATTAAATTAGTCTGGTTGTCTGTAAAAATGTACCATTATAGTTCAAGTGTGCATCTGTCCTTATATCCAGCTTTTAGCAGTATTTTGTCTTAGTCTGAATCCTGTTTTGCATAAATACTACCAGCAAACAGCAGCAGGAGTTTTAGACCGTGCAGCCAGTGGTAAGCTGACTCCTTATGTTGAGTTTATCTACGCGTCCAGGTCATGTCGTAGCCTACATTTCATGTAATATTTTAAGTGCAAGAGTAGCTGCATATTTATATATAGCCCTCACTTACTGCTATTACAATTAAGGTCATTAATAACTTACCACAAACGACACCTCTCTGGCTAAACCACACGCTGACACAACCTCTGTCTTAGCCTGAAGTGAACTTCTCAGCCTCATTTAGAGTTTACAACCGAATGAACCGTAATGTTTTTCCCTGCAGGTGCCACGAGGTGAAGTCAGTATAGTGTGAGCGGGAGCCCCGAGATGGCGACGCAGGGCCTGGGGGCCCGGCTCTTGGTGCTGCTGGCCGTGTTGGCGGTGGCTCATGCCTCCATCTTCCTGACCAATCAGAGACTGAAACCTCGGTTCCAGCGAGACCGGCGCAACATCCGCCCCAACATCATCCTCATCCTCACCGATGACCAGGACATTGAATTGGGTGAGTGGAAAAAAAACTCAAAAACTATTAGTTTCGTTTGGGGAACAAAATAAGTGTGTTACAGTAGCTTGTAAAATGTTTTAGGTTTGTTGTTAGGCACAGCGCGCACTAGAATGTCTAAAACACCCTTAACCATGATGAAATGATTTACATAGCAACCGCAGTACGGTAAAGGACACCAGTTTTCATCTGATTCCAATGACAGCTTAAAGGATCACATGACACTGAAGACTGGGTTTAATCTAGCTTTAAATCACAGGAATAAATTATATTTTAAAATATATTGAAATAGAAACTGTTATTTTAAATTCTAATCATGTTTTAAAATATTAATGTTTTTTAATAATAAATGCAGCTTAAAATACCTGTTTCATATACATTTAAAAAAAAAAAAAAAAAAAAAGGTAGTGTACTGTGGTGTATTTCTACTCCTTTAGTTAATTCACTACCAATTAACCACTTGTAATAAAAAAAAAATCACAGTCACATGTTATTTGCTCCTGAAACAAAGCAGCTCTTTAGAATCTCTAATGGTTTTAGCAAATAAAATCTCTCAGTCTAAAAGGGTTACAGGTACGAGATGGAACTAATGCTGAAAGAACCTTTGCTTGTGTTGAATGTGTTTGTGTGTGTGTGTGTGTGTGTGGGAGCTCATTTATTTTTTACAGGCTGTCTCTATGTGGTGAAAAAGAGACATCTTGGGCTTTGTCAGAGCGGAAGACTATGATTCAATTAGGACGGAAAGTCCCACTCTTCTCAGAGCTGGACAGTGTTGATTTTATATGCACACACGCATGCGTGTGTAAGCTGTAATTATGGATGTGGCAGGGAGAGGACCGTCTATGTCTCGTCTCATTTCCTCTTGAGTGCTTGTCTGAGTGAATGTTGATTTATACGGTATTGTCCATCCATACTGACCTTTGTGTGTAAAGAGTATTTTTGCAGTGTGTATGTTCGTATGTGCTGACCTTTCTGCTTGAATCTGTAGAGGTGTAGTGATCCTGTCTGAAAAGGCCAAAGGGAAACAGACTTCCTGTCTCCGATCGTGTCAATTGAGCCAATCAGGGTGTAGGTTGTGTAGTTTCACTTAGCCGTAGTGTGTTCTCATAAATTATAAAAAAAAAAAATGATAATAATGCATTTTAAAAACTGTCTTTCTGCAGTCTCTCATGCTTACCAAAGCTGTATTTATATGAAAAAACTGTTATTTATTACTGTCATTCAAAGCTGAATTTTTATTTTTTCTGAAAAACAAAAAAAAAACAGTCATCAATGTCTTCGTTTGTTAAATAGCATTTATCATTTAAAGTAAATCTTTTTTTTAATTTTAAAATGTTATGCCTCTTTGATAAATAAAACGTTTAAAAGGGCAGCGTTCGTTCAAAATAGAATTTCCTGTACACCTTTGATTTAATGCATTTTTGCTAAATTAAATATATAAATTTTACTGGCTCAAAACCTTTGAATGGTGGTGCAAAAACAATAGTTTGTCCTCATTTACATTTAAACAATCGTGCATGTGTGTATTTGAACAAGACAAGGTCGAATAAATGCTGAGTAAAAGTGAAAACAAAAGGGCTTTCGAAAAGTATACTGTAATTGAGACTTTTAATAAACAGTGTGTGACTTGTGAATATAAAGCCTGTATCATATATCTCTAAACAAACACATTCATGCACACACACACACACACTGCTGGTGTCACATGAATTCCCAGGTTGCAAACGACCAGGACATTTCCTCTTAAAGGCTGTGATCTCACAAACAGGAAAAATGAAAGAACTGATATCTTTATCCTGTCGATGTGTTGAAGCCAGTCCTCTTTGAAAACGGTAGAGCAGGCTTTATGTCACCTTGAGTGATATGCTGTATGATAGATCTTCTTTCACTCTCTCTCTCGTCCAGGCTCCATGCAGGTCATGAATAAGACCCGGCGGATCATGGAGCAGGGTGGAACGCACTTCTCCAACGCGTTTGTCACCACACCCATGTGCTGTCCATCACGCTCCTCCATGCTGACGGGGAAATACGCCCACAACCACAACACCTACACCAACAACGAGAACTGTTCTTCTCCCTCCTGGCAGGCCCAACACGAGCCGCGCACTTTCGGAGTCTACCTAAACAGCACTGGCTACAGGACAGGTGGAGATCAATCACAAACACACACTGAAAGGATCACTTGGTTAAACTTATGTTACTGTTACATGATATAGAGTACAAGTAGAGGGGAGTACAGTAGTGTAGAGTGCAGTAGAGCGATGGATTCAGCATAGGATAATGTAGACTAAAACAGAATAGAGTAAAGTAGCATAGTAAACTAAAGGAGAACAGCCTAGAGACTGGAATTTGTAGAAGTAGAAAACTGTAGATTAAAGTAGAGTAATGTTGACTGTGGAAGAGTGGAATAGAGTTCAGAAGAGTAGATTGAAGTAAAGGAAAATAGCCTAGAAATTAGCAGAATCATGTGGAATGAAGTGCAGGGTAGAGTTAAGTAGACTATACTAAAGTAAAGGTAGAGTAGAAAAAAATAAAATAGCCTATATTTACAGAGCAGAATATAGCAACATAGACTTGAGAAAGGTTTATTAAAGCAGAGGAATAGACTAAAATTGTGTAGAATAAAACTGAGTTGAGTAGACTATACTGAAGTAAGGATTGAAGTAGAGGAGCATATACCAGAGTAGAGTTGAGTAGACTGGAATAAAGGAGAAGACAAGAGCTTACTGATCAATAGAATAATGTAGAATAGATTAAAGTAGAGTAGAACAGAGTTGATAAAAGTAAAGAGAATAGCCTTAAGATGTGTAGACTAGTGTATAAAAAATACATTGAAATAGCTTCTACCTAATTAGAGAAGAACAGAGTGACATAGACTTGAGAAAAGTTAATTAATGCAGACTAAACCAGACTAACATAAAGTAAAACAAAACAGGCTTGATTAAAATAGAAGAGAATAACATAGATATAAATAAGCTAGAGTAGAACAATGTGGAATAAAGTACACTAACAAAATAATATATTAATAATAGAGAATAAATTAGAGTTTAATACATTTGAGTGGCCTATACTAAAACAGAGTAGAATAGAGTACCGTAGACTGAAATGAAAGTAGAGTAGCCTAAAGTAGAGTGGTGTAGTTGAGTACTTTAAATCTTTATAGTGTAAACTTCATTGTTGGACTAGATTAGAGCCTAATCAGAGTGCAGCAGCTGTGGCTCTACGATCACACTTTTATATCCTCATAGCCTTTGATGATTTCTATCTGAAAAACTTGGAGTAGACACCAAAGCATTATGGCGCTTAACTCTTCCCTACAATAACAACCTGACGTGAATGTAAAATGCATTTCATAGATTGAGCTCTCATTCATTCGTGAGCCGTTTCATCAGTCACGGTTGTGTCTGTTCACACACTCTCACCAGAGATTCAGTGTGACAGGCCCCCAGGTCACACACACTGCCAAACACACTCCCGAAGACTCTTGCACGAACACTGACATAATCTGTCTTCAACAGATGATTTTCATTAAATTAAAACCCTTTGGGCTGTAATAGATGCTTTTGTGCATTTGTGTATGTGATGTTTTCTGTTTGTGACATAGACATCAGGCAGAAGTACCATGTGCATGTAAACATAGCATGACCAGCTGTGAATGTTGCGCCTGCACACACACACACACACACACGCACGCACACACACACACACGCACGCACGCACACCTGGCAGTGAGTCAGGCTTTTAGTGGTAACAGTGATCCATTAGAGCACACTTCCTCTAGGAGAGAGACCGGCTCTGACCAACATCCTCTCTAATGTAACATTTCCAACACAAATATTCATCCATCTTCACGTAGCTCCCTGTCCTCTATTTCTGTGCATGCGGGGTCTGTCTATATGCCCACTGTATCTTCAGTGCCTCTTCTAGACTATTTATCACTCGTAGTGTACTCTATTCTGTTCTGTTCTTTTCTGTTCTGTATCGTTCTGTTCTACGTCGTTTTGCCATTCTCTTCATCATTCTGTTCATCTCTACACAGCTATATCAATACACAATTCTACTGTACTCTGCTCTACTTTGCTAAGCTCTATTCTGTTCTACTTTATGCTGTTCTACAATCATTTATTCTACTCTACTGTATTCTCCTGTTTTACTCTCTTGTTTTACTTTACCCTATTGAACAATTTTCTGCTCTACTCTGTTGTACTGTTTTTCTTCTCTTATTTTATTATTCTGTGGTCTGTTCTGCTCTATTCAACTGTACAATATGGTTTTCCACTTAAATACTAAAATTCTACTATACTCTAACTTGTCCTGCTCTACTCACCTTTACCTCTATTCTGTTTTACCTTTTAATGTATTCTGTTGTACTCTACTTAACTCCATTCTATTCTATTATGTTCCACTTTACTCACCTCTACCTCAGTGTACACATTTATTTTACTGTGCTTACTGTGTTTTCTTCAATTCTTCTCTGTTCTGTTTACTCTATTACTCTACTAAATTACTCTATTAAACTCCATTCTGTTCTACTCTACTCATCTGTAGTATACACTTCTATTTCTTTCTCTATTCCACTGTACCATACTTTTTTCTCTTATCCTATTTAACTCAAATTAACTTTGTCATGTTATACTCGACTTTATTCTTCTTTTCTGTACTCTGCTCTATTCTGCTCTCTATTTTATTCTACTCTACTCTTTATTTCTTTTTTGTCTCCGCTGTATTTTGCTCTCTTCTGCACGCCGTGTCTTTATGATAACTCTACTCTTTTGTGTTTGTGTTTCTCAGCATTCTTTGGGAAGTATCTGAATGAGTATAACGGTACTTACGTTCCTCCCGGATGGAGGGAGTGGGTCGCCATGGTGAAGAATTCCCGCTTTTATAACTACACTCTGTGCAGGAACGGTGTCCGAGAGAAACATGGATATGAATACTCAAAGGTGAGTGTTCAAGGTGGCCAATCATGTGGAAACTCGTTTTTTCAGACTGCATCACCTTTCTTAATTTCTTGTCACGCCTTAATCCATTGAACAGTTTGTCTCTTTTCTGTCACTCTCTTTCTCTCATTGGCTCTCTCTCAAAAGTTCAGCGTCTTTTGTCAGGGTTTATCAGTCCCAGAGTGGCTGATATCCAAGCTCTCTGGCAACAGAAAAGTTTGCTTATTAGTGGGGTGTATATGTGTTCTTGGTAATCTTTTGAGTAGCTGAGACTGAATTATTTTAAATTAGTAGATGAATGATCGGATCTCTGTACCTCCTGTAGGACTACCTGACAGATCTCATAACCAATGACAGCATCAGTTACTTCCGCATGACAAAGAAGATCTACCCTCACCGCCCCATCATGATGGTGATCAGTCACGCTGCCCCTCATGGCCCGGAGGACGCGGCCCCTCAGTACACCACTGCCTTCCCCAATGCTTCACAACACATGTGAGTCTAAACCTACGTTGCATGGCATTCAACTTGAAATTCAAAGCTAAAAGACATTTCAGAATGTCTTAGTATCTGTATTTTCTTTGTCTCTTTTTCGTCTGGATGAAAGCATCACTAAAGTTGCATGAACTCAACCAGTGTGTGTAAAAACTGATTAATGATAATCCAAAAAGCATCTTAAACTTCAGTAGAAGTACATAAGTAGAAGAACATTTAATCATAATCAATTGTAGCATTTTGAGAACCTGCTCAACGCAATCTAGTGGTTTTGGACATTTGAGAAATAGCTTTCTTTGCTAACAGTTTTTGAGTGTAATGGACAAAAATCACAAAAGTGATATCTTTAGATTCAGGGGCGGAGCCAGAAGCTGTCCAGGGATGGCCATGTTTTATATACGCACTGGCGAATCATTACAAGCCTCGTTATGTGTCTTCGACACCTTGCCCTGAAGGTACACAGTACTTATCAGAGCGCCGCCACTTTGTGCTTAAAAAAAATGTTATTAGCTTTTTAATTATTGCTTATTGGAAAAGTTATGGATTTTGTTTAGACAAAATTTAACACACAAACTACTTTGCTGGCACAATACCAAACTACATGTGAAGCTCTCTGCAAAGCTTTAACATATTGACACTAAGCCTTGTGTGTGCCAGTGTCATCTCACACTAAATACACCACCTCAAATTGATAACAGCGCCACCTATTGTTTAAAGTGATTAACCATTCCAGCGTATTGCATATTGCTACATTTAATACACTATAAGAATAAATAAAGAATAAAATTTAGTTAATCATTGCTGCAGTTGGTCTGAAGCTCGCCTCCTTGCTCGCTTGGCTATTTAATTGCTATTAATTATTTTTTAGTTTTTATTAATTATAATTTTTTTGTGCTGTACAGTTTTAATTTTTATATTTTATTTTAAGGTTCAGCTAAAAAAAACAATTTTGGCATCCATTGTACATACTCAAAAACATGAAAGGGGTCAGTGGGAGTAGAGATGAATAGGAAGAGAGCAGAGAAACAGCTGGAAATCATGGATAACATTTTGAGTCGAAATCTTGCTACACTTTTCTCTATTTCTGTCACTCAAGTGCTACTCGATAGGGATGTTATAATGGAAACAGTCCTCTTTGGTTCACGCTAATGTACCCACAGACACACACACACACTTGTTTTTCTCTGCCGGTATCTCCTGCTCTCTTGCTAATTGGCCACCAGCTGGTACCAGACCTTTTTTTCCCAATGTCTCTTTCTCTCCCCTCGTTCATCTCTCCATTTCTGTCCCTCCAGCAGATAAATCCTCCTGTCTCTGTCAATGCTTTTCCCAGGGTCTGTAATCCTCCTGCCAGAGAGAAACTGCCATTCTTCACACACACACACACGCACACGCACACACATACAATCACAGACATGCCGAGTACATGCATGATGATGAAAAGCATATTTGTTAAATCCTGTCTACACGTGATGCATTTGTTTTTAGGTAGCTGGATTTGCTAAATCTCTAGGACCCCACTCTCACTCTCTGTGTACACAGAGTAATCTCTAAATCTCATTTTATAGTTCTCCATGTCTACTGTTGTACCCAGTGACCTCATAAATTCAGCCTCTGGATACAGGAAATCTCTGGACAGAGGCCGGATGCATGAAAATCTGCTAGTCAAAAATGAAATAAATGTGATTTATTTGCATTTCTTGAAATAAAATTGATAGTTTTGTAAAAGTAAAAGTTACCTTCAAATTTCAGTTTGAATATATTATTCAGCTCTCTTTAAATATTAACAGTTAACTACAGTAAACTTCCTTGCTCAGTGCATGAACCCAAAAGAGAGAAATGGCCACATGTAATGCACTATAAATTGCATGCTGACATATTTCAAAAACAAGCTTGAAGATTTACATTAATGTACTTGTATAGAATATATTTCATGCCCCAGATGCATCCGACAGCACACACACAGATATATTATCTAGTTAACACACCGCAAATGAGCAAACAAAAAGCCTCTAATGTACTAAATTCTATCTCTGTCTGTCTCTCTCAGATTCGATTTGCTTTCAGGACATTGTGTCTCTAAGCACAAAACCACACAACCATGAGCTCCCATTTCTCTCGCATTCAAGCAAGGAAAAGAGAGGGAGAGAGCAAAGAGATATAGTACTGTCAATGAATATCACTGTCTTTCCTGAAATATTGAGGCGTCAGGAATAAAATCAGACAGAATGCTCACAAACGTGCACATTCGCTTTCTCAAGCTGGCTGATGAGGGGGAAAACCAAAATAGATGAATAGATATTCATGTTTTGATTCTTCAAACAGTGTGTGTGTGTTTGTGTGTGATAAGCTTGCTGTTGCAGTTTAACAGCCATTTGATTCACCATTAGAGTAGATATAAACCAGGAGATGCAAACCTGCCCACTTTATGATTCACATAAACATCCATCATCCCTTCAAAGTAACTGAGAGTCTAGAATTTAATGTGCTTTTATTATTTTTCTGATGTCATCTCGCTTTCACCAATAAAAAACAAACAGCCTAGTTCTTGTTTTGCACGTCCAGTCTCTTTCTGCACACAAACTCCTCATAAAACATGTTTTATGATTCACATCCACCTCTATAACATCACCACCTGTCTGATTGTACCTATATTGCAAAGAAATATGTAACTTTTTTTCAGCCGGTAGCCATGAAAAATGGCCGCGCTCCACACATGCATTCATATACATGTGTCAAAATTCCCCAGAAAGCCTCTCTTAACATCCCATGAAAAATTCCCAGGACCGACCTCATTCTCTCCGGTCAGTCTCCAGCAAACCACCCTCCACCGTCCATAATGGCCTCCCGCTGGTCCTGTACTTCTCTGCTCCTTGCCCTCGTACAGTGCCGTATGTGATTAACCCCTCGTTGCCCCTCAGACTGGCGCAAGGCCACTGCAGAGATATTGTCCAAATCCTCACAGATAGTCAGAGGGCGTATATTATTCGGTGGGAAAATCCCCTTGTTCTCATCGCCGCGTGATCCCGCTGCACCTGTTTCATCTCCATCACTCTTGTGATGGAGGGAATAATGAAAATATGATCGGAAAAGAACAAGAGAGGGAGTAAGAGCGTTTTGAGAGGATTAAAAGGATTATATGTAGACCAATAAAGAAGATGAAACCAGAGAGAGAGAGAGAGAGAGAGAGAGAGAGAGAGAGAGAGAATATGCTGTTTACTGTCTACATAGGCAGCTGCCTTCCGAGGCCGTATTCAAACTGTGATGAAATCTCATGTGACTTATTTGGAGCACTTTGTATAGGCAGCAACTAGCATTTCCTATGTCAAGTACACCGGACTCAATTAAAAATTAATTCTAATCTGATGCTCTAATAAGAAATGCAGAGCATGCACACAAATATTGCATTAAATGATGTGTTCAATTCAATAATTTTCTGTATTATATAAAACCCTCCTTGTACCATTATAAATCAGCTTCAGTTTTGCATTAGCGTGTTGCTAAGCTAATATTAGCTGAAATATATCTTGATAGTCTGAACTATTTCACGAAACAGTGTTGTGAATCAGATTAGATATATTTTTACTCTACTATTCTGTACTTTGTAATAAATTTATAATCGACTTTTCTGTTTACAGTCAATTCCAGTCTGGCATTAGCATGATAGCTAAGCTAGTGTGTTGAGAGCATAAAGCTTAAAGCTTGCATGTCTCTTACAAAAATAGTCCACGATTTTACTACAAATAAAACCAAAAATACATTGTTACTATTTAAACCATGGTATCCCAAATTAACCAAGGTTTTGCAATTGGTAATCAATGTGGCAAAAAAGCATCGTTACTTTTACTGTATTATGGTTATTTTTTTTACAGGCTTTTACATAAGCATGTTGCTAAGTTAATGTCTTGATAGTCTAATAAGCTTAAAATGAAATATAAAAATTTTGTGAAATAAAGATATGAATCAAATTAGAACACTTTTCTGTATTAAATACTATATTTCTATTGAACTTTTCTGTTTGCGGTCATTAGCATGTTGCTAAGTTAATGCCTTGCTTAGTAATCACGAACTAACCATGGCTTTGCTGCATAGTGTATGGTTTTATCATGGTATCTGGAGCAAAAGTGTGGTCATGCAAAGGGTAATCCAATATGCCACTTTTACTACAATAAAACCACGGGGAGAATCAAAAATAAAGCTAAATTACTCCAAATTGTCAGTACTGAATATAATATTTATCAACTATTCTGTTTACTGGGTTCTGTGTATCTTGAGCAGTACTGAAACCCTGTTGGCTGAACAAACCTGAGCAATCAGGAATTTCTTAAAATGCACAAAAGACTGCCCATTTTAGCACATTCGAAGTGCATAAGCATAGACGTAAAGATAGAGCGGCGTTGAATGAAGTGTTGTGTTCGTGGAATAAATTAATGAACTTGTATTAGATTAAATGCAGGAAAAACAATAGAAAAGGTCAACGAGTGAATAATGAATCTTTTTAGTGAAATCATTCAAATGACAGAACAATCAGCTACTATTTCTTAGCGTTTGGAACAGCAGTAGGGAAACATGAATTAAAGTATCTCCTATTTTCCTATCTTAAAACACGTCTAAGAAGACGGCACGCTTAGTTTTGAATCAGAGCTACTGTATAGACACAAAAAAGAAGTGTGAGAAGAACAGCAGTGCACTTTTTTTCAGGTCCCAGTACATAAATAGATAAACTAAACAGAGACGGAGAGTTACAGTGTCCCTTGTTAGTCGCTAAGTTGCTATCAGTTTAAATATACGGCACCCTGAAGGCCAGGCAGCAGGCAGATCAGTGCAAAGATGCTCACATTGATTTGTCTGTAGAAGGACTTTAAGTAATGGCTGTAAACAACAGAGCTGGGGGCTTTTAATCACAACTGTAAAGGCATGGAGTGTAAGTGCTGTTTGTTTCTAAAAGGCCTCTCACGCCTGTCACAGGAGCGAGGAGGAGGAGCTACAAACACTCCTCTCTCTTTTTACCCCAGAATAATGGTTGAACAACCATTACATTCACAGAATGTCAGTCTGTCAGTCAGCGCCTGAGAAACCATGAGACTGTAAAATTGCAATGTGTCATTTTTGAAAAGACGGAAGAGAAAGCACACAGTCGATTGCTGTCATTTGTAATTCTGACCATGCAAACGCGCACACACACACACACACACACAGACGCACCTTCATACATTCGCGCAGACACAACCCAGCTGTCAAAAACTGTCTGCGTGCTTTCCTCCGACATCAGCAGAACAGAGTCGACAAACAGTGTCTGGAGACGCTTTGAAAACTCTCTCCATTTCCCTCAGTCATGCTTCAGCAGGTCCACTGACGGTGACTCTCTTCTTCTCCATTCAGAACGCCCAGTTATAACTACGCCCCTAATCCAGACAAACACTGGATTATGCGCTACACCGGCCCCATGAAGCCCATTCACATGGAGTTCACCAACATGCTGCAGCGCAAGAGACTGCAAACGCTGCTGTCCGTGGATGATAGTGTGGAGAAGGTACATATACGCTGTAGACATAAACGACAAGAATTACAAATAATATAAAAAGAATGCAGTTTCTTAAAATAATGTATATAACCAATTTCTATATATGTATATATTAGTGCTGTCAAACGATTAATCCAAAGTAAAAGTAGAAAAAAAAATGATATAATTTATGTGAATATAAATATATACATGTCAATACATGCACATATATTTGAAATATATGCTGTATGTGTCTTTAAATATACATAATTAATATACACAGTACACACATGTATATATTGCAATCATTGTTATTTTAGTATCGATTATGTTTTGTTATGGTATTAACAGTATTAATGTTTCATTTTATTAGTTAATAGTTTTTATCTTTTTTTAAATATATATATATATATATATATATATATATAAATACTGTATTTTATCTTTATATATATATATATATATATATATATATATATATATGTGTGTGTGTGTGTGTGTGTGTGTGTGTGTGTGTGTTTAACTGCTGTACGTTTTAGTTTTTATTTTGCATTTTTATTTCAGTTTTGTTTTTTGTAATTTTGGTACTTTAATTTATTTTCAATTGCATAGGCCATGTTTCCCTTTTTTTTATTTTATCATTTATTTTAGCTTAAATTTAAATACCAAAATTATTTTTATTGCACAGTTAAGTAATTCATTCATTCATTTGTAAATGTAAGTGCGATTTTTGCTCAAGAGAATGAAGAAATCCCATGATGCTTTTGTTTAGTTTTTCTCCAGAAGTTTAGCTTGACCTCAACCACAAAAAGGCTGTTGTTCCTAGTAATCCGTCCTTCCATTCATATGTTTCTTCTGTCTGAATGCAGATATACAACATGTTGGTAGACACCGGGGAGCTGGACAACACGTACGTGATCTACACGGCTGACCACGGATACCACATCGGTCAGTTCGGACTGGTCAAGGGGAAATCCATGCCCTACGAGTTTGACATCAGAGTTCCCTTTTACATCCGCGGCCCAAATGTGGAGGCGGGAGGCATGTGAGTGTGTATCCAATGACAAGACAAAGACATCCCTCAAAAAAAACCTTTGCTTTTAGGTGGTAGAATCATGATAAATGAACACTTACATTTATTCATATATATTAGTATCATATATAATTAGATAATTTAATATAACATTTACTTTTAAATGAAGTCTACGTTTGATTTGAGTGGTTTCAATTACTTTCCAGTGTCCTGCCATATAAAGAGAGAGAATGAAATCAGCACATGTTGCAGGCCGTATCTGAACCCGCGTCCTCCCGGGAGCACCAGACCAGAGCTCTCTCTTTCTCTCGTCAGCATTTAATATCATTAGTCACTAGGTTTACCACTGCTGTGTGATCTGGCTTCTCTCTTTCTCAGAAAAGCTGATTAACAGCAGTAAAGACCACTCATGTGAAGACCACAAGACTTTTTTACTGTGAATGAAAGGCCCTGAAAAGCGGATAAAGAGTTTGGCTGGAGACTCAGGGTGAGAAAGGCGCAGCTGGGGCCAGTTCAACATCAGATGAGCCTTCAGGCAATGAAAAGAGAGAGAGACGAGCCTAATTTACTTTTTGAAAACTGAGCGGATGCGATTGGATTAATCTCCGCCGAGTTTCAGTCCGCTGGCTTCACAGGATTTGAAACGGTCAGCTGAAATTGACACTTCAGTTTTGAGTAATTTTTTTAATCAAATTGAAGCGCCGCAGTTAGGCACGTCGAGGGGTTTGACGCGTTCTCCAGCATCAGATGGTTAGCTCGTTTCATCTCAACCAGGCATGCTTACAAGGGATGTAAGAGGATTTTAAATAGGCCAAAATAAACAAAAACAGCTAAAAATGAAGATGCCAGAAGAAGATTATGATGATGATAATAATAAACTTACCTTTAAAAGTTGCATCTCAGAATCTTTAAAAAAAAAAAAAAAAAAAATATATATATATATATATATATATATATATGTTTAATTTAATTAAAATTTAATTAAAAACCCATCTGTATGTAAACTCTTGAGTTCTTGAATCTTCTGACTGAAATTATACAATTATTTAATATTTTTTAGAATAATTTTATTGTTTATTCATTTATTTCTTTTTTTTAATAGTGTGCTGAATGTATTTGGTAACACTTTAGAAGAGGTTACATTTGTCAACTATTAACTGCAATTTAAAATTTAAAATTCTTCATTTGCTGCTTATTAATATTTAAGATATTTGTTAAGTTTGGGTGTTGGGTGGGATTAGGGTGTAGAATAAGGTCATGTAGATTAAGGCAGTAATATGTGTTTAGTTAATAAATGGCTAATATTTTAGTAATATACACACCAATAAGAGATTAATATGTGCAAACAAAAAAAAGTGTCTATTTTTATTCAGTTTTACTTTTCGGCATTTTAGTACTTTAGTACTTACTACTATATTTATTTTATTTCAGTTGTCTAAGTAACATTTCACATTTTTGTTCACATTTTTTTAATCTTTAAAATGTTTCATTTAATTTTATTTTATAACAGTTAATCTATTTATTCTATTAGTTAGTTTGTTCATTAATTCATTATTGTAAGAAAATTTCAAACATTTCATTTTACAAAATTATAAATATCTTCTAACGTAATATAATCTAGACACAATCACTTAGTTTTGCACTAATGTTGTTTTAAATAAAAAAAAGAAGTTGAAAAGAGTCAGCTTTGTCAGTACAGCAGAAGCACTTCTCAAATATCTAGTGTTATTGTGTTGGACACTGGGGGCCTCTGGAGTCAAAAGGTTTGAGGACAACTGTAGCGTTCACATTTATCTCAATGACAGTTGCTCAGGTGGCACTTGCAGCCCTGCTATGTGTGTGTGTGTGTGTGTGTGTGTGTGTGTGTGTGACCTGCATGCTGCCACTCAGTGTGCGTCTGATTGGCCAATAGTTCACTGTGTGTTCACCCATCCTAAGTGACGTCCCAAATCATACAGGCACAACAAATTATATATATATATATATATATATATGCACTTGGGAAATTACGAAATGTAACCATCTTTTCCACCGACTGAGTGAATGATGATTTTCAGTTTATTACAAAAGAATACAACATGCTACGTTCGAAAAAATAGCAAGGAAATAGCAGTCACCATGCAGCGTATGCTATATACAGCCGTATTCCATTTCGAGCAAGTCCTGGATCTTATTATCAGTCAGTGCTCATGTGCTGCTCTTCTGCTTTCTGACCATTATGTCAAATGGCAACCCTCTCTTCTGTTTCCATAGCAACCCCCACATCGTGTTGAACATAGACTTGGCGCCCACCATCTTGGACATCGCAGGGATGGACGTTCCCCCAGACATGGACGGCAAGTCCATCCTCAAGCTCCTGGACACAGACCGCATGATGAACAGGTGAGGATGTGTCCTGAAGAAATAATATACGGTGCTTGTTCATTTTTGTCCACTTGACTGGATCGTAGATAGTGGAAGTGTTAGTTTATTGATCAGTAGTACTTTTACTGTTATACTATTAAGTGAGTTTATTGATCAGCACTATTATGTGCTAAATTGGTTACATCAGCAGAATTGAAAAAAGTCAAAATTAGACACATTTATTAAAGAAAGTTTGGTGAATTCACTCAGAATGTTCTCCATAATATATCTCCGTCTCCAACCATTTGATGAAGAATTCCTGCCATGATCAGTCAAAAATGTCTTGTACTAGGGGTGTGAATATTTAGGAACCACACGATTCAATCTGATTTCAAGATTTTGAGAGTCATGATTCGATTCCAAAATGATTAGTGAATAACATCGCCTTTAAAATCCAAAGTTTTAAAGTGCACCTTGTATTTTTGTATTGTCTCAAAAAAAAAAGAGTTGACTCTGAATCATTGAAACGAGTCTTTTTTAAAAGGAGTCCCATGCCAACACGTTGATGTCAACACGAAGCATTAGCATACTGTCCGCCCACTTGGTCTTTTCACGTCGGTCTGAATAAAAAAACGCTAATTCATTCTTCACTGCTACGTATCACTTTTGCGGCAGTAAAAATAGCGGTTTCCACGGTAACGCTGTACACAAAGCAGCACTGAGCTCACAAACACAGCTTTATCAGACGTTGTGAGGTGAAAATGAAACCGATCGACCAGTTATTTCAGTTAACATGTTGTGTTTTTTGATCTCGACCTGTTCTTGGGGACTCCCAAAACCAAAATATCAAAGTTTTATTGCCCATAATAAAACAATTGAATGTTAGTTTATTGTCAGCTAATTAAATAGCTTCAAATTAAATAATCTTCTAATTAAATGGCTTCAAAACAAAAGAAATTGAGAACTTTTTTTCTTTTATATGATCTTCTATATAAACTTCAGTTGAACAGCACAGAGCTTGTGAGCAGCGCAACATCCTAGCAGTACAACGCCTTTTGTGAACACAAGGCAGTCTATAATTAACCTAATTTACATATAAAGGAAGGAGGTGTGTTTGCGATGAAAAGAATGACAGAAATGTCATTTTCCGCAAATACCCACAGCGCAGTGCTGTTTCAGCACATTTGGAACCAGGGTGAACTGGTTTGTGGGTGGTTTGCGAATAAAACGCATGCAGAAGCGGCACGTCTGTTTAATAAATTCCCTCTTGATTTCTCAGCGCAGAATCAACAGCGCTACATTACTCGATCAGTTTGTAATCCTGAGGCTCCTGAAGATAATGACGCATTGCATTTAGCCTAATCCCGAGGCTACCGGAGCAGTCTGAACAACACCTCGCCTCACTTCATTGTCACTGAGTGGCAGCAGATGGCGGTCTGCCAGGCATCCTACTGGCACAGAGCCCTTCATCACCATGACACCTGCTGAAATCTCATCTCTGCACTCTTCCGCTAGCCCGCGTACCTCTTTTATTTCAGATGAGAGGAAGAGATGCATATCTCAGCAGGAGGTGGGGGGGGACAGGAAATAAGAAATCCGGAGGGAAGAGGGGCTTTCAGGAAAAATGAGTGGCAGGGAGATGGAGGGCTTGAGCTTCCCTTGTGCTCTCAATCAGCTCAGATAGACGCTGATTAAATAAGGACCTCTATATTTCATCAGCCGCCACGTGCTGAGGTGTCGTAATCGCTTTAGAGGGCATCTCTAAACAGCATCTCTTTGGGGGTTTGCCGGGTGGTCGGAAGAACCAAAGATATTCTGCTCCTAAATATGACTAATAATAAGCGTTTGTGATATGACGCTAGTAAATCGTGAATGATCAAACTGTTTCCACAAAATGACTTTACAGTTGTGGTTTATGAAGCGGTTGAGTGCCTATTTGTTAATATCATTGAAATAAAGTGAAATATGAGCCATATTGTTTGGTCAAAACGGCCCGTCATTATTTCTTCTTTTATATTTTTTTGTTTCCTGTGTTTTCTTAGACATGGAAAGTAGCTGTGCTGTACTGCTCGTAACTTTCCAAAATCAACATTTTAGGTTCATTTCAGATTTTATTTCTGACACGTTTGAGGGTTATAAAGTGCTAGAACTGTCCCGATATCCTGATGATGAAAAAGTCTTATTCAGAGAACAGAATTTTGGAAAAACAAAGTGGAAGTTGGTCGTTGAAAGAATATTATTTCTCGAAAATTATTATGGAAGCCGATTTCTGCCACTGAATAAAATATTGTAAAAAAAAAAAAAAAAAAACTGGGTATTTTCTCAGAATTGTTGTTGAGTTTTAAAGTCAGACGTGCATGATCCTAATAAGCATTTTGAGAAAAATTAAGATTATTAAGATATATTAAGATCACAATATTTACATTTTTTCCCAGAATTGCAAGTTTATAGCTCGAAAACCTGTTTTTCCGACATTTCGAATTTTTTTTTATATATAAACACTCGGTTATGAGTTTATATCTCACAATTCTGACTTTATTTCTCAGAAATGCATCGCACTTAATAACACGCAATTGTGAGTTTTTTTCCTCACAATTCTGAGAGAAATGTCGGAAGTGGGAGTTCATATCAAACAATTCTCTTTTTAACTTGTGATTCGGAGCAAATAAATCTGAAACACAACTATGAAAAAAAAGTCTACATTTTGAGATAACAAGAATTATAGCGTTGTGATGCGAGCCCTCTTGGCAACATTTATTAGACAAGCATGGCTAGTTTAGTTGTTACTAAGTGAAATGAATGACCTAATGAGTAAGACAGTATTTAATGTAAATGATTATTACCGTGGCGACCATATAGCGCACCTCTTTTCTATTAACCCCATAATTTTAACGTGCTATTTATGTCCTAAATACCAATGGCATGGGGCGAAGTGCTCAAAACTTTGGCTTTGAAGTTTTTGCAGTGATGATGCCTTACCAAGTACCGCTAACAATAGGTGTCTGAATAGGAGAAAAGGCCAACCAGAACACTCCTAAATCTGGCAGAAGCTCCTGCGGAGATCAGAGAGAGTGTGTGAGAGCACCGATCGATAGCTCATATCTGCAGAGAAGGTCAGGAGGTGTGCAGAGCACTTGTGTTTCCTCACCTCCGCATCTCCTTCTGTATTTCATCAGGGATAGCAGAGGCGAAGAAAAAACACTTTAAATTGCAGGCTGGATTTCAGTTTAAGCTGTTTGTCTTTTTTTCGGCATTGAATTTTTTTTTCAATTTCGTGCCTCAACTTGTTGCATTTAGTCGTCGTTAGGGTCTGCCGAGAAATGGACAATTTCTGGACAATTTGCTGTTCCAGGTGATCAGTAACAAAGCCGGTAGATCAATATCCATCCGTCTCTCTCCTAATTACAGGTTCCAGCTCAACAAGAAAGGAAAAGTGTGGCGGGACTCGTTCCTGGTGGAGAGAGGGTGAGTCAGCGCAAATTAAATGTGAAAACAGCCGGAGAGCTCTGGGTTTTTGGTGTGAAAGGTCAGCGTATGTTTATTCAGATAACATGAGCTTTTCCTCTCCTTCTCTGGTGACAGAAAACTGCTGCATAAAGTGTTGAATGATGGGAAAGATGTGGCCCAGGAGGAAAACAACCTGCCCAAATACCAGCGTGTTAAAGACCTGTGCCAGCGCGCAGAGTACCAGACGCCATGTGAACAGATCGGTCAGGTACAACAACATACAGAACACTATCTAGCAATATTGAACAGTTTATTAAAAAATATATATATAAAGATTATGCAAACACAATTCCGCAAATGTTGGGACGTTATTTAAAACTAAATCAAATCACGTCATATTTCATGCACAATAGAACATAGAGCGTATGACAAATGTTATACTTTTATTTATTAAATGGGATCATTTCAAATTCGATGCCTGCTGCAGGTCTCAGAAACAAAGGGCTGAAAAAGCAAGACATTTTGAAAAGATGCAGCTGGGAGAATATCTAGCAGCTGAGTTAACTGACATCAGGTCTGTGACGTGATTAGCTGTAAAAGAGGCAAGTGTCCAATCTGTTAAAGAGTGTATAAAAAGATGGTGGAATGCTTTAAAAACGTTCATCAAAGTCCTATTTTAAAGTCTTTGCATATCTCGTCATCTACAGCGCATATCATCAGAGAAATCTCTGTGCATAAGGGACAGAGATTTTAAACTTTAAACTTTAAAGAACATGGTAAACATATCCCCCGTCCCAGCTGTTTCAAGACCTGTAGCAGGCATCAAATTTGAAACGAGCTCATTTTGTGCATCATTTCTCAGTTTAAACATTTATGTCATCTGTGTTCTACTGCAAATAAAATATTGCCTCATGCGATTTGAAATTCTTTTAGTTTTCATTTTATTAAAATTTAAAAAGCGTCCCAGCATTTCCTGAATGCGTGTTGTATATATGCAGCAATCCGCTGCTCCACACTGAATGCATTCAGAGCGGCACACATGAAGTTATCCACCGAAATGTCACAAGCAGCGACTTGATGTGATAGTGAAATTGCTATGTAGATGATTTTTGGACATTCCCATCATAATGTTATTGTTTGCCTTTCAATTTGACTTGCAAATGAGCAAAAACTCTACTGCTGACCTCAATATGTCTCACAGACTATTTAAAACACTAAAATCTCATGTTCAATCGTTTGTGCATAACATAATAAATATTCATGAGTCTTTCACCAGCTAATGCCATCAGAACCAGCACGCCTGTGAAACACTACTAGTATGCACCGCCCAGGAAAAACACCTTAACATTTTCATATTCTTTACAATACTGCGCATAGCCGCATTTATCATATTTAATGGTTCAAAAAGCTCATTGAGCTCACCAAGGCTGTAATTTTATATAAAAAGCACAGTGAAACGATAATAGCAATTATAATTATAAAATAACATGCTAATTTTTTTACCAAGATTCGTTGATGAATAGAAGGTTCAGAAGAACAGTGATTATGTGACGTATAAATCGTTTGGAAAATTAACAATAAAAACAATTGAATGAATCCTTGCTGAATAAAATTTTTTAAGTTATCCCAATCTTTTGAATGGTGGTGTTAATAATAATAAGAATAAATGTTTCTTGAGCAGCGGATCGACATATAAGTATGATTTCTGAAGGATCATGTGACACTGAAGGCTATAATAATATTTTAATCAAAGAAATGCAGCCTTTATAATAAAAATGATATTATTTCAGACTTTTACCTGTAGTAGAGTATGTAATTACAGAGGTACCACACTAAAGCTACTCAACCGTAATGTGACCATGACACTATGTCCGCAAACACGGTGACACTTTTTGGCGTACTTTGTCATTATAGAGTGTCTATGTGTGTGTGTGTGTGTGTGTGTGTGTGTGTGTGTTTGTGTGAGCCGTCTTATGAAACAGAAGTGAGAACAGAGAGATGTCTGAGCTGTCAGATCAGACACCTGAAATTTCATGCTCTCACTTTCACTCTAACAAGACTGGCCCGCTGCAGTTCTCCAGGGACCTGCAGCCCGTTCCTGCATTATCTGTTCCCTCCATCCCTTTCTCTTTCCTCCCTCTCTTTCTTCCGTTTTTTTTTTTTTTTTTTTTTATGTCAGGCTTTATTCCTCCATCTGCTTTTCCGCTTTGATCAAGGAACAGTCTGTCATTACATACCTTCACACTTTTGCAAGCGAGAAAAAAGTCTAACTTTCAAACCAAGAAAAAAGGGAAACTTGCACCTGCAGAAAGTGTTGTTTTTGTGCAGCATGCGCTGTCTGCATTGTTTTAACACCTTATTCGCTTAAAGAGATAGTTCAGACCTGTGACGAAGCACTAGGCGGGACGGGGGCCCTCTGCAGCTTTATTGGAGTAGTCGACACAGGCAGGGTCAGAAAACGGTAAAAGAGGTATATACAGGACGGGGGGGCGGAGTCCATTAAGCGGCCTGAGAACAATCACAGAAACGGGGAAATGGTCCAAGGTGGACAGCAGGTCATCCGGGGGCTAATCGAGACTTGTGTGAGAGTGGTTTTCATATGTGCGTGCTCAACGCTCCAAAGTCGGTGATTATTCGATGGCCAGAGTAATACCTTGAAAGAAACGTATAACTTTTCGACAGGAAACTTCATCAGAAAGCTCAAGCGCCTATACAACCTATTTTTGTTTTTTGATGTCATGGCTTTAATTTTATAGCAAGTTAAGATTCCAGAGCACTTTTAATTATTTATTTTTATACATATAGTAGGCTTTCTCAGACTTATTTGTATAGCAGCGCTATTCGTTATGCAAAAAGAAGTTCCAAAGTAGTTTTACTTTACAGAAACTCTTGATGTTAATATTTACGCTGTCCTGATATTTGCAGATTAGAGCTGTTTTTGCAATATAGTGTATGCGCTTTAACTGAGTATAATGTGTGTATGCAGATAAAGTTGGATATTACGCACATCCATTTTTATATATAGTTACATCATGCAATAAAAATAAAAGCATGCCTTTGAAAACGAGTTATATCGATTTTCAGGTAACATGCAGGTAATATATATGCGACGTCACACATAGAGCTGTGCAGTAATAACTGTGTGATACATTTTGCAGTGATTTAAAAAAGCTGCTGATACAAAATACCGCATTGGCCCTCATAGCTAGATTGATTTACCAGCCCGTGTCTTCAACTACAAGGCCGCTAAAGAAAGAGCGACTAAAAAGAAAGACACGTTTCTCTCATCTGACTGAACGTGTGCAGCCCTGAGCGCTCCGTAACTTATGTTCCTCATTAACGAGGCTTTTAACGAGGTGGATTTGTGATAATTACAGCTGGGTAAGAATGGCGAGATGAGGCGGGGGGGTTCATTTTCACCTTTTACTTCCGCCGTATAAGCGCACGGCGAAAAGTTAATGGGTGTTGATGGTGTCAAACAAATTGGGCTCGTGAGCAGACGCTGTCAAATACAGTTCAGTCACAGAGGAACGAGCTAAGAACGTTTTACTGGAGAGAATAATATGTTTCGCCTTGAGCTGGCTTACTGTGGTACAGGTAGTTTTTGAATGATGTATTATTACACACCGTGTCTGTGGCAATGCACCTTTTGTTTCTGTCAGTGCGTATGAATCGCATGCGGCTGTCTGTCTGTGTCTCTGCAGAAGTGGCAGTGTGTTGAAGACGCCACGGGGAAGCTGAGGTTGTCTAAATGCAAAGGCATGGCCAGTCTGTCTGCAGTGCGAAAGCCGTCTGTGTCCAGCATCAAATCGCAGATGTATCTGCAGAGCATGAGCGCTGATGTCGGCGTGAACTCGGAGCCTCAAGGCTGCAACTGTGAACCCACCGGCTACAGGCTGAGCACCTTCTCCAAGAATAAACTGTTCTCCAAAAAGAGTGAGTCTGAGCAGACAGTGAGCTGCAAAAACGCACACAGCAACAAGTCCTCCAAAAAAAAAACCGTGCAGGATATTCTCTGCGCCTCTGCTGCCCCCTAGTGGAGGTGAGGCGTAAAAGAAGGAATCCTCTACTGTTCCTCCTTAATAACAATAAGTCTCATAAAATTTGTGGTGCAGAGTATGTGAAGGAAATGTCCTCTAAAAATACTATACTAGTGAGAGTAACATCTTTCAATCGTTTCATTTTTATCTTATTCTGCATTTGTCCAATTTATTTAGACTTATATCAACTCTTTATATATTGAAGTCTTTATATATTGAATACATAGTGAAGTTAATTCATTATTTTACATTTTATTTTATATTTATAGTATATATAATATATATTGTTTTGTATGTATTAATTCAAAATATTCATTTCATTTTAATTATATTTAATATAGAATTCTTATTATTTAATGATATAATATATGTATTTATACTTGAAATAATAATATTTTGTATTTAATATCATTAAAACATTTCATAATATATTACAGACAATCATTATGTTTGTACACCACCGGTCACGAGACTTCTCTAAAGTCTCTTTGTAACAATTTGAACAAAAATACAGCAGAACAGTATACTATGCAACATATTTAAAAATGTAACTTAGAAACTAAAAAATCAACTTTTGGAATCTTTTTTTTTCTTTTAATTGTCTTGACATTTTTAATATGTAAAGTGACTCTTTTTGTCCTTGACAAGTGATAATGGCAAGCCCTGCATTTGATCGACAGAACTGAAATCCCTGAAGAGCTACTCCAGGAACCGCTTCGCCCGTGCTGTTTCCATGGAGATGGGAGGAGACCTGTACGCCGTGGACCTGGATCATGAATACAGGCCCCCGGGCCCCGGAAACCTCAGCCTCAGGCAGAACACAGCGGATGAGGACGAGTTCAGCGGCGTGGGACCCACTGCAGTCAGCCAGACCAGCAACAGCCTCTCTGTACCCTCCTCTATTAAAGTCACTCACAGGTGAGGAGCGGGTGTGTGCTTCGGTGCAGACACGCCACGGACAAATGAGCATCACTGTGCGTGTGTGTGTGTGTGTGTGTGTGTTTCAGATGTTCCATTCTGGCCAATGATACAGTAAAATGTGACGTCGGTTTGTACAAATCGCTGCAGGCGTGGAAGGACCACAAGCTCCACATCGACCACGAAGTACGACACACTCACATTTGCTCACATGCATTTTGTTCCAAATCTGTGTAACTTTCCTTCCTCTGTGTAAAAAGGGATGTTTAGTAAAAAGTTGCGCACAGAAAGCGTACACTGAGCGGCTGCGAGCCAAAATAAGCATCAGTAGATCTTCCACACAACTCCTATATCATATTACATGCTACAGCTTCATTTCTGTACATTTATATTGCACAAGTTATATCTTTATGCGCATCATCATTTCTTTCCCAGATCGAAACACTCCAGACGAAGATTAAAAACCTTCGTGAGGTCAGAGGTCACCTGAAAAAGGCTCGACCTGAAGAGTGTGACTGCAACAAATATTAGTAAGAGATTATATTCTCTTTAGTGTTGTTCTGTGTTTGTCAAATTAGTTCACATTCATCTATATTTTTTATAACTGTTCATTAAAAGCCAATAAATTATAATAAAATATTCTTATTTATTTTTTTTGTTTTTAATACTTAAAATGTATTTAATGTAATGTATAATGTTATTGTAAATTCCATACAAAAAATAGATTTTATAATAAATATTAATATATATGGTAAATATTTTATACATTGTTAAATGCATTGAATGAATACTAAATTAATATGTACAGCGTGTTACAAAATTATTACTTACACAATATATTATATGCAATATTTTTGCATTAGCTATTTTAATATATGCTAATTATGATCTTATTTGATGATGGCTGACTTCATTTTTCTTCTCTTTTAGTTACAAATCCAAGTACAAGAGTAAGCTGAGGAAATACAAAGCAGGAGGTGTCCATCCGTTCAGGTGGGCTTCTGTGTCTGAGTGTGTGTACACATATGTGTGCGCGATCACGCTTTTGATGCTTCTCTCTGTCCCTGTAGGAAAGGACAGGAGAAGGATAAGAAGGCCTGGTTGTTGTTGGAACAGAAGCGCAGGAAGAAGCTGAGGAAGTTAATGAAGCGTCTGCGTAACAATGACACCTGCAGCATGCCCGGCCTCACCTGCTTCACACACGACAACCAGCACTGGCAGACCGCTCCATTCTGGACATGTAAGACACACACACACACACACACACAGTAAAAAAAAATATTGCTTGTACTTCTGCATGCAAAGAATGAATGCATCTGGATCGGATGCATAAAGGTTGAAGTAATGGGGTTCCCTGCACGTTAAAAAAAGAAGCTAAAGAGAAGATTCGTTCAAATTGACCGAGCGTTCGTGTTGCATCTCACGCTATTTCATCTTTGTTTCCAGTGGGGCCGTTTTGTGCGTGCACCAGTGCCAATAACAACACTTACTGGTGCATGAGGACCATTAATGAGACACACAACTTCCTGTTCTGTGAGTTCGCCACTGGATTTCTGGAGTATTTTGACATCAACACGGATCCGTATCAGGTCAGTGCTCGCACCATATGTAAAGACAGCATGAAGTAGCTCATATTCCATGTTTACTAAATTCATTATGAATCAATATTAAGTCATATTATCACAGCAAAAACTGTGCGGAATTAAAAACAATTACAAATAATCTTCTTACATGCAGTATTTGCTGTATTTTTTATTTGTTAACTCCATATATCATGTATTTTCTCCTCTTCTTTTGTCCACTGGTGTCACATTAGCCAACAAGAACACACACATAAAAACTTTATTAGGAGCATTTTTAGGGTGTGCAAGAAACAACAGCACAATTTCTGACAACTAATAAAATAAATAAAACTAAATAATAGTTACAGAAATTGGAAATTCAGATGTTTTTGTAATGTAACATTTTTAGTAGTAAATGTTATCAGTGTTATGTTAATGAGTGTGTTGTGTTGCGTCTGTGTGTGTGTAGTTGGTGAATGCAGTGAACACACTGGACCGCTATGTTCTCAATCAGCTGCATGTTCAGCTCATGGAGCTCAGGGGCTGTAAGGGACACAAGCAGTGTAACCCTCGCACACGCAGCCTCGACTTCGGTGAGTCACACACACACTCGTATGTGTCTAAACACCTCCACAACACACACACACACACATATATACCGTACGCATACACACAGCTGCCTCATTCTGCTAGTCATCCTGTCCAGAGCTTGCAGCACACCGACTGATACATGTGCCACACACACACACACACACACACACACACACACGCATTTCCCTCTGAAAGGACCAAGGCAAAGGATAACATGGAATTTCACATCTTCATCATCATCATCCTCACCTGATCCCTGGCCCTGCCTTGCTTCCTGTCCTCCTTGTTTTATATGCAAACAGAAAGTCGTACCGCCTCCACCTGAGCTGCTGTCCTGAAGGGTAAACATGTGCCACACAGCATGCTGTCTGAGGATGTTATGTCCTTAGTTGTACCTGACGTGTAGTCCATGCTATCAAAGTCATCAAACGCACACGGAGGTGACCGAAACTCATTTTTAGCGTGATCCGTCCGGGGATCAGTCCAGCGGTGAAAGCAGAAGTGCCACATTTATTGAGCCCCTTATTGATTCACTCCAAATGAACTCGAGGACAGCTTATGTTAAAGGAACTCTACGGCGCCTGCAATCTGTTTATGTTCCTCGAAAGGTCACATAAAAATGCAAGAGAAGAACAAAAACTTCAAAGGTTTCTGAGCAAAGGTGATTTATTTTAGCATGAATGTTAAAAAACAAAACAACAACTGAAAAACTAACATTGATACACAAATACAAAATGCATAAAAAGCTGTATTTTCAGCTGCCAAGATGTAATGTAGCATAATATAATATAATATCACTTATGTATACTGTATATATTTAAATACACACTTGCAAATACTTATATGTTCATACGTTTATATGTTAATATTCTTATATTTTATATTATATATAAATATATTAAATATGTTAACATGACATTTTTCTAAATATATACGCTATTACTTAATGTTTGTATTTATATAAGAATAATAAATATGTACACACAGTACACACAAATTTATTATGTAAACAAAAACTTTTATTTTGGGTGTGATTAACCGTTTGACAGTACAAGTGTTTGCATGTGTGTGTCTGTGTGTACATATATATATATATATATATATATATATATATATATATATATATATATATATATATATATATATATATGGATATTTTATTTTTCTGTTGAAAAGCTTTAATGTACTGTGTAGCAAAATAACCTTTATTTAATGTGGTCAGGCTCATATTTTCACGTGTTGAATAGTTTGGCCACCCAACGTGTCCGTGTTAGTATCGTCATAATTTGGTAAAATGACAGATTAAGTACAGTAGAGATTTAGTGTAATATTATAAATATTATAATATTATAAATAGCACACCATCTTTGATATTAACAAGCATGGGAATTGTTTTTTTCCTTCTAAAAAGTTGATCAGCTTTTTTATTTTGCTGACTTTTACTAACTTCATTGTTAGTTGCAGTTTATTATTTACAATTAGCATTGTTTGAGAGTTTTACAGAACAGATTGAGCTTGCCATAAAAAGACGATCGAGATTGAAAGCCACCTGACACGGATCAGAAAAGCAGTTTATCAGCTTAAGATGAACATCAATATTCTTCATCTGCTGATTGATGACTTTTATCAAGCTCTTTTATTCCGACCCTCGCACTGCGACCTTCCACGTGACCCTTGGACAGAAGCCCAGAGTTGTTGTTTTTTTGTTTTTTTCCAGTGATGCTTTCGTGAGGATCTTAAACATTATTGTTTTAACACTCTCTAACTAATGATATTGTCTCTTCTTCAGGGGGTAAAGAGAGAAGCAGCTATGATGAATACAGGTATCACTGCCAAATTAATTTAACCCCGTTGTAGACTAGAAGGCTACTGTGAGATTATTTTGGATGAAGATACTAATCCACTTCTGCAGTTCTGTTGTAGACAGCTTGGAGCTTAAATGAATGTTGAACAGTCTGATGCACATCACACACACCTAAAGGCATCGCAGGAATACACTCCTCAGTGTGAAATCAAGGAGAAGACACTCTGTCATAGAGGATAACATCCAGATTTGATGTCAATTTGCTGAAGGGAATGTTTCAGGTTAAATAAACGTTAGGCTCTACTCTAGAATAAGACCAAAGTCATGACCTATCTGCAGTTTGTAAAAATTAAAATCTAGTATACTGTAATGCACATACAATGGAAGTCTATGGGGCAAGATGTTCTGACATTTTTAATTATAATCTTTCCTCTGCATAGAAATGCGTTATTTGAGTTGTACAGCTGTCTAAAAATTAGAAGAAATGAAGACATAGAAAAAAATTGTATAGTAAACAGTATAGAGATAAATGTATTATCGCATAAAATATCACACTAACGTTCAAAAGTTAGCAAACGTTCTTTTTCAAAATTTCTATTGTAAATAAATGCTGTTCCTTTGAATTTTTAATTCTTCAGTTTAAAAAAAAAATTGGATCAGCAAATCATATTAGAATGATTTCTGAAGGAACGTGACAATAAATAATAATAAAAGTTAATACATTCTAAAAAATACTCCTATACTAAAACATATAAATAAATAAATAATATTTACATTTTATTTAATATAATTGTTTTTTTCTGGATTTTTGATCAAATAAATGGAGCCCTGGTAAGCGAGGAGAAAAACATTTAAAGGGGTCATATGATGCTATTTTAAAGATCATTATTTGGTGTAACAGAGTATGTTGATAACACATTATTTTTTGAATACATTATTTTTTGAATACGCCCTGCCTCACCTCCTTCTGACAAGCACAGTCTGCTCTGATTGGCCAGCTGACACAGTGCATTGTGATTGGACGAACCCCACAAAAATATAACTTCCCTTACCATAATCTTGAGTAATGTAATAAATGTAAAGACACTTAGACATTCAATCACTCACACAGCACATTCTAAGGCACTTTCTCACACGACGTGGGCTGCATTATACAAATATTTCCGCATCCTGACGTAGACATGTGGGGGGGCGTTTTTGAACGAGGAGTTTGAGCCCGGATCGGCCTTCTCTTTTAGATAGAGCTTGTATCTGTGCAGATCTTATACATGCACAAACAGCCACATACCAAGCACAAGAAATAGAAAAATAGAATCATATGACCCCCTTTACTTGTGGTCGATAACGTAGATAAACAGACCAAACCCACCCACTCAGTATGTGGGTCCGATTCCCAGTTACTTCCTTGACAGATCGGATGTCTTCTCCTTCAGATTCTGTACTCTCTCTCTCTCTTTCTGTCTTTGTCTCTCTCGTTTTGTCTTCCTCTCTCTGGCCCTATTCTGTGCCTTGCATGTATTCAGCCTTGGGTGTTGTTGTGTGAATGTGAAAGCCTTTAAGTTCTCTGATTGGCTGTGTCTCACATGCTTGAGTTTGGGGGCGGGGTAACAGTTTGTCTTATCGTTGCTTGTCGCATTAGGCAGTTTCAGCGCCGGAAATGGCCTAAAGTGAGGAAGCCTGTCTCCAAATCGCTGTGAGTTTGGATAATAATTCTGCTTCTCGTCCATAGGATACAATGCCACCAAGCCACTACCTTTGTCTGAATCACCGTTCTCTCGCTCTCTCTTTAATTTCCTTTCTCTTGAATGCATCTGCCTGGCCTGCATGACACAGCATTAGTTTATAGAGACGTCTATCTGCATGGAAACCGTTTGGAAAAATAGCACTTTTGTTTCTGAGCACGAGGGGAAGATTCCCGTCACACACCCCCCATCATCTTCACCTCATTTCATGTGAAGCCTGAATCATTTAGGTTCTTCCTTCCTTCACCATCACAAGCCTTTTCAGGGTTTTTTGTTTTTTTTTTATCGTAGTTTATTTTCTGTTTTTCCAATCACAAGCATCCATCTCCATTTTGATGCATCCACTTTTAATGAGTGCCTTAAAGGGTTTCGTCTCTGGTCGAAAGCGCTTAACTTTTGTGGCCGTGTTCCCCCACAGAGGACAGATATGGGAAGGATGGGAAGGATAACTCATGGAATGAGGGCGTCCCGGAAGACACCAACATGTTTCCCGGCGAGCCGAACTGGTCCGAACTTGAACCTTTGTACAGACTTGATGAGCACGCCTACGATCTCAAACTCAACTTCACCCTCAGCCTCGAGGACTGGGCTCATTTCAGCCGCTCCGTGGACCACATGTTCACGCTCCTCAGCAACGACAACCAGCCGTACTCTCCTCGCCGCCCTGAGGACGGACAAACAGGAAGAGGCCACGCCCTGGTGTCCTCCAGCCAATCCGCTTCAGCCATCTACCTGACCACTCTGGCCACGCCCGCTCTTTTACTGAAGGAAGCTGGCGCTGAGGTCTTAAGAGACGCTTTGGGGCTAAACCAAGTGGAGCGTCCCTCTTCTTCTTCTCCACCTTCGCCTTCATCACATCCCGTGAGACCTGCAGGGTCACAGGTGGACAGTGAGGGGCTCGCTGGAGAACTGAAAGGGGACAGGCAGAGAGAAGGTAGGGACGGTGATGAGGAGGAAGAGGAGGAGTTTGTTCAGAGACGGACAGGAAGGTTAAGCTCCGCCCACTGTGACTGCAATGACATTTTGCAGGAAACGGTTTGACTCTCACGTAACGTTCCTCTCTCACGCCATCCCTCCTCACTTCTATATTTGACGGAAGTGAAGAAAGAGGACGTTTAATGGCAGCGTACAGTCCTTCGGTTTGTTTTCTTCTCCCATGTGTTCCCTTGCTCCATTATCGACTGGCCTCAGAAGCGCGGCGACTTCCAGCAACATTTCCATCTACAGTTGGACCGTTTTCCCAACTTGTCCATGAGATCGGCTAGGCTTTGAACAGAGCACATTTTTGTCTTTTAACTTAGATTCTTTACTCTGTTTTCATTCTTTCATCTTTTTTACGGGATTTGGGAAGGTTGGGGTTAAAATTAAAACGGCAGTACAACTTCACAAGGATTGAGTTGTTTGACCATTCATACTTGATTCACTTTGAAACCGGTTTCGCACCATAATGCTTTTCTCTTTTTTGGTGTCTCCAGAGGGTGTCTTACTTTGTGGGACAGTGTCTTTTACAGCCTTATAACTTCACTGAACAACACCTCAAACAGGTCAATGATGAATGTGTCTGTGTGTTGTGTGAGTGTAAACACACTGTATCTGAAGTCAAAAGTCATTTTGCGTGTGATAAAACTAAGCACTTTGTGTGCTCTCAGTAATGTTATAGCATTATTTAGTTTAAGCTCAAACATTGGTCAGTTTTTTGTCCAAAATCATTTACATTTCTTACAATATCTTGCCGTTTTTGCAGCAAAATGAGTTAACCACCGAACGAAAACGAAAGAAAAAACGTTAATTTGGTGCATCGCCATTATTCACATTCGACACAATTATGTATGTTTTCCCCAAGCGCATTGAGAAAGAAATTTTGATGTACCGAACATGCCACGTCATATTTTTAACCTTAGCTTATTCTTAAAACTTTTGCTATACACAGTGCTACTAATATCAGAGCAAATATATGGAATGGATGTATGTATTTTAACGTGTTTGCAATGTAAATGGTTAAAGGATATTTTTTATTACACATCTGAAGCTAAACCGACCGCAAGACATAAAGACTTCACTCCAGCGTCAGGTTTATTTATGCAGCATATTTTTAACAGTTCTTTAAAACACATATTCAGTTTTTTTTTTTTTTTATGGTGACATATCTAAGATTGTTTAAATTATTAATCCACCTTCCTGATGTATTTCATCCATCCCTGTTTTGAGATCAGCTTGGTTCTTTGATTATTATGACTGTGTCGTCTCACTCTGGGATACTTCATCAGTACGGCTCTCTATTGTGTTCACATACATGTATTTCATATCAGTGTGCAACATCCGCCCCTCACCTCTCGTGGCTGTACTAAAAGCAGTTTTGTCTGAGATTGTGTATGGTTGTTTTAAAAAAAAAAAAACGCCATAATTATTGTAAAAATGTACTGTGCATAAACTGGAGGATAGGAGACAACTCGGAGAGGAGGAGAAATGTTCCTTTGCCACTTCCAAAGGGATGGCTGTTTTCGGAATAGGAGTTTAAAAAATGGTTTTAACAAAGTCTTGTACAGTTCTATAGATTTATCATACCTATATTTTTGTTTTGGTTTACCAGTGGACATTTGATAGTGCTCATTACTTTGTGAATAAAGTGTTGAATGCCCAAATCACTTTGTATGGGTCTTTTTTTCCTCAACAAATCTGTGCCATCTGTTTCCATGCAAACGGATTATGTTTAAAGGGGACATATAATGCCATGTAAGTGTATACGTGTCAGGTCTCCCGAATGTGCCTGTGAAGATTCAGCTCGAAATACCCCACAGATCCTTTTTTATATCATTTTAAAGGCTGTAAGCGGAAACGCTGTTTTTGTGCATGTAGTTTTAAATGTAAATGAGCTTCGCTCCCCGCCCCCTTTTTTTTTTTTTTTACAGCTCAGGCCTTGGATCAGCTAGGTTTTGACTAACATGCCTGTATCTCTAAAAACATATTTGCATGCATTTCAAAGAGAGTTTAATCTAATGATATATAGATCACACCTGATGTATTTAACACGTCTGTAATGAAAATTAAACCAGTTAGTCTTGCCCTGAATAAATATAAAAAGGGTAACTGTGAACTTTTTTTCTCAGTATTGAGATATAAACTAGCAATTCTGATTTATTTTTCTCAGAATTGTGATATAAACTCACAATTCTGTCTTTTTTAAATTGTAAGATATAAACATGCAATTGACTTCTCTCTCGCAATTGTGAGATAAACTCGCTATTCTGGCTTTTTTCCACATCAGTGTTGTGGGCCTGAGATATAAACTCCCCGTTCTGACTTTTAAAGTCCAGTTCTGAGGAGACAAAGACAGATGCGTCCTAATTGCGATTTTATATCATGAGAAAAGCGTCAGAATTGCTGACTTATTTCTGACTTAATATTCTGAGAAAAGAGGTCAGAATTGTGTCAGCAAAGAAATCAGGAAAAAAAAACAGAACTGTGAGATGAAAAGAAATAAACCCCTTTTTCAGAGGCGGAAACGGGCTTTCCACAGGTGCACTTTTCTCATGAGAAGACGCGCCGGTGTGGCTTGCAGTGCCTCGGCTCGCCGGTAGATGGCGCCGCGCGTCAAGCCGTGTCCGCTCGTTGCGCCCCGGTGAAGCTCCGGCGGGCTGCGGTGGAGATCAGATTACTCGAGCGTGGCCCGCGCCGGAGAGGGCGGGGGCTGTCTGCCTCAAACTCCAGCGGGACAGAAACTCCACGTTCACAGCCTCGGCGCAGTCTGCGCAGCTTCTGCCGGAGGACACATCTCACTGCTTTCACTTCCATTAGTCCAAACAATGTGAGGAACATGGCTGACAGAAGGTAAGACGCATCATTTTGCTGAGTTGTGGAAACGTGTTGCGGTTGGGCAGAGTTTGCTAGCAGGTAACTTTGAAAGAGAAACGGCGTTTGTTCATGGCATGTGGGATGTCACGTTACTGGGATGTTTTGATTAAATGAAACGCAGGCTTCATCGGCTCGTGCTCTTTCTGCGTTTATAAAGTGTTATTCGCAGAGATGTTCAGATGGTCAAAGTTCAGAGAAAACTGCTTCGAAACAGATTAGGATGTTGCTAATCGATTTTTATAGCTAATTAGTATGTAAATGAACGAACTGACAGGAACATTTAGTTTGTTCTATTGTAAACGAGTTCGGGAAATCTAATATAATTTCTGTATTTATTTTTCCGTTGTCCACGTCGCCTTTGTGCCCTGTTTCTGTTTTATTACACATATATTACTCTTCTATCTTCTAGCACGTGTTGTATTTTTATTATGTATCTTACAGGATCGGAATCAAACTTTATTGCCAGGTATGTTTACACATACGGGGAATTTGTTTCAGTGACCGAAGCTCTACATTTAGTTTATTATTATAATTTTAAATAGCCATAAATATTACCATGACGACAAGTGACTAATTACGGGAGATGTTGTGAAATATTGGCGTTCAGCTGCATATTATCAGCAGAAAACACACTTTGTACTGTTTTGACATGGAGCTGGATGCTAATAATGATAAATGAACCGTAAAACTGTCAACCCTCTCTGGAAACTTTTTGAGTTTTGCTTTAGATGACACAATGCATTATATTAACGCTTGAAGTCATTGTTTCAAAATATTGAAGTCAAAATATTTAAAACAGCACCCGTTTCATTGAATGTAATTGCATTAGGTGTCCATCAAAATACATTGAAGGAGAGCGGCGCTAACTTGAAAGTTCAATAAAGACACCTGAAGTGTATTTTGAAGGTCCTTGTGATCTATATATGATGCTGAGAGTAGTGATGGGTTGATTAGTTGTGGGACAGATTGATGAACAGATGCGACGCGGCTCCAGTGTCATCTTCCAGGTGTCAGCCTTAATGGAGTTAATAGGGTGGATTTTTGACATGTTTTATTAATCATGTTGCAATGCCATCTCCATTCGCATTCTCGGAAGGCCTCATCCGAAGCCAGGACAAACACTGACAGCTTTTCAGAACTATTGAAATATTCACAAAGCCATATGGAGTTACTATTAGACCGGAGACTGAAAGTTTGATTATGTGTCCCAGTTGCTCGCACCCTTAGTTGCGCATGCGTGAATTATTTATGAATTAGTGAACCCCTGACGAATAGTTTCGCTGAAACGAAAATTCGGCCGTTATTTTCTCACTCTGAATTCGTTCATGTGCAAATGTGCATTTTTTTTCTTTAAAACACATAAGGAGTATTTTTTTGAAGAACGCCCAAGTTTTCCAGATAGTTAAAGTGAATGAGGACAAGCAGCAGAAAAGTAGTTCATGCAACTTATGGCCATATTTCGGCAAAAGCCCTTTCGAAGGCTTCTTGAAATGCGGTCTGTGTATCCTGGAATGTGAAGAACACAACAAATGGATCTTTTGTGGCCCAGGTATCCCAAATTTCATTGAGCGATGGAGACAGACGGAATTTATTTTTATTTATTTATTTATTTTTGTTTGTTTTTTTCGTGAATTTATTTTTTGAGAAGCGTATTGGTTTCGGTTAACTTAAATTCGTATAGATTTTTTAGATTCGATTTTAGACAGTTTAAAACTAAAATTCTTCCTAAAGACGCATTTTTCATTTAAATTTTAATAGAGGCATTTTAAGTGTTTAGCCTCCGCTAAAGTTTTTAAGATATGCATACCTGTTTTCAAATGTAACCGGTTTTGACGTTAAATGTCTGAAAATGAACGTTTTAATAAATTCTTTCTTTAGCACTTTGAATGAATAAAGGATTAGTTTGAAATAATAATAAAAAATAAAATAATAATAATAATAATAATAATAATAATAAAAACCTTGACCTTCATCGCACGATCGCTCGTTGTAAACACTGAAGTATATAGTACTTCCTCCACTGAAGTGCACTATCTGGAGAAAAATTCTAGAATGATTTCCTCAAAAACCTTCATTTCTTTTCAACAGAAGAAATAAAGACATGAACATTAGGTCTGTCACGATAACAACTTTTTGTTGTGCAATATATTGTCCCATAAATAATTGTGATAAGTGATATTTTTGTCATTTTAAGACCATTTCATGCCACTGAATGTATAATCATGTAATAACAGCATAATAATGCAAAAGGCCTACACACTTTCAATTGACAACAAACATTTAATTTTGAAAAATATTTAGATCATGGAAACTACGTATCAGAATATTAGACAATGTTTCGTACAAGTAGAAAAAAGACATGCATGAAGAACTTGTATGGAGATTTTCCATTTACAGATTTTTCTTTCTTTTATTTCCTCTCTAAAAAGTAAGGGTGCACACTATCACTGAACAACACAATCCCTGTTTAGCATCAGATCAGTTTGAACAAAGACACAGACCCCTAAACAAGGCCAGATTAAAAAAACTTGAACTAGCACTCTCTACTACATCAGCTGCTAAAGAACGTGACCTTATCCTTATGTTGATCCGAGATGATTGAGGGCTTGTAAAGAAATGCGTTTGTTTGCGTTATGTACCACTTTAATACACGCTGTTGACTCTGCCAGCAGATGAATGTTTCCCATCTCCAAGAAACACATGTTGGGCAACAGTCAACAGTCTTACCCTATTGCCTCGCTGTTTCTATAGCAACGTTTAACTAACTTTGTAGTTGCTTGAAAGAAATGGTGGAGCTCTTATTGGTTTGCGGTAAAGCCTTAATTACTACTTGCTTTTTGGATCTTCTGGGATGAAATTACAAATTGGCTTGGCACTGCTAGAAAACATCTGAGGAACCCAAAACAAATGCCTTGTCCCCGATGGAAACATCAAGATATTTCTCTGGTTCTGACCTCTAAGAGGTTTTGGTTTTTATATTTTACAGTCTATATTTATTATTAAGCACATTCTGTATGAAGTGGAGGTTTATGAGTAAATCTTTTCAGCAGATGTTGGTTGTGTACATTTCCACGCTTTAGGACTTAATGTGGAACGGCAGGAAGATTGTTGAGATGAAATGGTCATTTGTGATAGATGTGGGCCAGATCAGATGGAAAATGAGTTTGTGGGTGTGCGCTCAATGCAAACTTGGCTCAGCTGTAACGGTAGGGTTTTTCTGTGTGAGATGATAGGCTAGATCTCGGCCTCCTCCATTCACTTGTAGCATTACTGGAGATGCTGTCTTCCTGTTGGCCTGTTTAGGAAACTTTAAACTGCGACTCTTCCAGAGAACTGGTAAGGTGTGTTTCTCAATGCCGAGAGCTCATCTTTGGCCTACATGAACACATCAGTCAGATACTAGGCCTGTCGTGTAATGATGACTATGATGATGATTCATTTCCTTATTGTTTTAATACAAAACTTGCTCATTTCAATCTTTATGCAACAATTTAACCTCATTACAAGCCATGCAGTTGTATTAGATGACATTATATTTATATATCTACGTTTACCATGTTTTAGATTATATTTTAGTGTTGTGTTTTACTTAGTATAAAGGAAGTAGGGTTTCAACGTTTTCGGATATTGGCTAAAATTTTCAACATTTTCTGAAAATATACAAAAAGTCCTGGAAAGTTTCCAAAACCTACAGATAATTTTCTGCTATTTTGCATCCTTAAAAGTAACCGCTTCAATTAGGCAGATTTTGGGTTATATATATATATATATATATATATATATATATATATATATATATATATATACTATATATATATATATATATATATATATATATATATATATATATATATTTTATTTATTTATTTATTTATTTTTGTTTTCTGTACTTTTATAGTATTTTTTTATAGCATTTCGGTTTCATTTTAGTTTACCAATTTTATATGCTTTTGCCTTTTTTTTAAAAAAAAGTTTATTTTTAAAAGCTTTATTTTTATTTCAGTTTTAGAGTGATTTTTGTGCTTCAACTTTATTTTACCATATCAAAATAATTTTGTCATTTAACATTTTTAAATGACTTTTTCAGCTTAATTTAAAAACAGCAACGATTTTGATCATTTCGGTTTTAGTTAACATTTACACCTTCACACAACAACACTGTAGTTCCTAGTGTACAGGCCTGTATGTGTGCGCTGACAGCAGTTTTGGATTTACAAGCCATTCTAGATAACGGCCTCATCCAGCACAGATCTCTGCTCTGAATGTCTGCAAACCATTCAGTGTTTTTACAGCATGCTGTCGAACACATTAGTCATAAAAGACTCTTTCTAAATCCTTTTAATAGCCATTGTAAATTAATGAGGAGCTCGCAAACAACACTAACATATATGACCCCTGTGTGTGTGTGTGTGTGTGCTTCACTGTCACACTAAATGTGCACATTCTCTCTGAGTCACGTTTTAAAGCAGCATTCCCAGAGTAGGTGGGTATCTGCTGAATATTAACCCAATAGCGCTAAAGTAAAAGCGTTTAGCACTCATTAAGTGCACAGTAGGGCATGTCTGCGGCTGTCTGAAAATAACTCACAACCCCCACTGAGATGATAGGAAACTGAGCCAGACAGCGCTCAAAATCTCTCTCTAGCAAGGTGGGGTTTTCTTTACCCTCTCAAAAAGGGACGCGTGTCGGCCTGAAAACAACTATTTCATGAATCTGTGAAAACGAGTGAATTCGTCCAATTTACGTTACAACTACTAGTTAGGCATCACATTTATTTGTATGACTTGATTTAGAAATATAACCCTTTTATGAATTGGTGGTGTCGAATTTGATTTCACGATCACATATTGGCAACGTTGAGTGAATTGGCATGATTCAGTTTAAACTGAAAAACAGCTAGTTGCTGGATTTGCGCAACTGATTGAATTTGTACGATTTGATTTCGAAAGAGGAAACTAACTGCTTTTCAAAGTGGCAGTGCCAAATAAATATGTTTGATTTCATTAAAAAAAAAAACATAACTACTTTACAAACCTGTTTTAAAAAGAGATAACGTAACTATCTTGAATTGGTGATATTGAAGCTTTCAATGTAGAAAACTACTACTTCACAGCTGGGCGATATGGTATTAATTGTACCATTTGATTCAGTGGGAGAAATTGTTATTTTTTAGAAATTTGTGATATTGAATGTGATATTAATTTGAAGGCATTGTTTTTTTAATGAATAGGTGGTATTTAGTAAACCTAAGATTTTGTAGAAAAAAGCAAACATTACGTTTGCAAAAATGTATGAATTTCCATGAGAGGTTTTTGACACGCATTACATGCATTGTTCTAGGATTTACTTTAAAACGTAATCGTTTAGTTTAGTAGTTAGTCTAAAATAATGGCTTTACATTTACATTTGGAAATTGAGAATTCAAAATTGCTCTGTTTTAAACTAAACACCCTGGTGTAGATCTGTTATGGGTCTAGACCAGGGTGTTTTGTAGGGTGTTTAGCTTTACTCTGAAATACCCAATTACACTTCATTACATAAATGTACGTATGTACTGTAGGTATGTTAAACATACATTTTTTTCCAGTGTATAACCACAAGAAACCAACTGTAAGAGATATTAGTGTAAACCACTGCTTTTTAGTTCTCTGTGGTCTTTGTGTTTCAGGACAGCCTGTAATGTACATAGCAGTCAGTGGCACCACGTCTCGCTTTTTTTTTTTTTTTTTTTTTTTTTTTTTTTTTTTTTAAGATGGAGGAAGCTCACCACATGCTCTTTACTTCGGATGAGTGAGGCTGTAGTTGCTTGGGGGAAATACAATGGGGGACAAACATACACACACACACACACACACCCCTGCCCTGAAGGCTCATCTCTGTGCTTTAGTCTTTTAAGTCCCTGTTAAATCCCTGTTGGAAAGCTTCATTTAATGAGACTGGCAGAAATTGAGTGTGTATTTGTCAGTATTCCCGAATGAACACGCGACATTCCCCATCTGTGCTAATGCACTTTTCCGAATCAACCTGACCCATCTGAAACGCTCACACTTGTCCTCTGGTCCACCTCTACACACTGAAGTCCCTCATCTGCCTGATAAGAGTGGTCACGACCTGTACTGAACTGCAGGCCAGACTATCCTGAGTGTGTGTTCAGAACAAGGAGTGTGCTTCATCTTCACTTCGTGAAGATTTTCATGTTCAAGTTTTGCCAGAATATGCAGTCACTCTGAAATGTTTGGATGAAACGTCTGTAACCGGTCAGTAGAAAGCTCATCTCATCATTTACGTTCAATGTCCTGCTCTTCTAATCTCTAAGAATGGGGAAACCGAGTTTCCTTGACAACCGTTGGCTGGTTGATGGACTGAAGTGATTGACAGCTCAAGGTCTGGAGAAATGTTAATATGTGAGGTATTGTGCTGCGCTGTATGCTGAGTAAATTTTGACCAATCAGTGACCACTTCTGGCCAGGTGCGTGATGAATGGGACAGTGAAGTCATACAGGGAGTCATGGGAACAAGCTCTTGAGCAAATGAGTTAGGTCACTCTTCTCATGTCATGGTTAATAATGCAAAGAATGTGTTTCTGGCGTAAAAAATACAGCATTTTTGTAGATAATTTGTATATATATGGGTGGACATACATCTGCTACATCCACCTTTTGTGTCTTTTTCCCTATTTGTTCTTGAGGTTTTTCCTCTCTGATTGTGTCACAGCTGAAATGGTCTCCAGTGACCTCAGCCTGTGTCTGAACTGTTGGGCTCAGCGGACACGTCTGGCCTGTGCTCTTCATCCACACCGTGCCTCTTCCTTCCTGCCTGTCTCTGTCGGAGCGGTGTGGATTGAGTAGAGGAAAAAAGGCATAAAGGTGTAGGCCACAGTCCCACAAATAACTCAGTGGGTGCTTTACTAAAACATCATTTTAAAATATAATTAAAGGTAGTGAATGCCAACATTTTCTGTCTGTCTTTTTTCTTAATCACACTTTAGCTAAGAGTCTAAAACTAGGTCTGCTACATCACAGATATATTTTGGAATACATCCAGTCTAGAATTATAAGCCATTTGATGTGAAAAAAAAGCTTGCAACATTTTCGGATGTTTCAGCATTTCAGTGTTTTAGTGAGACAGCTCGCTGCCTCAGTGTTTACTGAAGTATAAGCATTGCGTAAGTGTCATTGACACTTATTACATGACATTAAGTTTATGCAAAAACTCAATATTTGCATTGTTGACATTGTTGTTCTTTTTCAAGACCTCTCCAATTCACACCGGCATGCTATCAGTCAACTTCTGGGCTACATCCTGACCGATGGCAGCATATTCTGGCATAATCAATGCTTTGAGTTTGTCAGAATTTGTGGGGTTTTGTTAGTCTACCCAGATTGACCGCAAGTTCTCAATGGGATGGAGTTCTGGGGAGTTTCCGATGTTTTGTTCCCCGGGCCACTTATTTCTGACTTTTGCCTTATTGCAAGGTGCTTCTTCATGCTGGAAAAGGCATAGGTCGCCCCCAAACTGTTCATGGATGGTTGGGAGAAGTTGTTCTCAACACTGCAAATATTGAGTATTTGCATAAACCTAATGTAATTGTCAATAAAACCCAATGCTTGCAATTATATTGCAGTATAGTAACATATCACAAAACACAGGGGCAGCAGACTTTGTAAAAATTAATATTTGCGTCATTGAAATCTATTGGCCATGGCTGTAAACAATAGTAAACAATGCAATAAAAAAAATTGTCTGGGGCCATGAATTTTGTGTTCCTTGCAGCTGTTGACTTACATTTTGTGAAGCTGAAAATCGTTCCCGTTCTACTCAAGAAAAAAAGATGGCTTGGATGGGCGGAGTTTGCTGTCTATCAATAACCACCGAATATTGTAACAGAAGGAGTTGAAGTTAAATGCCACTGCCCCATCCATTACCCTGTAACCTTCATGGCTGGAACGTGGATCTGTGCTGCTCCGAGATCCCTAATCAGGCATCTCGCTCATTAACAGTGAATGGGAACCAGGCCATTTTCACAAACACTGCCATTGTCCGTGGTCAGGGAGTGTGGCTAGCACACACGCTAATGTTGGAATGCTAATTTCCTTAATTACAATTGAGGCCACATTAGCAATAGCAACTAGCTAATTGCTTGAGCATGACTCAACTCTCTTAAACCGAGTGAAAATAAAAACGAAATGACTAAAATTGCACGTCGTTAGTGCATCTGGCTGAAAATGCATCAGTGCTACTGCCAAATTGAGGTTTATATGTTTATCCAATTTCAAGCCGTACTGGCCTGCTGTAGCTCTGTGGGAGTTTACCGTTATTTCACCAAGCTTGTTAATCCAGCTGCCGTTTTAAATTAGGAAAGGAAGACAGGAGTGGGTGGCTGTCAGGTTTAGAGCGGTCCTATCAGTTACCGTGTGCGTGAGGAGAGTGTGTGGTGTGAAGATCTCTGGTGAAACTCTAGCCGACAGATGAAGTGGGCCCTTCCTCTGGGGCCGTGCTGATGGGATCTGACTCACAAGTTCATGTTCTGTTGCAGAAGATCTGTTCTAGAGGTCACTATCATCTCTCTCGAAATGAGGCTCTCTGAGTTTAGATATTGAGGAAAAACTGCAGGCCTGTAGATATTTACATATACTTTTAGGGCTTTTCACAGCTCATTTTCATGTATGTGCTTATTATTTTAAAGCACAGCGAAAAAGAAAGTTGCTGAAAACGTGTCTTAAGATTTAGTTGGAGTTTGTTTCTTCATGGGACCAGATTTGGAGAAATTTAGCTTTACATTATCTGAGCATCGATGGATCCTATGCAGTGAATGGGTGCCATCAGCATGAGACAGCTGATTTAAACATTGCAATAATCTACAAGCAGTAATCAATGTCTGGTGAAGAGAAAAGCTATACGTTTGAATCAAAGAAACCCATCATTAATGTATTTTAACTTTAAATCATCACTTCTGGCTAAAATACCAGTCCATAATAACATTTTGTCCACTGAAAAAGTCCTTCTTCTTTGCTCCTCTTACATTAAAAGTGTACATTACATTACAACGATTTGTGCATTTCTCTACTTATTCAGGCGGTATTACTTTTTTCACTGCTAGAAACAATAGATTGAAGTTTGAAGGATTTGTTTCTGTTTTTATCAGCTGTTTAGAGTCTCATTCTGACGGCACCCATTCACTATAGAAGAACCATTGGTGAGCAAATTATATAATGCTAATTTCTAATTCTAATCTGTTCCCATGACTAATCATACTCATTATACTCTATTACTTAAATGTATTCATTTTAAGAAATATGGTTTAGTTGTTGTAATGAAGATTTAGTTCATTAAAGTTCTGTCACTTTTAAATGCAGCAGAAATCAATGCAAAATTTCTGAAAACATGACGACTAACACACACACACATACACACACACACTTGTCTTTTATGTTCTTTGTTTGACTTATTTTACAGTATTTCTTCCTTTGGTCTTTCTTTTCCCCTTTTGCCCCTTTTTCCGTCCAATGCTTTCCAGACATGCATGTGTAATTCCCATCTCTGTTACGTGAGAGCGTGTCTAAAGCAGCATGTAGTTCTCAGAAGAGGCCTGCGAGATCGTTTAGTGGATCTGAATGCTGTGTTTTTCTGGACTGACCTGTACTTGGCAGGTCGTAGTCGCTGGAAATTGGGGTGATCGCATTGTATGTTTTTCCGTGTAAATTTGACCTTGTGTGTGTGTGTGTGTGTGTGTGTGTGTGTGAACATGTTTTAGAAAGTGTTCTATAAATATTGTCTTAGAGGAAGAAGCATCACTTGGTATTTAATGTAGTTCAGTGGTCTAGACTGTAGGCCTGGACAGCCAATCTTTTCTTATCCCAGAGTCATTACGAGGTATTTTAAACCTCAGATCAGATTAAGGCTGTATTAAATGAGGCGTTTAATTGCAAGGCTTGGATGTACAGACTACAGTACTACTGTATGTCACTTTTAAAAAAAACTGAACTCTCTCATGTTTTTTCAGAATTTATAAATTCACAAAATTTGTTAGCGAGGATAACAAAGTGTATATTATCTGTGTTTCTAATATGTATTCAGATTTGGACTGTTATATGTGAAATATATATGAAATCTCATGAAAAAGTGTGTGTGTGTGTGTGTGTGTCTGTGTATATATATATATAAAATACCCATTCAATATGTATTTTGTTCTTTATTGTGATTTATTATGAAATAATTAATTATAATTAAACTGTAAATTATAATGCTATTATTTATATCTTAATGTCTACTTTTCAAACTTTAAACCCAACAAGCAGCAAGTAAAGCAGCATTTTTGTTCATTTACACACGTACAGCTCATTATATGCTTTCATCGTCATATAGTGTTTCATATATTGTTTCATTGTCTCTGAAACAAACACTGGATCGTGAGTTCAGTGCATATAAATGAACACAGTGCCATGCTTCATTGTGACACTGGAAGAGTATTTATTTCAAATGAAATCACATCCTTTGCGATCTGACCGCCTCATTTACTTTGTCGCGTAGGAAAGTTCACTGTATGGAAAACATCACCTTCGTCTTCTATGTTCCAGAGAAGAAAAAACGTCATATAGGTTTAGAGCTAATGAGGGTAAATGATGACAGAATTTTAATTTCCGGATGATCTTTCCCTTTAAATCAAAGCACGCAGGGTTGTAAACATGCTAGTTCGGTAATGAATAGTTATTTTGCTAGCTGTGCTCAGATGGGAGTTGGAGCAGCAGTGTGGTAATCCATCGTAATTCTGCCCTGCTGAAACCCACCCATAGTCCCCTCATGATTAAATCATGACTGGAATGAACAACTCTGACCCGTTGCGTTTTTTCACCCACTTTCTCTTTGATGGATTCAGGCTCAAGAGTGATGAGTGTGAGAAAAACGGCTAGACTCAAACAAATCGTCCGAAGGCACGGCAGCTCTTCCGCAGCCAGGAATGACTGAATGTTCTGGCAAGATCTGGACGTCCTCCTGAACTTCAGTCCAGACTCTCTCATTCTTCACGATGTTTCTCTCTCTGTTCCTGCTTTCTTCTTCAGACTCTTGTATTGTACCTCATCCTCTAAGTCTAAGAGGCCACAGCATCAGCAGTTTAGGCTCATCTAGAGGAAACACATTTTGTGTAGAAGTGATCTAGAACAGTTCTCCTCTGTTTTTTCATCCTCTTTCCTGCTTTATACAGCCCCCTGCAGAGACATATTCAGCTGTTTTTCTTCTGTTTTCTCTCTCAGCATGCAGGCTTGAACTGTTGTCCAGGTTGATGTTAGTCGGTGGTCCTTCTCTCTCTCCTGCCGGTGTGTTTTTGCTCTTATGATGAGAAGAACTGTTTCACTTTCACAGGTCTTTTACACTTCCATGAAAACGTTATACAATCTGTTAAACCGTCACATTACTATTGAGTCTAGCAGGTCTCTGTTTCATGGAGAAAAAAAGACTATGTAAAAATAGTGCTTAACTGTATTAATCTAAATACATTTTTTAAATATTTACTGATTTTTACTGGCGTTTTATTATTTTTAAAGGTTTTAACATTAAATACTGTGTAGGTAATGTGAATAGGTCATCTGAATGAAAAAGCAGTGAATATTACATATCCAGTGGAAAAAAACGTTTTTAACAGTGAAAACTAACTTTATAATCAGGCATATATAAAGACATATAATGAAGTCTAGTGTCACCACATCCGCAGCCTCCAGCTCATGCAATCATGCATTTTAAAAAAAGGTTTATTATGAATATCATGACCTTTCCCAGTCCACACACACACATAACAGACTGATACACAGACAGACTAGGGTGCATATACAATGAATGGCAACAGCAGGTGGGCCTTTTCTCTTTTTGATTAAGCCAGGCTTATAAGGACACGCGAGATTGTATTTCACCTACTGAATAAGCAGAGAGAGAGAGAGAGGGAGGAAGTTTACCGGAGTATGCTTACCCTCTGAGGTCCCCAGCTGGAGGCAGATGTGCTATAAGTCAGCAAATGTAAAAGTAAGAGAGTTCGCACCTGGCCTTCTTCATCAAACAGCCAGTAATTAACCTTTACGATGACCTCTGTGTTTCTAGAGCGATCCGTTTAACGCACATGAACTTGCACATGTTGCATGAGAATGCTGGAGCATCAATCATCGCGAAGATTAAAGGTAAAAGATAAATCTGTTGGGGTTTTTTTAAGATTAGGCTGAAAAATCTTCACGCTCTGCAGTGGTATGATGTAATTCTGGTTTCATTTGCATATCCTTCAACACGTAAATGCATGTAAATACAGTCCATATGGTGACTTCAGTCCACAGAGGAGTGATGCAATAAGAGATGTAGCGTGGAAAACAGACGATGGCCTTTTCATGTCTGATATGGAGCTCCAGAGCATCACAAATGCCGTTGTCCATCATCTCCAGGAAACACAGGCTTTGGCAGCTCACTGTTGACCAGATACAGCGGAACGCTGATATATTTAGACCCGACTGGAGGTCTCTGAGAGAGTATCTTGTGAATTGGGTATCATGTGAGCGTGCGTGGAAGAGACGGGAAGATGTGAAGAGGTCTTGGCGTGGTGCGGACACGTTGGCTGTACGTTTGGAGACGGACAGCTGGAAGAAAATCTCCCGATTTTTTTTTTTTTAGATACTTCAAGTTGTCTGTCATGTTGTGTAACTCTGTGAAGCGTTGACATTTGCCAGTTCCCTGAGCTTCCTGATTGGATTGGCCAGAGAGGTGGTCAGTTCGTAGCGTTCACTGTGGGCTTCTAGGACTTTCAGATGTCGGTGGGATTAATGAAACACAGATGGCAGTAATTATCACTCATATTGTAATGCACACTCATCTTTAAAAGGGTAGTTTAACCAAAAATAAAAACAAATTGTGTCATCATTTAATCACCCTTAGGTAGAAAACCATTGTCTTCGTCTATGGGAAGCAAAACTGTTCCCCAGCATCAAAATATCCTCTTTTGTATTTCACAGAAATAGAAATGTTTTATTTCTTTAATAATATTAACTTCTGCAATTGCCATCGCAGTCGACCTAGTTGCATGTTATTAATTTTGCTCTAAATTTAGTTCATGCACATCTGTCGAACAAATATAAGTCTCTGTTTACCTGAATTTATTTAGCAGTCAAAAGACAGTAAATCAGCTCCAGTTGAGCCTCATTCTCAAGCCCTGTTTAAGATCTGTTTAATCTGGATCACTCAAAAGATTATATACATTATGAACATGTGGCATATGAACTTGTCAATGTAACGGATATGTGCGTTATATAAACAGTATATAAGAACATGGTGATAAATGGAGCGGTGCAGATGACTATGAATATAATAATCAACAGGTGGTGTGTTGTGGTGTAGTATTTCAGCTTTGAAACACATTGTGCAGGTAAAGGGGTAATATAATGCCATAGCAAGTAAATTAGAAAAGAAAAGCAGGTTTAAAGAAAAAAAGCATGATTTAATGATAGTTTAAGAAGAAATGTGTGTGTGTTTGTGTTAAATTAGGTAAAACATTACAAAAACATGTTAATTGCATGAAATGGTTTACACTATTTATTTGATGGCTACTAGATTGGTTTTTAATTAATTGAATATATTTAGCTATACATAGCTAATATATTAAAATGTAAATATAGTAAGTAAATCAATACAAAACCCTATTAGTTCAGTTTTAAATTATCTACACTTTTTATTTGATAACAGTAAAAGTTAACAGTTTAATTTAATTTAAATTAGTAATCATCTGAAAAGTAAATAGTAGTAGTAGTAGTAGTAGTAGTAATAATAATAATAACATCCACTGCCAAAGTAATTTACAGCCATATAATACACATGAATATAATAATATAAAAATAAATGATCACATCTTAAATTATTTACACATTGGTTCAATCTTCAATGTCTTATCAAGTTATTATTTTTTTTGTCAGTTCAGCTGCTGCCTAGAGAGTGTGTTTGTACAAACGTTAGAAACCTTAAGAGCTGCATTCTTTCTTTGTAAATGTATAACAGTGAAGCACGTCAGATATGCCCATGTTAGCTTACTAACAAAGAATGAATAACCACACTCACGCTGTGGGGTTTTCTTTAGGGTCTCTGTATTAGGTTTCAAACGGAAAGCGTGCGAGTTTGATTTTTACGAGATTTATTTCAGATTTGGCATTTATGATCTGAGCATGAGGTTTTGCTGCATGAAAGGTGTTTTTGTCATGAGCTCCGGCCCGTGAGTGTATTCTCTGTGTTAGTAGGTGAACTGCAGCAGCGTGCATCGAGCAGCACTCCACACTGACTTTTCAGTTTTACAAGCGGCAAGTTGGTACTTGCGAACGGCTCCACCCTTTACAGAAACACACACGCGCGCGCACACACACACACACACACACACACACAGCAGCAGCAGCCCAAATGGCTGGAGGTGTTTGAACGGCTGCCTGTGGAGACGTTTATTGACTTTCACAGTGGTGTGAATGAACCAAACCAGTTAGGGAGTGATGGAAGATTGGCCAATCACAAAAGCCCAGTGTTTGGTCAGGACCAATCAGGCTGGCTCATAACAAACGGCTTGTCAGATTGCGGAGCAGGTTTTGTGAAAGAATGACTGGTTAAATAGAGACACATGCAAAAGTTCATACAGTATATTCAGATCTTTACATATTTAAAGTGCAGTATGATTGTCATTATTTATATACCATCATGACTTACTTTCCTCTGCATTCCACTGTGTTTTTAAGTCTGTACATGTTTATATGCATTAAAATAAACTGTTTATTATAAAACATACATTAAAAAGATTCTTCGCTCAGACTGAAAAGCGGTTATGTAAGTAATTGGTCTGACTGAGCTTGGACTGAATTAAATTTCAGACGGATTGTAAGAGGTGGTACAGACCTTACACTAACTGATAGGAAAAAACAACTACATTTAAACGTTTTAACTGAATGACTTTCTCTCAATTTGATTCAGACGTACTTGCTGTAATGTGTTTGTTTGCATGTGTTTTGCATCTTACGAATGTGTGTTTCCGCCTCACATCTTTTGAAATTGGTCACTGGAGGAGACTGAATATGTGAAGGGTTGGCTAAGAAGTGCTGCTAACATTTAGTCAGCTCTCTTTTTAAGGTAAAAAACAGCATTTATCTACATATTTCCCTGGACCACAAAACCAGTCATAAGGGTCCATTTTTTGAATGTGAGATTTATACATTTGTTATACGTTGTTTTAGGATCAGACAATATTTGACTGAGATATAACTATTTGAAAATCAGAAATCCGTAACAAGGGTGTAACAAATATTGATAAAAAAGCCAAAAGATGTTCTTATCAATGCATATTACTAATAAAAAATTAAGTTATATTATATAAGTTATATATAAAATTAAGTAAGATTTTTTAGGGTAGGAAATGTACAAAATATCTTCATGGAGCATGATCTTTACTTAATATCCTAATGATTGAAAAATAAATAAATAAATTAATTAATTAATAATAATAAAAAATAATAATAAATAAATAAAAAAAAAAAAAAAAAAAAAAAAAAAAATATATATATATATATATATATATATATATATATATATATATATATATATATATATATATATATATATATATATATATATATATATAAATGGCTATTGTGGCAAATATACCTATTCTGCTTGTGTCTGGTTTTGTGGTCCAGGATCACAAATATTATCTGGTTCTGAGTGTGTCACTTTTCACAATATCAGAACGGTGTTCTGATCAGTGTTTCAGCATCTAAAATCAGACTGATGAAAATTAATGTAAACATACCAAATGATGTCCAGTTTGGTTTTGGACCCCATTGACTTTCATTGCACGGGCAAAAAATGTTTTCCTGTGTCTTACAGATTTTGAACTCTAAGCTTGAGCAATATTAATAGTGAAGCTTGCCTTAACAAGCACCATTAAATCTACTTAAAACTGGTTTCATCATGCCAGTAAAATTTATTTGCATCTTGAAATTTGAACTGCGCAAGGTTGGATCAGGTGTGTCCGTGTGCCTCAGGTCTCGGCTTAAAAGGCTACTACTTTCTGTTTGAACATCTCACACACACACACACACACACACACACACACAGTTCTGGCAGTGACACACAGTTCAAAGTGCTCCGCTCTGGAATGTCATGCAGGTGTCTTTGAGGTGAATGAGTAGATGGAGGGATTGCCCTTCAGTCACAGTAAGCATTCCTCTCCTCTAGACCACACACAGCGCTCAGCACACACACACACACACACACACACACACACACACACAACCTTTATAATCTGAAGCGAACTGGCATTCCATAAGTCACACACTCTAAACGAAAGATTGTTTGATCTGGCCAATAGCAACCCAGAGATATTTTGTAGGCCGATTCTTCTGGCACCCATAATATCTCTCTCTTATGGCTATGGGTGTGTGAATGCTGTTTACATAACGTAGAGATAGAGGAGTTTATGCTTGATTTGCAGAACACAACTCGTGTTAATACACACTTCACCGATAAAGCGGTGTGGTTTGATTCCACTTTCTTTGAAGACACACAACATGCCTGACAGAAATGTAAACACTCACAATATCATCTTTCCAAAACATACCCACAATGCACTGCGTCTTCACTCCTGAGTGCATGTCATATCTCGTTGTGGGAAAATCACAGGCCAACATCCAGGAATTTAACCTTAATCCAACCTTTTAACGCTATAAAGCCTACTGTAGCAAATTTCTGAGGCCTCTAATATATCAACGTGATTTAAAACTTTGTGTGCAACAGGTTATTCAGCAATCTACTACTTGTCATGCGTCAGGTGATTTATATTCTATAAAAGTATAATCAAACACTTTTTAGTGTCATTATATACCAGGGTGTGTTTTTGCTGTGATTTTATTTATTTATTTATTTATTTTTAATAGATTTTTTGTATCTAAACCATAAGAATAATATTTGTTGTTAAGAATATTTTGAATACTTACTGGATTGAAGGAACTTAGGTTTACTTCATTGTATATATATATATATATATATATATATATATATATATACAAATTTGAGGAACTGCGCCAAATTGCATATTTTGCACATTTTTATTTAAATTTATTAGCTAAAGTTCAATAAACAGTTCTATTAAAAAGGACATCCAACACATTTATTAGTGCTGTCAAATTATTAATACTAAGTTTTTGTTTACATAATATATGTATGTGTGCTGTCTATATTTACTATTTAAACACACGCACATATATATTTGCATGCACACATATATATATTTTAGAAAAACTATTTTGTTTATACATTTTTTTACTTTTAATATATATATATATATATATATATATATATATATATATATATATATATTATTGTTATTATTTTATTTATTTAGTAAAATAAATTGTATAGATGCAGCACATTATAGTATCTTTCTAATAGAAAAAAAACAATAGAAGCCTATGGGTTGGTCGGTGTGTGTGTGTGTGTGTGTGTGTGTGTGTGTGTGTGTGTGTGTGTGTGTGTGTGTGTGCGTGTGCGTGTGTTTGTTTGAGTGGTTTGGTGAAGATTTGTATCTGCTGTGATGTCAAAAGGTGAGGTCAGTGAGCGTCATTCAAAACAGGAAAAATCATTTAAAACAGAGGCAGATGGCCTACTGTAAAATGCTGTGTGTGTGAGCGCCGTAGTTTGTGTTTATTTACATAATGTGAAGTGTCTAGTGACTACAGAAGTGAGAAGAACAGGTGGGCCATTCAATTACCTTATAACACAACATCCCACACTCCAAGCTTTACCTACTATAGAGGGGAACTTACACAGCTGTTGGTGTTGAGCTCATAAACTAGATATCCTCGAGCACATTTCAGATTCCCCATCACCATATGTCGATCAGACAAGCCCTTCCTGTCCGAGAGGGCGGTTCAGGCCAAGATAAACTAAAGTGGGGCACACTTCATGCTTATAAAGGTCTGCTCGTATAAGACCTTATCTGTCAGCAACTTACAGTTATGCCCATTGTTCTTTCCAGTTTTGTTATCATTATGTAGCTTGTTTATCATCTCATTTCCCTTCACTTGGACTGTATTTGCATGGTTGTTTAACCAGTTCCTCTCATGGCAATAAAACTCACTGGAACTTAACTGCATAAAAGTGGCAGGGTAGTGTTGTATGCTTGTGTATTAAAAAAAAGTGTTATGAGTCAGCTTACAAGTGGGACTGTCTGTGTGGCTTTGACTCAACTACACTCGGTGTCATACAGTACAGCAAAACAGACCTGATTTAGGATTCACGCGTCCCACCATCTGAAGGCACATCCCATACAAATAAATCAGCTCTTAGACCAGTGTTTGTTAGACTGAGCATCCTAATTCATGTAAATGACTTTTCCCCTGCCTGTATCTATTGTTTTCAGAGGTACTTGTTATGTATTGTCTGTTGTGTACCGCATGCTTCATTTTAATGAAAGGATGTATTATTGAAGCGCACACAAAGGAACCTGGAGAGAAACGTAAGAGGTTTTAAACACGTAGCTATCAGAGACCAGGTTGGAGAACTGAGATCACCATTAAAAACACTGTGAAAGCAGTCCTTGCAATAAGTACACAGTTTCCGAGTCTTCTGAAGCCTTATGGTGTGTGTTTGTGTAAGGAACAGGAGTCAAACTAAGAAAAAGCTGCAGTCTGGAACTTTTTTTTTTTTAGGGATGCACCAAAATAAACATTTATTTTTTATAAAATAAACTAAAACATTCAACAAAAAATAAAAAAAGAATAATTAAGTTTAAATGAAAAAGGCATGCTTTTATTTTTACTGTACAAATAAATGCATCCTTGCTGAGCAAAAGAGAATCCTTTCCATTTGGAGCGCTCTGTATGAGTGTTATAATAAAGGCATTAATAGAGCTGTTGTAATTATTATGATCATTATTATTGTCGTACATTTCTTATTTTATTGATGTTACTGAGCAGCTGACTAGTAACACTGTTTTAGCTCAGATTTGGACTATGTACCCCGGCTAACAAGCGCGGTTGGAAAAGGCTATCCGTGCATTAGAACACTTAAGGGCCTGCGGGTTATTTACTAAACATTCACAAATTCGGTCATCACACAGTAACCAGCAACAGCGACCCTTCCTCCGCTCATCTGAGACATGACTGTAGCGCATGAGTGCACGTCTGTATTTAATCACATCACGTCATTGTTCAGCATAATTTATTCAGCCTTTTCGGTTATTCGGTGCATCCCTACTGTTTTGTGTTCAAAATTTATATAATAAGTGAGTACACCATGAATGAATTTTCCAAACCGTGTTTTTGGCTTGTCCCGAATCACTACGCCTATACACCTATAATAAGTGTTTATATTGGGACTATTTAGACCGGTTTGGGTAGGGACTGCTGCGGAGTAACCCACTACCTGCGTGATTCATCATAGACATAAACAGAGAAGTAGATCCGGCTACAGTGTTCTTCCCCACGACGCACACAGCTACGGACTGAAGCTTTAAGAAAGCTATTAGAAAACATAAAAACCTGCTCTTTGTAATATATCATGTGTGGTTCATATGGTTTTGGAATAATTTGGAATAAAAATCCTATATTTAACGACTCTAAAAATGCCATGTGGCGTAACTATAAATTTAAAACATTATTATGAAATATTTCTTTACACCTTAAATGAATGTGAGTGTACATATATTAATCATTATTATAAAATATATGTATTTTTTTCTTTTACAAATATCATAAATATTTTTTTCACAAATTATTTTTTGTCAGTTTGCACCACATGACTTTGTCATTAAAAAGGTCAAAAAAGGTAAAATTGTGTTTTAGATTAAAATTATTTTTTTCTAAAAAAAATACACAAAAAATGCATTTTAAATGAATGGATCAGCACACTCAGACCAAAGTGTAAATCATTACTCTTTGTTAATCTTCCCCTCTGCTAAAGCTCTTAAATCTCATTCACATCCATGTTTGGATTCAGAACTGAAACCAGTGTAATCCGGCATGCAAATTCATGTTGGTTTAAGCCCGTCTTTACAGCGGGGTGTGCTGTCAAATTAACAGCAGCCTTTCATGCTTACAATGAATGTAAGTGTTCGTAGTAAAATTAAGACAGCTGTAGAACAAAAAAGAAGAGAAGTCCAGTAGATAGGCGCTGTGGTTCTGGGAGTGTTTACACACTCGTATGCATATGCTGCCGCCGTAGCGTGCAGCTTCCAGCCGCGACCACACTGTAAACAAATCAGATGCTAAACTCATCTGATCCCAAACAGTCACGGGAGCCATGGAGGAGTGTGCTGGAGGATTAAAAAAAGCCCTTACATCCTCGAACAGAGCTGCCCGTAATCATCCAGAGATCCAGTCTTTGCTTCCCCCGGCTCGCTGATAAAGTTTTCAACAGATGACAAGTTGCCCTGGGAAGAGGCACAGCTGTGAAGCTGGAGGGTGATTTGCATGTTTACTGGTGTGTGTGTGTGTGCGTGTGTGTGTTCTCCACTCCTCCCATGCGAGAGTAAGTTAACATGATGGCTTCCTTTGCTCTTTAGGAGAGAGAGAGATAAGGATGGAAATAGACTTGTCACTTACTGGGACTGTTTAAAATACACATTCAAATGCGGTGCGGCTTTCCCAGCAGTCGTTTACTCGAAGGCTTTATGACACTGGATATAATTCATGTGCCGGCCGTGTCCTCGTGCCTGGCCCTGAGAGCACAGAAATGAAAGAAAAATGAAGTCATGTAAGGACACATTCACACGCACACAAATAATCACGGCAGGTGGGTTTTAAATATTTGCTTTTCGGCTTTAGAGTTTTTAGAAAATGATTGGTTGGAGATGCCCATCTATAATATTTAGGGAAGCCATGACATTGCATGGTGTATCAAGATAAATATTTGTTTCATTTGAACAATAAAATAATAAAATGCATAAATAAATGTGCTACTGAAACAAGCGAGAAGTTCAGAGAACCAAAAAAAATGTATTATTTAGTTTATTTAGCTATTATTAACTATTATTAAAAATGTGTTATGTGCCAAAATATTCTTAACTTTAAGTAATAAAACAAACTGACAACACATTTCCTTTAATGTCATTAAATTACACTTAATTTCACTAAAGTACATTAAACTACGTTTTAATGTCTTGTCTGAACTTAACGTTTCAAGAGTAAATGTCAAAAAAGGAAAATGTAAATGTTTTTATTACATTATAAATTTTATAGCACAGGTTTCTTATTTTATGTTTGTTTGTTTCAAATAAGTTACACATCTCTCTTTGTCGGTCCCGTAACACTTTCTCCTAATATTATACATATATATATATAATATCTGGACCTTTATTTGCACATACATATACACTAAATTGCTTAGAAATATTAAACAAATCTTGAGACTGGTTTCAAATTGTAAAACAAGGAAAGTGAGGAGTAATCTTTTCTCTGCTGGGGTCCGTGGGCAGCTGCAAACTTATGTGCATGTACAGTAAGTGATTTTTTGGCATGTCTGGACATGTTCAGAGCTGACCACATAAAGCCACCGAATCTCATCTGCAGACAAGCATTTAACACTGTTTCTCTAACAAGTTAAAGGCTCATTAATGCCTCTCTGACCCCTTCTCACAAAAGAAAAAAAAAGTCTAGAATATTTCCAGGCGGTTTTGAGGCAGTGTCTCCAAAAGGACAGGCATATTTTCTTTGAAGCACGCACAAACACAAAAGCTCATGTGAAAGTTTATACTGAGTGTTTTTCTGCAGCTCAATGCAGTCTTTATCTTGTCAGTGGGTATTTCTCAGACAATACAGCTCTGTTTTCATCAGGCGACTCGAAGATTTCTGTTGGCCAGAAAGTTTCAGAACCCTTCGTGTGTTTTCTGTGATCAGTTTACCTGTAAACATGTGCTTGAATTACAAGTAGCTCAAACCCACTCAAATAAACATGCACCAATCAGACATAATGCATCCATAATTTACCATAACAAATCCTATGCCTCGAAGTGATTCGTTTAATGACATGAATGGCATTCATTTCATGGCATTCGGTTTATTTTATAAAATGACAGCGATCGATAATAATAAGTTATTTCAAAACACTGTTTCTTGATTTGTTTCAGTAAACAATGCATTGTTAATTCGTAAGTTAAAAAAATGCTTCTCCCATCACTGTCTGAGCCGTGCATGGTGCCTAAACACATGAAGAAGGGCCCTTTGTGAAGCCTCGAAACAACGCTTTGTTACGTCACAACGGTTTCAAAAGTTGAATGCGTTGCCACTAGGGGGCGATCTCTAAATACACGAATTATACAAATTATACGTATGCGCACTTTAATGATACATTTGTGTAATTTGTGTAACCAACTTGCAGTTAGTAGTCTCTTAATGCCCCGATAAACCAAGCTCTCCACACAACGAACAAAACTACACTTGACGCATATTATACTCTTAATATTTAATAGTATAAGATTTGTTAATCGCATAAAATAGATTACACTGTTAAAAAACATTAGCTATTGGTTTTTGCGAATACTTAGGCTGTTTTCTTTGCATTTGTGTCATTTGGACCAGCAGGTGAGCATTCTGAGCCTTTCGAAACAATGAATCATTTCGCAATGCGTGTAGATTCGAAAAATATGAAATGCTTCTCCCATCACTCTCTGAGCTATGCATGGTGCCTAAACACATGGAGAAGGGCACTTTTGGTGCATACAAGTCATGATTACGATACCGGGGTGCTACGCTATTTTAGCATACGTTATAAGGTGGACTACGTTTAATCGTCATAGCTATCGTAATTGTGCAATACAATCATTTAAATGCAACTTTTAAGCAAAGTTCAGTGTTTCCCACTCAAGACTTTGTGGTGCCGCTCATGTGCTTTAAACTCATAAATACGTTGTTCCCAGCATGACTTGAACCGTTAGTCACACAGATCACAACAACTTTTATGTTTTTCTGTGTCTCATCATCTCACAGACTCCTCTTCTCTTCTCCCAACACGTGTCCCTTACCACAAAGGGTTTCTATTCTCGTCCTTCTGGTCATGTGAGTGTGGGGGTCAGGGGCTTGTGGTCAGGTTTACAAGGCCACTATGAGCTCACTGCTGACCCCCATGCACAGCAGATGGCCCTTACTGTGCATGCTGGGATAGGGTAGGGCCGACTCACTGTCCTGGAAAGACCCTCACAGTGGAGGTAGATATCACACACACGCGCTTCTTCTCATGTAGCCTCTTTTAGTCAGAAGAGGAAGCTTCACACACGCAGAGTGATTGTCCCAGCTTTCAGCCGCTCTAGTCTGTTTCTGTGTCTTTGTGGATTTGGATTCAGAACATTGACTTCAGGACAAGGTGAAGCGTGACGTAGACGTGTTTGAGGGCTCCTGCAGGTACAGTCTGGTGCTGTTTGGTGTTTTGGTGCGTATGGGACAGCGAATGGTCAAAACATGCTGGAACCGTTTGGATTGTTGTACTTATCTGGATTGATGTGTTGACAAAATATGAAGTACCGTAATAGCACAGCATTTAAAGATGCGGTCTATAAATCTTATGGGTACTGTTGCTTGGGTAACTTTTGTTTGGCATTTTAGTAGGAATCTGCGTGATTGGGAATTTCTTATAAAGGTTAAAGATTTCCACTTGCAGTTTTTTGTTTGAATTCAGGTCTTTCATTTGAATTACACGTTGACCGTCACTGATTTAAAACGTGAAGTGATTTCCCTATTTTAAGAGCTATTAGTTAGATTGATCATTATTTTCACTTTGTTGTACATGCGTTCGATAGGGGAACAAAACTGCAGATAACCAGAAGCTTTTTGTTATCATCTAAATTAACTGGGTTTATTTAGCTCTAAGAAATCTAAGAAAAAGATTTTTCCCTACAATAAATCTGAACACAAAAAATAAAACTTCACTTTCATGTATTTAAAGCCTGCATGATTTAATTTCTAATTCAGTACATAGAAGATATGTTGAGAAATGTTAGTATTTTTTTTTATTGAGTGCTCGACCAATGTCACTGAAGAATGAAACTCAGGTATAAAACAGGTTTGGAATGATATGAAGACGAGTAAATGATTCATGTCTGGAAATGAATTCATTTTTAAGGGTCACATCTACAGCGTAGCTGTGTTATTGTGTGCCATGTTTGGGTTGTTATTGTAGTGGCCTCTGTGTCATCAACCCCAGAATGCATTAGTATTCAGAAACATGACTGTGTCATTGATGACATCATACTCGAAGAGAAAAAATTCTGTTAGACTTCGGCGTCCTTTCCAGCATGTGACGAAACGCTTTCAGAAATCAGGCAAAAGTGAAAGAATGCAACAGGTGTGATTCAGGTTTTCCCTTCTGGCTTGAACCGAACAGGTGCTTTCTGGATGTTCCTCTAAAGCGTCTAATTCCTGTAACAGTTTAACATCTCGGACGGTGCTCTAAAGCTATCTCAGAGCTGGATGATATCTGTTTCCTGTGTGCTCTGTGCGTATCTGTAGCAGAGAAAGATTTTGTTAATCTCAAGCCTCAGATCCTTTGTTGTAACTCTTAGCGAGTGAAGATTAGAGCAGCGCTGAAGAGGCAGAGAGCCAGGTTCCCTATCTTACCCACGAGTCCATGCTCTTGTCTCTGGGCCGTGTTCCCGGTCGCCCCTAAACAGTTCTGGCTCTAAAAGCCCATCCGACCTCACATTCAGGGAAGCGGTTTCTCTGCCTTTTCCAGAAACAGACTGTGGGAAAGTCGCATGTATGTATGTCTGAACATCTCCAGTGTTGATGACAAATCCCGCGAGATGAGTGATTGATGCTGTAGCTTCATCTTACGCATGAGTGTGTGTTGGGTTTGAACCATGGTAAGTCACTGTAAGTTGAAAGGTTTTTGGCTCACACCTGCACACTCCTGTTCCTTATGTGGAGACTGTATGGAGGTATGCAGGCCAGCTGTAGCTCTCCTCAGCTGTTAGAGTAAAGAGCCCCAGAGAATCATGCTCTTATATGCGCTCTCTTGACTTGTTTGTGTAATTTTACATATCATTTATTATTTTATAAACTCACAAACTAAATAAAAAGATCCATTTCAAATAAAAGCTGTTTACAAGTCATCTAGGGATTTAGGATGATCCAATTCAACACTGTAGAATCAGACCAAAACAAAACATGAAACAAAACAAACTAACAACGTAAAAGATCTGTTAAATGAAACAAGAAAAAACATGAAGCAAAACCCAAAGCACAACAAACTAACAACATAAAATATAATAATTGGTAACTTTAACATTAGATGCAATATAAAACCCTAATGTACAAAGAAAGTTATTTTAATGAAAATACATTAAATGTGGTGTGTCGTGCAAGGAATTCTGGGAATGGGAGTTAATAGTTTTTTACTGTCAATTATACAATTACTTTTTTACCTCCAAAAACATACATTTAAAAGTATTTAATTGTAATATTACATTAAACTAAGGGTTAGATCTATTAATCAAAATACACTTTTACCATTTACCACTTCTTTTTTTTTTACCATAGCATTTTTACTTTTTGTCTTTTTTTACTGTTATCGTGATGATTTTTATAGTGAACCCATTTCTCCAGCAGTGGACTCTTCATGCATCATAAGCAATGTGAATCAAAGTGGAGAGCAGCCGTGAGAATAAAACTTTTACTTCCAATAAAAATGATAAAACCAACAGTACATAACAGACTCCTTCCTCCACAGGACCTCAGTGACAGGTCTACATCTGTGAAAGGGTAAATCTGTTGAGCTAAAACACATTGATTAGATGTCGCAGGCCTATCTTCTGAATATCTCATTAAGATACTATACATTTTCTTCAGCTGACCTGAGCTGAACCTCCACTCTTATTTCACTTTCGGGTTTCGTAAAACTTTTGTTTCTTTTGCAAGCTGGGGTTTTCTCTGACTCTGCATTTTAACTTGCTGGATTTTCTTCACAGATTGCACTGTTACACTCACATGCTGACCATATTACCCACGTGTCCTCTCTCTAGGTCTGACTGGGTGGAGATTGTGGAGCCGCGCTCGAGGGAGCGCATGTACGTCAACCTGCTGAGCGGCGAGTGTGGGTGGGAACCGCCGCCCGGCGTCCCGGTCCGTCAGTCGGACGGCAACCAGTGGTGGGAGCTTTTTGACAGCAATAACAATCGGTTCTACTACTACAACTGCACAAGCCAGCAGACGGTCTGGCACAGGCCTCAAGACTCCGACGTAGTGCCTCTAGCTCAGCTCCAAGCCATGAAGAGGAGCTCTGAGGCCGAGCAGAGGGGTCAAGGGAGGATCCAGAGAGGTCCGGCGGATGGCAAACGGACACCCCAACCTGGACTAGGGTCTTCTTCACTGGAGCGGGAGAGTGGGAGGGACACGCCATCGTCCAAGGGTAGAGGAGACAGTCTGGAGAGAAGGAGCCAGGCAAATAGGTGAGGATGTGTGGAGCTCTTGAATCTTCTAATGGTGCCAGTTAAAGGGAAAATCACTATTTGCTCATCCTTGTGTCAATCCAAACCTGTAAGACTTGATTCTTCAGTGGTCCAACGTTCACTTCAGTTGTCTATTATTGTTCTTTATCCTCTTTGGTGTTCTGCAGAAGAGAGTCATACAGGTTTGAGATGACTCGACTGTGAATAAATGATGACACAATTTCCATTTTTGGATGAAAACCCCTTTTATGTGATGTACACATTGATGTGTTTAGGGGGATTTCCTAAAGGAACATGCCATTTTTTTTAAATGAAAATAGGCTCCCCAAGAATTAAACAGTTGAGTTTTACAGTTTTTGCATCCATTCAACCCATCTCTGAGACTTTTAGCTTCAGCTTAGCATGGTTAATTGAATCTGATTAGACCGTTAGCATCACGCTCAAAAATGACCAAAACGTTGTGAGATTTTTCCTATTTAAGACTTGACTCTTCTGTAGTCACGTCATTTACTAAGACAGAAAATGAAAAGCTGTGGTTTTCTAAACTGATATAACTAGGAATTATACGCCTGAAAATAGTCCTCAGCAATTTCAGGTGCTGGGTAATATTACTGCGCCCGCTCCAGTCACAGTACGGCAGCAGAATGATAATGATAATTACGCCAGAATGAGAGTATAGTTCCTAGTTAAATTGGCTTAGAAAATCACAGCTTTTTATTTCCCCCCTGTCTAATATGTGATATAACTACAAAAGAGTCAGGTTTTCAATAGAAAAAACATTTAAACTATTTGGTGATTGTTGAATGGTCTAATCAGATTCAATGATCTATGCTAAGCTATGGTAAAAGTGTTCAAGTGCTGAATGCATTCATTGGGTAAAACTCACCTGTTTAACTCCAGGGCAGTTGGAAAATGAGCGGCGTGTTCCTTTTAATGCCGAAGACTGTTTTAATCTGTCTCAGCGTGCTTTCAGATTAACCTCAGCAATTTGCAGCTTTGACTTGACTTTCTTGCTTATGGCACTTATAGCTTTGAGGCTTTTGGAATTCGCTTGTGACATGCGTTTAGCAACATGCACCACCGCTTTCTCCAGGTTTGTGAAGAACAACTGTTAACAAAAGAGAAACTTTAAAGACTTCCTCCACCAAAATATCTTGATGTTTAACATTTGACATAAATATTGGTATTGTAACAGAATCAGATTATTATTACACTGTCTTTTATTAAATGCTCAAAATTGTGCAGGCCTAAAATAAAAAAACAACAACAACCTGGAGCTCTTTTAAAAAAATCACATTTTATCTCTGAAAAAATAGATAATTAAATCTTGATAGCAATGCATCTGTTTGAAGTCAGATAAACACTAGACTAGTTTAATTATTGATGTCTTCACTCAGGTAGTCCACCAACTAGTCCATTTTGAATATAACTTTTCAAATGTTTAAAAAAATACCTAAAATTTTCCAAAAGTTTCCCCATCTTATATCTATCCTTATCTATTCTCTCTCTCTCTGATAAACATTTAGAGTAGCTGTTGTGTCTTAAAGCATATTTGTATGCTGTGCTCTTAAAAAAAAGCATTGCATAAAAATAAACAAATAAATGAAATAAAAATACAATTGTGAATATAAAATGAAGTTCTTTTTTCCACATGCTGCCTCCTCTCTGTTTTGCATAAAATACTTCGTTATGTATATATAGTTATGTAAGTAAATTTTTCTGCTTTGTTTTTTTATTTATGAAGAAGTTTATGAATATATCTGTGTTTGGAAGCCTTGACTTACCTGGTCTAACACACACACATCACACATCGGCTTTCTTTGTCAGCCTTATAAAAATAACATCAGGCGGAGTCTGTTCTCCTAATATTTTCTTCATTTTGGACTCTTGAAGCTGTTTTGGCACAGATACGCTGTTCAGCTGGTCGAGCGCCAGCTACTGAGAACACTGTATGAGAGAGAGAGAGAGAGAGAGAGAGAGAGAGGTTTCTTGCAGGCTCCTCTAACAAAATCAGCCTTAAATGGTCACACACTTTTCTGTGTTAACACACACCCGTTCACACACCCTGGAATGCTGTGTTAGTACCTGTTTGCTAACTGTAGCTTGTTCAGTGGGACTACCTCACACACACTTCCACACAGTTAAACTTCAGACCTGCTGGTTTTTCAGCAGCTGATTTTTAGGGTGCACAGTTGCTTCTTTATTTAGCTACACCGCTTATTGAACTTTTTAACTACACTATTCATATCAAGTGCTGATATTTTTAACTAAAATATATATTTTCCCCGGTTATAAAAAATTAGGGTGAAATAATATGCATTATAAATATTAAATGTGAAATAATCTTAAGCAAAAATTAGATGTTGCTTTATCTAACTAAAATAAGATTAAGTAATATAATAAATGACTAAATAATGATCAATTGCTAATAAATTAATTACTAATTACTAAGCAGGAAATAAAAGCTAATTTTAAAACGCATTACAAAATAAATAAAAACTGAACATACGAGAAAGAAAGCCTATTCAGAACATGTATACAGATTATATTGGTCTGAATACTATAATGGTAATGATACAAAATGGTTCTTCTCGTTTCTCATGCATTCTTGTTTGCATGTCTTCTCATCATTCTTTACTTTGTTTTTGTTTTTGTGGATTATATTAATTAGCTGAAACTTAGAAAAACAAAAAAACATAAAATTGCTAAATTTTGGTTAAAATTTGATGTAGATCTAATTTAAAATTTTCTTTTATTTTTAAATGTAAAAACCAATCAAAACAAAAAAAAAACATGAATGACGAAAAAATACAACAACACTTAAAATGACAAAAACTAGATTTTATGTTAATAATTTCTGTTTTCATTTATAGTATCTCAATAATACTAAAATCACAGTGTTGTTGTTTGAGTATGTTTGTCTGTGCACACGCTAGTTCTCAGGAAAACAAATTAGCAGCTCACACTTAATTAAAAGTAGGGCAAGTGTTCCAGCCTCTACATATTTTTGGAGTGTGTGTGTGTGTGTGTGTGTGTGTGTGTGGAGCAGCTAGATGACGTCCAGCACAAGCTGCCGTCAGAAGGAGTGTAGCCCAGTAACGCTGAGCTGTTTTTGGGTAGAGTCACAGCGCACGTCCTTGAGGTCATGGAGGAAGCCTGGTTCTCTATACTTGAACACGTGTTGCATGTTCAGTGGACGTCAGAGAGGGTAAGAGCTATACTCTTGAGGGGTTCTCGGGCTGCGATTTGAAACCTAGTGAGCTAGTTTTGATATAGCAGCATTTGGGCATCTTCAGCCGAGTTCTCAATGTTGAAATGTTTCAAAGAAACAGTTGATTTAATTTGAAACACATATGTTGTCCACAAATACTGTCTATGATTTGTTTTTGTAACACAGCATTTGGAATTAAGTTAGAGTTATGAGGTATTTACTTTTTAGGAAGCACTGGCGGCTGTTCTCCACCATCTGACGTGTGTGTGTGTGTGTGTGTGTGTGTGTGTGTGTGTGTTTCCTTGTGTTGATCGGGTGTTGGCATTGTGGGGGGGCTCTTCCCCATCGCGTTTAACATATGGGCCATCCCTCTGGCCTAAAAAGTCAATGTGTGTATTCATTTTTTGCCAGAGATGGACAAAGAGCACTGTAATATGGGAATTAACTGAATTAACTGAAAACGTACTCACCCTCGGGCCATTTGAGATGTGAGTGAGTTTTTCCCATTGGAACATATTTGGATAAATGTAGCACGACATCTTCAATGCAGTGAATGGGTGCCGTTATTATGAATATAATTAATGTCTTGAGATGTTGGAAGAAACAAATCCATAACTAAAGTGTTTTAACATAGCTTTTTCTGGGAGTTTCAGCAAATTGACATTTTAGGTGAACTATTCCTATAACTATTCCTCAAAGACTTGATTAACATGATTAGGTTGATTAGCATGCTGGTGAACAGCTATCCTAATGTGCTAGCTTGACCAGCATGGAGCCTATGGAGACAGCATTTTTGACCATCATGTGCTCATTTGCTATTTTTTGAGACACAGAAGCGCTCAAACACTACAAATAAAAAGGTGCATATATATTTTTTTTTTTGCAAGCCAAAACAATTTTTGCAGATTTTTCTCAAAAAAATGTATTTATATTTGCTGTATCAGGGCGATTGCAGTGTAAATGCACCAACAAACATTATTAGTAACTGCATATTATTAATGTGATTATTATTATTTATGTCAACAATCAGCTATTCCTATTTTGTGAATAGTTACTGAAATCATGAAAAAGAGATTTAATGACTTCATAGATAATATAGATTAAGACAAAATAAGACAAACATGCAAGATGCTGCCAAAAATGCAGAATAAATTAGTTGAATATGCATTGATTCTCACAGTTTGTGTGTAATGTGTTGAGTGTTAAGAGATTAGTGTCAGAACGGGGTCCTGTGACTCAACTATGTGAGACAAAGGGAATCATGGGCGTCTTCGATCTTTGTTTCTTCACTCTCGCTCTTTTCTTGCTGTGAGTTTTCTCTTGTAAAGAGGATTGAGGTGGGCAGCAGTAATCTGTCTCATACGTTCCTGCATTATGCTGCGCCGTAGAAGGCAGAAATCCCTTCAGATTAGAGCTGAGAACAAAGAACCGGTTTAAAGCCTCATCCCCCATTACCAGACATTTCAGCCAGAAATAAACAATTATCAAAAAAACATTCGCTCTCATAATGTGCATTTAAACCTTCCCCGTAGAACACAAAATTTTCATATAGATTTTGGAGATTTTGTCCGGGGTTTGGAGCGATATATGTTCATTTTTGGGTGAACTAACCCTTTAAATCTATCATATGAGACCCTGGACCACAAAACCAGTCATAATGGTCAGTTTTTTGCATCTGCATAAATAAGCTCGATTGATGTATTGTTTGTTAGGATCGGAAAAAGTTAACTTTAAAGTTGTCCAGTGATGCACTAATAAAAAAAAAAGATCTTTACTTAATATCCTAATCATTTTTGCCATAAAAGAAAAGTGGATAATTTTGACCCATACGATGTACTGGCTATTGCTACAAACATGCCCGCGCTATACTTATGATGGTTTTGTGGTCCAGGGTCACGTCACCCTTCACATGGACCACTTGTATTGATCTTTTATTAGTTGCATGAACCTGAACCAGAATGCTCTTCTTCACAGGGAAGTAGCAGCATATTGGTTTGGATCGGCAAGACAGTAGTTAGGTCTGTCTGTCTGTCTGCTTTCAGCGTGTGGTACAGTACGTGATGTTTAAAGAACAGCTTGATATCTGTTTTAATCTGTGGAGATCATTTCATGACAGACCGCCTCATGTTGTTTTTTTTGTCATTGTTTTTATTTCTATCTCTGGATCCATCATCCTGTGTGCGGGTGCTTTAATTGGAGCTGTCCTTTCAGATCTTGTTATCTTTTCCTCTGTGGGGGCGACGTTATATCTGACATGCCCAGTGGCACATGGTCTTTAGAAAAGAGAAACAGGTAAACTTTACACGTTCACATGTGTCTACACGTGCCTGGGAATGATCACTTTATCCTTACAGGTTGGGATCTGAACGAACTATATAATATAATATGATACAATGTGAAACATATTCATGTAATAATGTCACTCAATAATTTAAATTAAGATTGATTATAATATTATTGCAATTTTTATAGCATTTTATAAAATATTATATTAATAATAATACAAATAAATGCTCAGACATTTGTGCCAATCATAATATTTTGGTTATTCACTTTATGTAAAATTTGAAGAATCATTTATCTGCCTTCATGTTTTTTTTTTTAAACCTGTTTAAACCTGAAAAAAGGATACATTTAGGATAAATTCACTTGAATTAGAAATTTATATAATACATTTTTAATTTAAATTTTTTTAAAAATACTATTTATATTGATTATAACTTGTATAATAAATGTTCTTTGTTTATATATATATATATATATATATATATATATATACATATATATATATAACTACACTCGTATTTTAACAGCCTAGCTATTGATTAAAAATAATGCTAAATAATAAATAATGTGTTAAAATGTCAGCGCTCTGCAGACCACCCCATCCAGAAGCTGTAGAATAAAGTTGCCAAGCCCAGATTGGCATGGTGCTACACACACACACACACACACACACACACACACACACACACACACACACTGTACTCAGAGAGGTATTCACATGCTTCCTGGCCTAAGGAGGAACAGTACACCCATGAACACAGAGACGCTCTGTTCACGTTCAAAACCAACTTGAGCAAATGCATAGCAGACTTTAAGGTGGGCTGACTGGTAATTACAGGAACACAGGTGAAGAAATGAAGGGAGGGATGGAAAAAACAAAGAGGCATGAGTTCTTCTGCTTCTGCTAAAATGGAACAGGCAAGATTAGTAACATCAAGTACACACTAGTACTATTTACTCAGCAGTGTGTGGGCTGTATGTGCGTTTGTGAGTGTGTGATTATAGGGCTGCAAGAGATAAAGGAAGAATCAGAGACAGAGGGCGAGTGAGTACTCAACTCAAAGGGCCACCCAGCGGGACACACGCTCATGCTCACGCTTTTTATACACTAGGTTCTGTCCTGGTAAACACGTTTGATGCCAGGGTGTCTGGAAAGCGTTGAAGTCTCTTTTAAACTAATTATAAAATAGCATCCCAACCAGAGACACTAGAATGACCATATATTTGTTTGGGGGGGGCGGAGCTTGAGCTTCTGATAAAATACTCTCTTTAAAAACGTTTACAAGTCGCTTGATATGTATTGAGTTGGTAATGCGTTTTTAACCTACATCAATCTTTTCAAACAAATAGCAGAGGGCGTTTACCTCCGAGTCTACAATCCTCCAGGCTTATTCAAATATTTTGGCTTATTTTCTGATGGGGGGGTCAAAACAGGCCTATTACTTCTAAATCATAATGCTTTTTGATGCAAAATATTGATAATATTATAAATTGACCTCAGAGGACAGTACAAAATAAAAAACAAAGGCAGTTCCTGAAGTGATAAAAGCACATAAAAATCATTGCGATATTCAAGAGTCTTGTACATTGACATCCAGTTAATATTGAATATTTATAAATAGTCGATGTATTTCCAGACGCCTGCCGAAGTTTGTAGGTCTCGAGCGAAATTAGGAGGGTCACTGAGTTCATCGAAAGCCTCTCACTCAAGACCAGCGTGTTTTAGCTGTCTGTGTTTATGCCCGTCTGAATACTTGCCATATTTTCCTCTTCAGTGGCACATGGCCACGAGAAATACACTTCTTCACCAAACGGCTGAACCGGAGGGAGACGGATGCAATACATTACCCCTCGAAAAAAACCTGTCATTTGTTGATCACGTTGTATGATGTGCCAGCATGCACTTAGCTCTCACATCGACAAAGGGCCGTGCCAGACTTTGGTCACATTTACGCTCTAATCTGTTTGTCCTGCGCCGCATCCGTTATGGCCTCATTCAAGAAGTAGGCCATTATCAGGAGAACACTGCTGTATCACTGTCACACAGCCACAGTGACTCACTTCCTGTCACGAAGTTGCTGATCCTTAATTTATCTAATGGGTTTTGTTTTGTTTTTTTTGCATGAGCAGAGAACGACTAGTTTACACCGACAGCAAATGTATTTCTGGAGGTCATGGGGTTGTTATATTGTTATCATTTCGATAAATCAAACAGATGCTAGTCAGCGTGGTTAAACAAACAGAGCAATGTTTTGATAGCGGCAGAGTGTTTTGACTTCTTAGAGAAATCACCCAACTAATCAACACACGAACGGTTTACTTGTAGCTGTCTCTGCAGGTTAAGATGGAATAGGAGAAAGTATTTTAGAATTTAACAAATAATTTAACATTTTCACAAACACATGATGAGTTTGTCTCCTCATTAAGTAAACATGAACAGTATTGAGTTTATGTTTTGAGCTTAATGAGTGTAAGTTGGGTTGTAATTGAAGCAAACAAAATACCATAAAAAAATGTGTGTGTGTGTGTGTGTGTGTGTGTGTGTGTGTATATATATATTTATTTATTTTTATTAAATCCTTGGCTTTGAGGTCTGTATGTTTTGATAGATAATAAAATAATATAATATTTTTTCAGTATATATATACATTTATATATATATATATATATATATATATATATATATATATATATATATATATATATATATATATATATATATATATATATATATATATATATATATATATATATATATATATATATATATATATATATATATATATATTATAGTAAAAACTAAAATGTAATGACTCTTGAAACTTAAATGTCATTTTATAAATATATTTGTAATGACATGCCTGTAATGATGAAGTTTAGTACATTTTAGTACATTGAAAGTATATTAACTTTGTAATGTTGAATAACACAAAGCAAGAAGCTTTGACATCCACTGTATACCAGCTAACCATGACCGCTCGCTTCAGCACAGCACAGGCAAGAAAATTGTGTTTATCAAAGCTCTTTGTCGTGTAAGACTGTTATCGCTTTCTGTCTGTCATAAAAGTGTTTGTGGCCGCTAATGCTAGCTCATGCTAAAAATGGCAGCTGTTAGCTTAGAAGCGAAAGCCTCACGATAACGCGCTTGTTTTTGTTCCTCAACTATTTCATCAATCTCACAGTTCAGAGACACCCTTCCCTCGTCTCGCCCTGTCACTGTTTCTACCACGCTAATTAAAACGCCCTGACTGCTAACCCAATTTGACTCTCCGTGACCAAATTGAGTTAGCTCACATTTCAAACGGGTCTTAACTCTGTTTTCCTCTTCCTTCAAATTCAGCGGCTTCAAGCGTATTTTCCCCCCTCAGAAGTTGTTGACGCAGCGACGGGGATGACAGAGAGCGCAGTATATGAAACTAAACACCGCGACTGCCAAATCGATTCTCCCACAGACACGTGTTGATGCGCGAGTGTTTGTCAAATGTAGTGAGCGGTCTGGGGTGGATAAGGGCGTGCGAGGGCTGCCATATGGAACGTGGAGTATTTTCAGCTCATATTCCTCACATCAGGTCAATAAGGCCGGCCTGGAGGTCAGAGGTCAAAAGCTTTGACCTCGTGAAGTTAGATGAGGAAAGGAGAGTGATATTCCCTTGTGTTCGCCACACACACACACACACACACACACACACACTCTCTCTCTATCAATCTCATGTTTATAGAATGAAGTAATTGAATGTTTTTGTACACTAAGTCTTCACAAATGCACACACTTACACAAACAAGCGCATGCATACTTTTATATACTTTATGTTCACAACGTTCTGAAAGAAGTGAATACCGAAGTCTTTTTGGATTCCATGCTTGACTTTCCCATGACAAATCCCTTTAGGACAACCCACCCCTGTCCCCCTCTCTCTCGTTCTCGTTCTGCTTCCCAAATAGACCTATTTTCCTAAGTGTTCTGTGGTTAATTAAGTGTCTGTGTGCTGTTTGTTTGGGAGCAGTGTGTTTAGGGTGTGTTTTCGTGTGTGTGTGTGTGTGTGATGCTCAGACTATGAAATCCAGACACACAATAACACCTACACAGATTTCACCAAAACACAGCACAGCTGTATCTTGTCTTTCTGCCGTTTTATCTGTCCTTCTCAGTGCCACTCAGTTGCTAGTTATTCGACAGTTAGTACCAGTTCATTTCGGGGAAGCTAGCTTGAAACTTGTCACGCTAACTTCAAAATAAGTTTCTGAAAAAGTAGCTATAGCTCTGCTAAAAGATACCTAGAGAGTCAACTTAAAGGAATAGTTCACCCCGGAAATGTAAATGCTGCCATCATGTATGAGATTGTAAAACTGTCTCTTGAAAGGAGCAATTTTAAAATATAACTATCCCATATAATATCTCATTTTGTCAGTTTGGCAAGTTCTGTATTTTCTACAAAGACGGCAAGGTTTTTTTTGAATGAGTGAACTGTAACACTTTAATTTAAATACATATTTCACTCTATAAATGCTATACGCAGACTTAAATCGGCGAGCAATTGTTTTATCCATTCTTTTACATGAGCCATCCAAATATACCGGCTCACTAGAAGTTTTAATGCTACATTTGAGAAACAGAACAGATTACGAAGAAACAGTTAATTGTAATTAACAGTGGTGCATTCTTCACACAAGTCAAAGCCACCTCGAGCGAGTGTAAAACATTGTTTGCGAATTAAGGCATTTTTATTCACAAATATTTTCGGATGTGACACTTTAAAATGCGCATCACAATGCGCAGCACTGGAGCCAGTCTGTTAATCTGATTATCTGATCGTGCACACTGTCCACATATGTACACACTCACTGACGGGTCTGGTTCAGTGCTTGTGTGTATGAGGTAAACACTGTACGTGTGGGCCGGGGGCTTCACCTCATCTGGGATGTGTGTGATTTGGGGGGAGATGTCGGAACCCCGTGAAACAAACTGCATGTTGATTCTCTACGAGAGCAAACGAGCAAAACAGGATTATAGCGAGAGAGGGAGAGAGGAAGGGAGAGATGCAGCTTGGAGAACAAAAGCACATGTGACTGCTTGCCCCCTCATACCCACCCACTGACTATCTGTGTGTGCTTCTTCATTAGACACTCACAGCTTTGACTCACTCCTCATTGGCTGTATTCACGTTTTCATCATTTCCCTAGACAAGAGATGGACAGAGAGAGCAATGGAAAGATGGATGGACAGGTGAACGCATGGATAGATAGATAGATGGATGGGTGGATGGGTGGATGGATGGACAGAGATAGAGCGATGGATAGAGAGAGAGATGGAAAGATGGATGGACAGACAGACAGACCAGACCATAGATAGATATAATAATAATAATAACAATAATCTTCTAAGTCTGCTTCAGGGGTTAATAAAACGTGTTTGTTAGTGGTCTGTGGTGTAGTTAGTAGATAATGTAACTACAGCATAAAAGCATAAAGCATCTTTCTTTCTTTATTTCTTTCTATTTAGTTTCTGCAAGAAGAGTGCAGTTTTTTGCTTTGCTTTGTAACAACTTTTAAATATGAAATAATACCCCCCATCTATAAAAAGATCACATGACATGAACAGAAAAAGAAAAAAAAAGGGTTCACATACTTCCGGGGGTCCTGCTCCAGCTGAGCAAGTACCATTGAGATGAATGGCAATGCTATAGAGGCTCAGGTATATGAGAGCTGAAGGTGAGGTGAGCTCCTGCTTGTTTATTTGAATGTTGACGTAGATGTAATCAAGAAAGTCAAAGCGGGGTTTTCTCGTTTGTGTTTTCTCCATCACTATAACGCAGCGCACGCATTACTCTCTCTGCTCGGCTCAGTGTGAACGCTGCGCTGGTATTTCCTGTTTATGCTGTAGGAGAAACGCCCTTTGAACTTTTCCAGCACGCACTCCCTCAGGACACCCCCCCGATCTGCAGTCCGGCCCCCTGTCCAGCCTCTCTCAGCATCCCTTTGTGTTCAGTGCAAATAACACAATCAGCGTGCTCTGCGCTCGCCAAGATGCTAGGAGCCTTTGTGGTTGGGTTCGTGAATGAGTGCGTGTGAGAACCTCAACACCTGGGCATCACAGACTTTTCGCCCCTCTGAAGATAAATGAGCTGATGTATTCATTAGCAGTCTCAGATTAAATCATGCTGAATACTACGCTGATAGCTTTTGGTTTAGTTAGAGTAATGAGAAACTAGGAGTGTTGACAACGAATAATGGGAGACCTTGTTTATATCTGATATGCAAAGAATCAAGTAAAAAAAAGTGGTTGTGAAAAATTCTTTGGTTTGTTCAAATTAAATCTAAATAGCATTATTAATATTACTATATTAATAATATTATAGCAATAGTATTATTATTGAACGGTTAAAAGTAATATTTTTTACTATAGAACAATTTAAATAGGTTTGTTCCTGTTCTTTTCCGTTCTACAGATTTTTTTACAGATTTGTTTATTTCCTGATCATGTGTTTTTGTACATTTAAGGATATGTGGTGTCAGTGATGCATTTAGAGGCATTATTGAAAACACTTCAAATGCATGAAGATCTGTCAAAAATGTAAGGTCAGTAAGATTATTTATGAGAAAGAAGTTAATACTTTTATTCTGCAAGGATGCATTAAATTGATCAAAAGTGACTGTGAAGAATTAAACAGAATATTTTTATTTTAAATAAATGCTGCTCTTTAAGCATTTTCATTCAACAAATCCCAAACATTATCACTGTTATGCACAGAAATATTGAGTAGCACAACTGTTTTCAACATTAATAATAATGCAATCAGCTTTGCATCACAGGAATAAATTACATTTTAAAATACATTCAAATACAAAACAGTAGTTTTAAATAAAAAAAAATCACAAATTGTAACTTTTTACTGTATTTTTTGGTTCAAATAAAGATCATACATTAAAAAAACAAAAGCAAAACACATCCAAACATTTGAATGATCTTACGCAACATATTCATGTATATTTACCACAAAAATATGGCTCTCAAGATCTTCTTTTATATAAAACGCATTTGAGAAACGATAATATCAGCTGTAAATACATTCAGAGTAACGAAAGACTGAAATCAGCTAAATATAAGATGATATTGGAAAGAAAGAGCAGGGAAATATCCATTACTGCCCACAACCACTGTTACAGCGTTCAGTCCCACACTGCAACATAACTTTATCCTAATATTTATACCAGCTAACTTTCTCAACCGAGACAGAGAAGGACGATGTTTTGTTCCTCTTGTTGAGAGATTATTTTCAAGTCTGCGACGTTGTATTTACTTGACACCGTGAATAGATTGTTGACATTTGGCCATGAGACAGCAGACACAATGGGTGGGAAAGACCACAGCAGGCACAGAAACGGAGAGAGAAGTTTGTCCATAAAAAGATTCCGATCAATAGGTGGACAGCCACTTGAATAAAACAAAGAGTTTGTTTTTATAAATGAGCTCGGAGTGGAACTTAAGCAATGGAGTGCTTCTTTAGTTAATACAGGTCTCTCGGGGAGCCGAAGATGTATTGTTTCGCACCCCGAGAGTCTGATCTGATCGAGAACGGTCCAGGGGAGTGGCTGTCCAAGTTCATGTGTGCAAGTGTGTGTGTGTGTGTTCCGATGGCAAGACTCGCATTCCTGCTACTGTAACCCAGAGGAGGGCCGAAAGTAGCCGCCTTCCCCCTCCCTCCCTCTTTCTCCTTGTCCTTCTCACCCTCCCTTCCTCCTTTCCTCCCTCGCTCTCTCGCTCTCCCTCTCCGTACCACTCCGTAATTAAACGATCGCATGGTGACGGGAAGAATTTGAGCAGAAGTTAATAACCTACAGAATTACGGAAAGAGCTTGATTAGCCAAAAATAGATATTTAGAACGGCGCACATTTGCCTCTTCTCTTCGATTTGGCTGTTTTCTTCTGCGTCTCCAGCTGAGGGAGGTGTCCTCTATATTTCAGTCACCCCAAGCAACCTTACAGATCGCCGTGCCACCTTTGGGTATGCCAGGGGTAAGTGTGTCTGCTGACCATACGCTCAAGCATATGCTATGCATCACAGTCTCAGGTGTGTTTAGGTCATGTGCAACAGGTGTAACTGATGCAGTCGCTTGCATTGAGTATATATTTTTGATTGCATGTGGATTTTGTTTCTTGGTAAAGTCACATGACCTTAGTGCGAACAAGGTACACGAGGCTGCGCATGTTGTCTGGTTTGTTTAGCAGCGCTTATATACAGTGGTTAGAAGTTCTGGTCATTTTGGTGGGAAGAAAACTGCTAGTCTTGAGATTAGATTCAGAGTTCAGATTAGCGTGGGCACACAGAGTAGCATTATAATCTGGATTAGCGGTCTGAAGGTGGTTTACACCGTTGATCTGGTAAAGTTGATTTTGCATTCTTGTGTGTTTGCACGAGGGATGTTTATGGTTGCAGATTGGTGTGTGTGTGTGTACACGAGCAGTCACGCTTTGGTTGCAGGAGTTCACAGTGGCGTTTTACAGAGTGCTTTGGAATTTCAAGTGTTTCAATGCGTTTGCAGAAACGTGCGTTTATGCATGTGTAAGGGACCATGAGTTGTTTATGTGTGTTTTAAAGATACACAAATGCACACAAACTGTATATGTGCAACTAATTGTTTGCAAGTGTGCTTGTATTTCAGTATACACACCAAACCTAAGCGTGTGTTTCTTGCGTGTTCAGTTGCTCAGCAGGTGTAGCTGGTAATGAATATAATTGTTACATGATGAAGTTTTCATAGTATTGTTACAATATTTTGTTAATGTTTCTGCAACATTTTGATAGTGTCCGTATAGCAGTCCATAGTGGATTCCTGTTTTTCCACTCTTGCTGGAACACACTGTCTGTTCAACCTTTCCTGTTGTGTTTCTTATACACACTCCACTGCAGTGACCTGGTTAGTGTGTGTGTGTGTGTGTGTGTGTGTGTCTCTATGCACATTGTTGTTTGTGCTTTGATTGAAATAGTTACAAGCAGTCCTCTGGTACGAAAACAATTTCCTTAGACTAATAAATATTAAAGTTGTTATTGCTTACTCTTTCTTTACCTAAGGCTAACACGTTGTTTAATCGTTTTTGTTTTTTACTTGCATGTATGAGCTATTCTTTGAAAGAAAATGAGAAAGAGGAGAGTGCTATGCCAACCTTGGCATTGCAACCACACATTCCTCTCTATTAGATATGGGTAGATTTACAGAGAGTTTCATGTTCAACTCTCAAGTACCCACTGGATATTGCCAGATAATGCTTCATAGCAAGAATACTAGTAACATGATAAATGTTTTTAACCTCAACATAAAACAGGCTTAGTTTGGTTGATGCATATTCAAATGTTGATTATTTTATTCAAATGTTTCAATAAAAAAATGTTTGCTGTATATATAGTTGTTAGCAGCATGTTGGTTCCAACTATTTGTGTGATGGGAGTTGCTGCTTATGTAGAGCAGTGTTGTAGTCTTGGACAACGTTCAAGAACATATTTTCTTGTCATGGACTTGAGAGCATGTAGACTCAATCCTCTTCTGGTCTTGGTCTTGACTCTTAGCTGGTTTTGATTATTAACATTGATGTGGAGCATTTCAAATCAGTCACAAACAGTTCCGCTTACGTTTGGATGCTGTACCAGCCTAGTAAAGCACAGCACAGCCTGTTTTAACAATATTCTCAATTTGTGTGTTTCAGGGAAGCCGCTCAAAGATGGCAGCCTGCTCCTGGATCCAAGGCTGCCATGTTGGTGAAAGTTAACAGCATTGGAAGAAACCAATCTCTGGGTCCAGCTACTGGTCACCAACCTCTCCACCTCAACCCCACCAACACTAGCACTTCACCCAAACCCGTTTACGCAGCGCAACTTGACAGAACCGGTCTGCTCAGCAAAATGCCCGTTCCTGGAGACTCCAAGCAGGGTTACCACCTCAAGAAGGGGGATGCCAACTTGTGTCTGGTTCTTCCTGCTTCTAGCTCTTCCTCTTACTCTACCCACCAGCGCTCTGGTGCAGGTACACCTCGCCCCTCCTCTCCTCAATATGGAGCTACACCCTCAGCACCCATCTACGATGAACCTCCACCCATGGACCCCCCAATTTACGATGAACCCCCAGTGGAAATGGAAGTAGAAGGGGCGCACCACTTGCACAGAGTTCCCTATCCCACCAGTCATAGCCTGTCGAGAGGAACCCAGCCTCCTAAACTCCTCCAGTTCCCTCATTCCAAACACATCTGTAGCTCCTCAGCTAGTGAATACAGTCCGGCTGGCCGGGAGTGCATCAAACACATGGTGAACGTGGATGCAGCTGCATCCAAGCACCCGCCCCAAACGCCTAACCCCATTGAGGGGCCTTCAAATCCAGCCAGCCCTCAAATCCAGCCCCAGTCTGCAGTCTCTGCCCAGATTAAGAAGGAAGTCTCTCTAGAGAAGAAGCAATCATGGAGGCTGTTGGAGCCTCGCCACAGCCGTCAAAGCAGTCTAGCCTCTCAGGAGTACCCAGGCCCTGCAGCCGTCACGTATCAGGACTCTGGCTACTCCACTGGGCCGTCCCCAAGTCTGCGAAGGAAGAACCGACGTCGTGCAGCTCTAGGCACTGGATCGGGTCGACCTGGGTCGGTGGGCAGCAGTGGGGAGTTAAATGCATTAAATGAGAAGCTGATGGCGGAAATGAGAGCGGTGGTAAACCGTTCAAATGCCCTTCATGGAAGCAAGGCCAGTCTGGACACTGAGATGGGCTCAGAGGCCTCTGGAAGTACTGCTCGCTCCCCTGTCAGTTCACTGAAGATGGGTGCAAGAGGCGGTGAATCGAGAGAAGATGTGACATCAAGTAACCGATCACTGTACAGGGGCGGGGGCAGCACCCACGGTGACGTTGTGCTGTCGCCACTGGTGACAGATGGTCTCGGAGGCCGGCAAAAGAGGACGTATGAGAAAGTGGATTCGCTGGAGAAGAGCGGAACATCACAGACCAGCTTATCCTCCCCTGAACCACCAAGGTCACCCTCACAGGTACCAACACGTTTTGCAGCTGTATACTTGCTTGAGCATGTGTGTGTGTGTGTCTGGAAATGTTATTATAGTTGATCTAGTGCAGCAATCTGGCTTACTCCCTTTTCTACCAAGTTTTTCCTTTGTTACCTTTCTTTAATTACCCTTCCCTTTTTCATGCCTCCTCACATCCGATGGTCCCACTGTGTCTAATAGAGTTCCCCGGAGTGGAAAAGCAATGCAACGCTTCCTATCCGGTCGTTGTAGAAACTATGCAGGAGATGGCGAGGCTTTGGGTTTCCTGAGCTGAAGAGGGTGTGAATGTTTCTAAGGAGATTTAGTTTGTCTGTCTGTCTATGTGTGTGTGTTGTGCTTACATTAAGAGGATTGTACAAAGGCCAGTTGTTTTTTTTCTCATGAAAGAAAATGTGCAGGAATAAAGGGAAAACTAGTGAGTTTAGTGAGCAAGAGATCGATGGACAGGGAGATGTAATAGAATCAAAAGCAAAATATCAGCTATAAGCGTGCATGTGTGTGTTTGTTTGTCTGTGGAAGATGTACATATGGGAATCGGGTAACAAGTAGGTCAGTGCAGAGCTTGAACCAAATTACTTTTCCAGACCATCATCTTTTAGCGTAGAATGTTTTATTTGGATGAACGCATACTGGTCATAATAAAGGAAGATAACTTATTATTTGGTACCTGCCACCACCATTCATCCCACTTTATTTTAGGATACACTGTCACAATACTGGAACTACTGACACTGCAGACAGTGGAACCTGAGTAATCTGCTTTGTTATACTATTGAATTCAGGCAGGAACACTTAAGTATATTTCATTTTTGTATATGTACATTAGTGTATGCATACAGTTAAATATGTAGGCTTTTAAAGTATACTTCATTTTATAGCGTGCATGAACGCTAGAGGTCTAGAAAGGTTTATCTTAGTCTGGTGTCTGTGCTCTTTAGTATTTTTCTCTTTCGTTTATTTTATTTTTTTACTGTGAAACAGCTGCCCAGGCCATTTTTGCCACCTTGTGGAACAACTCATTACTGCAAAATGACTTGAATGTGTGCAATGTGCAAAAATTCAGGTTGTGCACATACAGCTTGTCTGGTAAACAAAGTTTGTGTGAAGCACTTGTGTATGCTTAAAAAATGAAGTGTACTTTGGCCTTTACTATGAACAAAATCACAGGAATTGAGCAATTTTATCAGCGTCATAATGAAAATATCTTTAGAAGGCAGCTGTCTTTGTAGGGATCGAACTGCAGTGCTCACCAGGGTTTTAAATAGAGATAAAGTCCAGGTTTACTAAACGGCCAATCAGCACGAGCAATTCCAAACGCAATTCCGAAACAGTTTTGCAGGCGACTTACTGACAACAATCTCATTTACATAGCGACCAACGCAATACAAGTGCAGCACAAATTAGCATAGTCGTAAATAAAGATCAAAGAAAAAAGCCACAGTACGTTGAAAAGAACTGGAGACCAAAAACATGAAGGATTGAAATAAGTTTTGATAGGCCTGGTATTGTAAGACTACTAGTTGAAGGTTCCAAGTCGTCTTTTATTTCCTGAAGCAAATTAAAAATAACATGGCTGTGCAAATGATATGTTCGGATAACGTGTTCTTTAAGACATTCCAAATAAATTAATACGTGTGGAAAAAATCCTCCCCCTTGCTATAACACGCACTCTCTTTTCTTTGCGGTGACCCTTGCAACAGTAATTGCAGCCTTTTCAAATGCAAAATAGTTTTAAGATTTTTCGAGATGTTAAATAATGACACAGTAATTTGACGAGCGCAAATGTTAGTAAAACGTGATTATTTTAAATACTCCTACAAATGCATCTTTAATAAGGTCAGGTGCAAAAATAACCGTCTCCTTGCTTTTTCAGCACTTATTTGTCACTGCACATCTTCAGTCAAACCTGACAGTACAATTTTAACGCCAAAAGATGGTTTGCGTTGGCTTTTTGTAAAACCGGTCTATGCGTACGCACAACACATGCGTGTTAATGCAGTTTATGAAGTCATTTTCACACCAGTGCTGGAAACATAAATTAACCTTTAGTCTTTGCTCCACCAGAAACAACCTGTCTGTTTTAAAACATAACAGAAATACAAGCCCTGGTGCTATTCGCAGAATAATTGTGAAAGCAAAACAGAGAACGGGCCAATCGCCTCATTCACACAGCCAGGTGTTGTGGTCGTACAAGACAGTCGGCTCTTACAGCTCACTGTGATTTGGCACATTCGGGTAATGTGTTTCGATGTGTGTGCTGACAGTTCCATTTGTCATTCGTGTAGTGCGCCGCATGTGGTTTGGCTTCTCCTGGGGAGCATAAGTCGCTGGAGTTAATATTATGGATCTTAATACACTAGGAGAGATTCGTCATCAATCAAGCGATCATTAACGATTAAAATAATTGCATCCTTAAATCTAGGTTAAAAAGTCCTTTTCCTTAAGCATTATGTAGGCCTATGTAAATGTTTGTAAATGGATAATGATTACGCAGTATTCCAAATGTAGAAATATGTGGGATTTAATAAATACACGTTTACCTATATATGTCTGCTGGCCGTTTGGCTTTCTCCCTGCCTTTACATGCCTCATTACCTTCAACAGTCTTTTTTTCTGTCTCTCTCATACTTACACATCTGATTAAAATACGATTAAAATGAGAGTAAACGTAAAGGCAGAGTTGTGAGGTTGGAAACAACGGCTCAGCGATTTGGTTCAGAGCAAGCTCATTACATCTTGATGGAGGCAGAACCTCGCAAATGTCCAGACGCATGGAGAAATGCTCCATTCTTACAATTTAATATGACCACATTGTTTAATTGACCACATCTGTATCACTTAGGGCACAGTGTCACATTGACGTAATGCCAGGGGGTGCCAAGGCATAAAAGGATACCGTTATGTTATGGGAATATACCAAAAGATTTTTAATTCCAGATAGGTATACCGCTGCATATACAGATGACATGTTCATAGGCTGAACTTTTATCTCTCAGTTACTGTTTTTGTAACCGTATTGTCAGTATTATTTTGTGTGGCTGTGTCACATGCTTGGCCAACACAGCTGAAAATACTACAGAGACAAAGATTTTACATTTCTCTTGTTGTTTTTGTAAATTTTTCTGCGATGTGACACGATCTCAGTTTCACAGTCAGCTATAATTCATTCATTCCAAGTACCGGTTAGACATTGGTTATCACAATCTGAATAGTATTTGTCTCGTTATGTGATTTTAAAGTGAAACAACCAATCACTGTTCACTTCGTTTAGTGTCACGTGTGGGGCGTAGAAATGTCTCCACAATAACAGACCCTGTGTAAAACTCTCAGACATATTTTAAAGATTCTAACACAAAATTTTTATATTTTATATTCTTTTGAGAATTGAATTGATCCTGTCAAGCGCTCATCATCACAGTCATAAACACACCGGTATTCTTGTTTCATGAGGGAGTTTGGCATCACAGCTTCTTTGTTTCCAGGCGAAATGTTAGATTTTTTTAATAGGTCACGTCACTTTTTTTTTTTCACTTTTTTTTTCTAATTTATGGACTGGCAGCTCTCCCATCCTAATGTTGAGAGAAATCTAAATGAATAAAAGCTTTGAAATGCGATCTCAAAATGTATTTAATCCCATTTTATTAATTTATGCCTTTGCTGCCACTTTATGATCATCCAATTCATACCAAGATTGCTGAAGAGGAATTTTTTGTGTGGCAGCACAATTATTGGTTTGTTTGGGCACAAATGTACATTGTCCTAAGCCACACATAAGGAATGAAAGGGCTTTTACATTTGCCAAAATAAAACTTTTTTATATATTAAAACAAGCAAGCAAGAACAGATGAGAAAAAGTAACCAAAAAAATCACGCGACATTAATTTCTGTAAAAATGAACTGAGTAATGCAGTCAGATTCTTTGTCAGTGAGTAAATTTTAAAAGTAACTTTTTCCATGTATGCTACAACAAGGAGAAAAATAACTCATGCTACTCTCATTCATCATTATATATATATATATATATATATATATATATATATATATATATATATATATATATATATATATATATATATATATATATATCCTTTATATGTGTTTGTGAAAATTTTAAAATTAGAGAAAAATGCATTAAATTCAGTTAATAAATATATTTTTTCCAGTGTGGAAGAAGTCGGACAGGGATTTTTTGGAGCATTAATGAGTTAGGAAAGAAGGGGAAAGGAGGAGAGAAGAGGGGAGGCAGTAATGTTTGAAGTTGGGATGTGATTTCCATATTGGGTCACCTATTTAGGGAGCGAGCGTAATCCGTGCGAGCGTTTCCAGGTTTCTGCAGGGAAACCAAGTAAGCCAATCGTCTGCAACCTACGCAAGACACGCACTTGGATTCAAGTTCCTGCGGCAGTCGTGATGATGCAAATAAACGCTAGAACAGCTGCATCCATACTGACATCTTTCTGGTTCTCAATCTTTCTTTTTGTCTCCAGACAGGAACACTGGAATCCAAAACTCAGCAGGACATCTCGTCCCAGGACTGTGACCATGACAGAGCAGGTCGTGGAACCCATAAAAACAACAACAACAGTCCCCCTCCTTCCCTTGCCAGCACAGGTTCTGGTTACCAGTACCCCTACACCACCCTCTGCAAGCCTACACCCGATGCCAACATGGAGGACTGGGCAAGCAAGAACCTTAACCAGCACACACAGGGCCTGTTTCGCCGGCGCGTCTCCATCGCTAATATGCTCTCGTGGAACCGTGGCTCTATTAAGAAACCAATGCTGATCACCAGCGACCGGTCTGTCAAGAAGGAAGCCTGCGAGATGTTCAAGCTGGTCCAGGCCTATATGGGCGATAGACCAGCCAGGTTGGACAAACGCCACTCTGCCCTTCAGGTGGTCACTAAATGCTGGGGGATGCAAGGCTTGAGGGACGAACTGTACGTGCAGTTGGTGCGACAGACCACCGGAAACCTGAGTTTGAGGAGCTTAGAGGCGGGCTGGGAGTTGATGGCCATCAGCCTAGCGTTCTTCTCACCTTCACCCAAGTTTAGGCGCTATTTGGAAGGCTACATCCAACAACACCTTGAGCCCAGTAATGATAAGAAAAGTAGGTCATTTCAAATATTTATTAAGGATAAATTGGTTTGAAGTAGGGGTGTGCGATATTAATAAAAAATAATATCTTGATATGTTCTGGGATTTTATCGCTAAGGGTAGTTATTATCGCCACACAGAACTTAGTCTTTCGTGAAGTTCGTATTGAACATAATACAGAATTTTGCAGTCAAAACTAACATGTCAGCTTTCAATGATATAGGCTACCCATCTGATCCGTTTAAAAGATTAAAAACAGGATGTAGATATAAATAGATTTTTTTTTCATGATAACTGTGCTTGTCATGTCATCTCCTTCAACGGGTGTAATTCACATTTTGACTGAGAGTTGACACACTCTCAATTCTTTACTATGTAACTTATTTAGGTATTATGATCACTTATCCAGTTATACATGCAAAGTCAGATCCGTTATCGCTCTAAAAACCAGTCACTCAAGAATATGTCGCGGCCGTGAAACATCAGCACCAGTCTCTTTCCCCGAGTTTAGTTGTGATTTTATGCAGTATACTTGGGCTTGTATGTTAACAGAATTTTTCTAATTAACAATTGAAATGTTTTCAAATCGCCAAACTGACCCCAAACTATCCCAAATTTTGTTTAATATTTACCCGCACGTTCAAATTCAAAACTGCCCCATAGGGGGCGATTTGTAACGACACAGACCACGATTTCTACCGATGGGTGAGGCACCAAACCCCAATCGCCTCAATACACATCATGTGTGCGTTTTGTAGAGGTGTTTTAAATGGTTTTTGCAAAATGCACGATCATGTCGACTCTTACCTCATTAAAACAACAATTACGATATTATCGCATACGATTTATAGCGCACACCCCTAGTTTGAAAGTTTCTGCGTAATGCAGTTGCATTCATATAATAAGTGTGGGTTAAGTGTCCAGATACTTAAACCAAATAAGACTAGTGTGTTTCTTGGATAGTCCAGTGTTTTTGTTTGTGGGATACGGAAAGGACACACACAGGGGAGTGTTTATATTTTAGGCTGTCCCATATGGATTCAAAGCCTGAAACACTTATATACATACAAACAGAGCAGGCCAATATTGGTTACACTGCTGAAATGATTATGGCATTGTGCCTACCCAAACAGGATGTAACGCTGTAGAGGAGAGAAAAATAAAACGCAGGGGTTACCGCAAGTCAAAAGTCACAGGTCATGGAACAATAAAGTCATGTATTGTTCAGACGGACTGTTGGTGCATTTGAGTGTTCAGAATTAACAGTTTTATTGTATCTGACAGTACTGCAGAACATCATGGAGCAGCAGGACATAAAAAACAAGAAGAATTCAAAATCCAGGAAGAAGAGGAGACAGAACAATGAGGAAGAAGAGGATGAGGGTGAGTTTATGGTGGAATGAGTCATATGCACAGACATCCAGGGAAACAGGCGTGAGAAGACTGGGAGAGATTTTGGCAGGGAGTTTAGAATTAAAAAATTGGCTTTCTTTCAATTCATAAGTTGATAATAGTATCTATCTATCTATCTATCTATCTATCTGTCTGTCTGTCTGTCTGTCTGTCTGTCTGTCTGTCTGTCTGTCTATCTATCTGTCTGTCTGTCTATCTATCTATCTATCTATCTGTCTGTCTGTCTGTCTGTCTGTCTGTCTGTCTGTCTGTCTGTCTATCTATCTATCTGTCTGTCTGTCTGTCTGTCTGTCTGTCTGTCTGTCTATCTATCTATCTATCTATCTATCTATGTCTTTCTGTCTCGTTCTATAGTTGAATCTGCAGTGAATGCTGTTTCATGTTGTTTTTGTATTCTGTAAGCTGAAGCATCCTTAATCTTTAACTGAAATAGAGGCTCCTAAACACACCCACTCATACGCGGTGTCAAGGGGGTTTGGTGCACAATGTAAATAAGGGAATCTTCCCGGTAACACGTTTGGCTGAAGAGGGGAGAGTATTAATGATGCTTCGGGTCCACCGGTGGAGGAGGACCTCTCAAAGAGAGAGCAGCTGGCCAAGCACAGAAGGGGAGTACCCCCCTCCTCTCTGCCTTTCTCACTCTCTCTTTTAGAGGCAAGATTAAAGCTTTGAGCAACAAGACATTCTGCGAGTCCCACGCTTCCCTGGCCCGTAGCCAGACTGCGCAGGCAAAGAGAGAGTTTGTGGGTTGAGAGGCAACAAAGATCCTGAGAACGTCTTTCAGTCTTGAAGCGAGAGTGATAGGAGATGGAAAGAGAAAGAAGAACAGGCGGATTGAGACAAAAAAAGGAGAACGGGACATTTTTATCAGGTTACACCCTCAGTGGCTGCCATCCAACTTAACCCTCAGCTTTTTCTTTTATCTCTCCCCTATATTCCTCGCGCACACATTGAGCCTTTCTCAAGAGCCCCGCTCCAAAACAAAGAGTTTGACGAGACAGCTCTGCGTGGGCTCTTAATACTGCAGCTCCGGCCTGGCCTTGTTTCATTACACTGCGTGCTGTCTTTACAGGGGCAGGGCCACGAGACATGTGCTCACTTCACTATCACCAGTAAAGCCACTGCCAAATGTACTGTCATTACCAAGATATCATTTAGTACTAAATACTAAATGGACAGTACATCTGGAGCAAGCTGAAGTGCTTGTGGATCACCTTTTGTGGGATTCGAACTGGATACGGGCTTTGCTACCAGTCCCGATCCTTTAGTTCATTAACTCTTTAAAATGTGACTCTCTAGGGCAAGGCTTCTTTTAGCGGTCGCTGGCTGAATCCAGTTCGTTTCATCATTTTATTACTACCCTCTGACTGACTTTGATGAAATTGTTGCACTGCACGATACATCACAGTGTGAACTCAACAAGGAGTTCAGAAGCACTCAGCGGACTGCATTTCATCTCTGAAATGAGAGTGAGAGTGTTGAAGCCTCTGTTGCTGGTGTCCAGTCACGTGAACATTTTGGATGCAGTTTTTAATCAATAAGGTAGGGCTGTAATGCTTCCGTATTGTTATGCTAAATCAATTACCTTTATTATTATTATTATTATTATTATTATTAAACAGCGGTTTTGTAACTATTAAATTGCAGTGTCATAACAGATTTATTTAAACATACATTAAATAAGACCGTTCACTAAAATGTACTAAACAGGGCGAGTTAGCGCAGATGGGAATGGAAATATGTGTGAGTGATGTACCGATAACGCGCACATGTAATATACCAAGCACAATTAGCGTAGGCGCAAGTAATCGGAGCCGATGTTCCTGAGGTGCGGGTGATCTACTCATAACACAGTTGCAAAATAGTTTAGCACATGCTTTTTTTGGCCGATTAAAAAATGGTGCAATTACCAGGAAATTAATGAGCGCAAGCGTTAGTAAATCGCATTGCGTGTTTCATTTTAATAATAACCTTCATAAATGTTGCGTCTGAAAGGAAATGCACATTCAGTAAGGTCAGGCACAGGATTTTAGTTAATCCTGAAGGTACTATTTTATCGCCAAAAGATGGTTTGTGCTGGTGCATTCTGTTAGTAAATCTGGGCCTAATGCTCTTCTCTGGACTTCATTTCTTTACTTAGTGAACTAACAAGCTGTGAATGCTGATGACTTGCATGAGGTAAAAGAAACGCTACGTGATATTTGTCTTAGTTTCCCACCAAAGGTAACAGTAAATAAAACTGGACGTTTCCAGTGAAGTTTCACCAGTGCAGTGGTTTGCTGTAGTATTTTCGGTACGAATGCATGTAACTTTACTCTCCTAATTTAGGGTATAATGTATCATCATCATCAGACATAGTTTGATAATCACTGACCCTATTCCCCTATTCCTTATTAATCACATAAGATGGGTTGTACCTTAATCAGTTGGATACAGCAACACTATAGTTTTCATGTGTCATTGGCCTACAATCAGCAAGATCATGATCTTTGAACTTCATGGTAAAGATTACAGGATTTGTGGGAGGACTTATGGTGGCATTCATGTTTGTAAGCGTGCTGAGTTCCAGCTAAGCCAGAAAAACAATGTCTTTTCAAATCTCAGGGCCATGTGTATGTGGAAGCCAAATGTCAGGAATGTTGTTGTGGTTGTAGCGGCTGGAAAATACAAAGGAAACAAATTCACTTCACTAAACAGTGTTCACTTGTCTCATGAGCTGACTGAAGGGCTGCCGGTTTACTTTAGTCATCCCAAGCATTGTTTTGGCTGCAGCGGAGCATTTCATGTGACACCTCTGCACCGTCCCGCTCTCTGACTTGGATGCTGGGAACGTTCTGGAACGGCACAAGGAATGCGGCTTCACCGTTGCAGGGCCTCACCAGCTGTCCGTGTGCCCCAGGAGATGGCATTGTGGGAAGGCCTGGAGTTCGCAGGCCCTTTTGAAATAGAATAAACTCTCTCAGAGGACTTTATTATACGATGCGGCACTGTTTTTCTTTTTTTGGGGAAGGCTCTTTTACACTCTCGCTCCTGTTTCAGGATGTCTTGTCGGGGTGTGGCCTCTTCCTGCCTCCTGATAGAGGAGCATTGTGGAGGAAAAAAACCTGTATGAGCTTAAAGGACTGCCCTTACGACACTGGCACTATTTGTATGCAAAACAGCCCTCATATCAGCTTGTTTCCTTTCTTATGTTAACTGCTGAAGCGTCCAAACTGTCATTCTTTATTTTTAAGAGGCCAATGATATAAGCGTGTTTATGCAGCACACATTCACAAATAAAAAGAGAGAGAGAAAAAAGAGAAAACAGTACAGTATGATGGTTATAAAAACAGATGGTGTACATCCTTTATATTTTGTAACTTCCAAATGTTTTTGGTCTGTAATTGTTTTTAATAGCTTTAAAAATGTAATTGACTGAAAATGACATTTGAAGTATTGTTATTATTAAAAAATGTATACTCCTGTGATGCAAAGCTGAATTTTCTAATATGCTGATTTACTGCATGATACATGAGTCGTTCAGGACACTTTTGATGTGAAAGAACAGCATTTATTTGAATAGATATCTTTTGTAACATCAGGAATACCCGTGTTGCTTTTGATCAATTTAACGCATTCTTGCTGAATAAAAATGAATTACTTTCTTTCAGAGGAGTCACACAGGCCCCAAACTAATGGTGTATCATTCCCGTGTTATAAATTCAAAGATTTTGGTCACAAACCTCTATAAAACATAGTGATAGAGGAATGAGGACTGATGGAAAGAAGGAAATAAGAGGATGATACATCAGGAAATGTAAGAATAAAAATGTCAAAAGGGAAAGTAGAGAATAGACAGCCTGATCTCACGAGGTGGCTAGCTCATACAACTTCATAGGTTTGATAAATTGTGCGTTTTATGATTTAATAATTTGCATGAATTTGTACAAATGACATAAAACTTACCCGTCACAGTGAGGTCGTACGAATTAGACAGTTAGTAAAACGCGTATGAATTGGCTGTGAGACAGCGTTATAGGAGTCGAGACGGTCTCTTGTGAAATATCTGACCTGCTCATCTAGCATGAGTTTACAGCTTCGAACACTTAAGAGTCATCAAAACAAGATTGTGACTCACACAGAACCACCTGTTCCTGTCACGTCTGATATCGGGAAACTTTAACAACCATTAACTGAAAGAAACCTCGTTTGTTTACACATGCTCTAGTTTTAGTTTTAGACTATATCCTTTCTCCAGATTTGATCATGAGTCACTACGAGACACGCATTCAGATTCATCTGATGGCATGATCCATCACATTAATCATGAAAACGCAGCTTTGCGTTTGAGCGTTCGACAGTCCTGTCAGAAATGTAAAATGCGCGAGGCTAAAGAAGGAATGCCAGTTTTGTTTTCATAGCGAGCTCGTTCGACAGAGCGTTTAGTCTTTTTTCGGGTTTTTATCTTCAACATTTTTCCCATGTAAAACTGTTACTCCCTCTTCCCGTCCGTATGTTTGTCTGAACGTGTGAGTAATGGCTGTGAAGAGCCCCGAAGCCTCTCTCTGTGTCTGTTCAGTTCAGGCCAGTCAATCCTCAGTCACCTGTTTGCTGTAAATCTCTTCTTCAGCCAAAGAATGAGTCACGTTGTCAAGAAGAAACAAGGGAGGGAGGTTTAATGAAACCGATAGCACCTCGTACCGCGGCGTAATTCTTAGAGGTCAGCGCGTTTTAGGCAGTCACAAGTAGCCGTATCGCTTTCACTTTAATATCAGGGCGATATTTCATCTAGCCAAGCGCGGATGGCAGGCTCCATTAGTACTTTAAAGTCTGGTTTCCAGCCAGATTTTCTTGTAACAGTTAAACTTGACGCCTTGTGCGCCGTGTAGCTGCCATCTCACTCGAAACGTTCGCTTCCAGCCTTCTCCCAGCAGGACGCTGAGCATTCAGAAGTATGAGGGTGAGGGTTTTGGGTTTCAGCTGCTGGAAAACGCTTGCATGTGAGTCAGTGAAGCTGGTCTTGAGTAACAGAAGAAGTCCTGTCAGGCTCTGGATTGGCGAGTAGCTACTTGCACAGCACTTACGCCTCATCGGTCTTTGTCTTTGCGTGACCTTCCTTGTTTGATCCCGTGTTTTGATTGGTTAAGCAAATGTATTTTTTTTAGTACTGTCAAACAACTAATCGCGATAAATCGCATCCAAAATAAAAGTTTCCGTTTACATAATGTATATGTGTGTACTGTATATATTTGATATGTATGCATATATAAAGCAGCATATATTTAGCAAATATTTACATGTATATATTTATATAAATTATATAAATATATATATATATTTAAGGTGAATGTAACATATTTTACTTAAATACATGCATGTGTGTGTATTATTGATATATACATAAATATACACAGCACACACACTTAAATTATGGATGCGATTAATCTTTTGACAGCATTATTTTTTCTGTCCGTGCTTTCAGTTGTTGGTTGTATAATTTCCATCTCCTGCGAAATTATGTTCTTTCATAACACGTTTGGCCATGAGCTCTGAAGGCATAGAAAATGAGTGGAGTGGATTGGCTTTGTTGCTCAAGACTTCTTTATTGATAAATCCCTCAGGAAAGAATGTTATGCTTAGGACTTTGATACAAGTCACAAGGTTCATTCGCAGTGTTTTTCTTAAGGCTTTTAAATTGCACATTTAACCAGAAAAAAAGAAACTTGCATCGGGTCACTCAGTGGTCAATTATGTAATTTCCTTTCAGAGTTTTGTCATTGGTCAGTAATACTGCATATTAATTGTTTTTGACAGGTCTTCCCATCAGCACTTATGCAAAATACTGCTACCGTAAGCTGCAAAAAGTGGCCATTACTGGGGGCAAGAAGGTAAGAGTTTTTTATTTTATTTATATATATATATATATATATATATATAATGTGTGTGTGTGTGTATATATGTAATGTTAATTTTAAAGTACTAAAGGATTTTAAAGTAATAATAATATTTATTGTATGCATTTATTATTATAATAATAAAAAGTTTTTTATTTTATATTTACTAAATATTTTAAAACTGACTTTCACTTACAGTTCATCTGCAAAAACACAAATATTTAATATTAATATATATTAATATTTAATTTAATATAATACCTAATTTCACTTCCAGCATTTAAAATGGTTGATTTTAGTTTTTTTGTTTATTTTATTAATTTAGACAATATATCGCAAAGGGATAGATTATCAGATTATCAAGTTTCTTTCTTCTGTTCAGCAAAAAAGATATTTCCAAGAATGTTGGCCTACACAGCATTTTAGTCAGGATTTGTTTCTTCGTGTTCTACAAATTAAACCTAACGAAAGATTTGGAGTAAATGATGACTGATTATTCTTTTTTTTTGGGGGTGACCTTAAGGTTTAATCCCTTATCAGCTATAAGATAAAAATAACCAATCCAGCTGTGTTTCATTTTAATAGCCGGTTATGGTTCTTCTTCAGTTCTTGATTGCAGCAAGGACTCCTACCCTGATTTAACCAGACACGTACAAGTTGGATGATTCCATCTCGTGATGTCAAATATAATTAAAAGGAGTTTTTCCTGGGAGTATTGTTTATTTATAGATGCCAGCAGCGCTGTTAGATCGTACCCAGGAGTCTGCGAATGGTCAAAAGAAGCAGTATATGGTGCAGCTGTCTAAAATTGGTCACATCTGTGAGCAATCACAGCACCCGGCCTTTAGGAGCACTCCATGAGAATTACTAATCCACTAACCCAAACTAAGAAGAAACGGTTGGAAGCACCCCCCAGGCCCCTGCGTAAGACACACACACACACACACACACACGCTTCACTGCTAACGGCGCTGGCACTAGCAGAAGCCGTTTCCCTCCCTATTTGTCCTTTCACCAGTCCCACCCTGTAATCAGCCATCCCACCTCTGTCTCCAGCGTTTTTACTGGGTGGGCTATTTTTACCTCCTCGCCGCACAGTGTTAACCCTCTTCATATTGTGTTTCAGCTGAGCCGGTATCCGTCTGCTCCACACAGTCCAATCAACAGATGTTTCACGTGTCAGCGAAGGGCTGATAGGGCTAATTCGGTTTCGGTTTCTGCATTATTTCAGACAGAAATGAGGATTGTCATCATTCATTCTCATGTTTTTCTTTCTTTTTTTTTCTATGCGAAGGATGCATATAATGACCACTGACTGTCAAGATCCAAAAATAACAAAAGACCCACAAAAACACAGGAAAAGTTGAATTATATTCATCTTAAGGCTGATAACTAATAAATACTTAATATAAAACTATTTTAAATAACACATAATACTTTAAAAGTTTATTTTAAGTGCTACAAGTGAATTGACATTATAAAACAAGAAAAATGGATATAAAAAGATAGTCATAAGTCATAAAAAGATTATATTTAACAGTGTAAATAAATGATTGAGTAATGACTGAATGCCAGCTAATGCGATTTAATGTCAAAAAGTGTCAAACTAAAGTTAAAATTAAAAATAGAAAACTGGGCTGAAACGATATTACCAAGCCCATCGAGTTGACATAATTTTGATATCACTACGTTTTGTTAGGTTTATTAAGTATAGAGGGCATCTGTTTGATCTGTAGGGCCTGAGGAAGCCCACTCTGGAGGAGATCGATCACGGTCGCAACGCCATCGTGACCCCGTCTCTGTTTGGCAGCGCTCTGGAGGAGATCATGGAGAGGCAGAGCCAGCTCTTCCCCGACAGGAAGCTGCCCTGGGTGCAGGTGCAGCTCTCTCAGTGTGTGCTGGCCCTGGGTGGAGCCCAGACGGAGGGCATCTTCAGGTGGGAGCAGGAAACGGGGCTCGTCGTGGCGTCCAGTGTCTCATAGAGCACGTTACCATGTACATCAAACTCTTACATAGCCATCCTGAAGTATGAAGTTTGAATTACTCATCCCTTATGAATTATTCATGTCCATGAAAGGAGATGTAGCAGGAACATGTTTCCTTTAAATTGTGCTCATCACAGCTCTTTAATGCCGTGTTAAGTCTGTCACATTGGCTCCACCGTGTGGTCAAATGATCCAGCTCTTCTCAGCGGGGGCCACATGGTGCGCTTGATGTGGCTTTTGTTTGTGTATGACCATACGGTCCTCAGAGTTTTAGGCTGTCCCATTTGTCATTTTAGGATTGAGTAGGCCCTTTTATTGCTACACTGTAGTCAAAGTGTAGAGCGCAGGCAGCATTTAGGACAGGGTTCTTAGTGCTACTGAAGTGTCCAAACTCTTATGGCCATTAAAAGAGGTGAATGGCTTTTAGAAACATAAATATGTGGCTCTTCATTTTGTAGAGTACCAGGGGACATTGATGAGGTGAACGCTCTGAAGATACAGGTGGACCAGTGGAAACTTCCAGACAATCTTTCTGATCCCAATGTCCCAGGTGAGCACATCAAACATTCACATATCTCAGTCTTTATATGGAGAAAGTGACCTTTAGACCTGACGTTTTCCACCTTTTGGACTTGAAGGCCTGCTGTTGTCTGACATTGTTTCCTCCTCTTATATATATATATATATATATATATATATATATATATATATATATATATATATATAAAACAGCTTGTTTTTTTGATTAACAGAAACCAGGGTTGTTGCTCACTTAAATGCATTTTGTTCAGTTCTTTCTTTTTTACTTAATGAAAACATTTGTTAGTGACATGGAAAAATTAGTTACATTTTATCTTAGTTTATATATATTTTATAAATATACTGTATGTGTGTGTGTGTGTGTGTATATATATATATATATATATATATATATATATATATATATATATATATATATATATATATATATTAGCACTGTAAAACAATTGTGATTAAAAAAATGTACGTTTGCATAATATATGCTTGTGTACTGTTTATTATGTGTATATATTGACAATTATAAATGTAAATATTTTCTAAACATATACTGTATATATAAAATAAGCTGCAGTCAGTAGACGTTGTATTTGTTTTCAGTTTCTGTTGATTGTTGTAGCTGGGAGATACTTGTTCAGTCTTGAAAGTGTCTTTCAGTATTTCATCTGTTGGCCTTTTAGCATCTATTCTATTGAAAGCCTTGAATATTTACAGTCTTTCTCTTCATAGAACACCAAAAATGTTGGATACTTGTCACTGATTATCAATAACAAGTAGGGTTTTGCTTGAAAATTTAAGTACAATTGTCAAGTTTTTTGTGCTTCAGCAGTGTTTCTGTAGGAACTAGAAATTAAAATTGTTCATCAGACCATTAATATGGCCTTCAACTTATCATTCTTAATAAGTTTTTGTTTGCGACTTAAAGATTTCTCTCTGTGCGTATCTGTTTGAAAGTGTGAATATAGCAGGTCAGGGATGTTGAGGTGTCTTTCTCTCTTTCTCTGCGTCAGCGTCTCTGTTGAAGTTGTGGTACAGGGAGCTGGAGGAGCCGGTGATTCCTCAGAGCTTCTACAAGCAGTGCATCAGTCACTATGAAGATCCCGATGCAGCCATCAGCGTGGTCCAGTCCCTCCCGGAGCTCAACAGACTCGTGCTCTGCTACTTCATCAACTTCTTACAGGTAATGCCCGTGAACACAGCCCTGCGGCGCGGTACTCCACAATAACACCGGTGTCAATGTTCTGTCTCTCTCTCATGCCAGGTCTTTGCTCAGCCGGTCAATGTGAGTAGGACTAAGATGGACGTGAATAATTTGGCGATGGTCATGGCTCCTAACTGCCTGCGCTGTCAGTCTGACGATCCTCGAATCATCTTTGAAAACACGCGCAAAGAGATGTCCTTCCTCCGCATACTCATCGTCCACTTGGACACCAGCTTCATCAAGGGCTTCATCTAGCGGTTTTGCGGCACAGCTCAGATCCAGTCATCCAGGAGATGACAGGAATCGGGACTCTTTCTGCTCAGAGAATCATCTTAAAGCATCCTAATATACGTTCGGGACAACTTCTCAACTAATCCAGCTTTGCCTCATTGCGAATCACCCTGAACTCGACTCTCATGACAGACTTTATTTGAACCGAATCAATTGACTGAATTTGATTCCGCAAACAAAACAAATGCATGACTTCTGTCATTTCTTCTGTCTTTTATATTGATTGGCAGGGAAATGCATCCTTCGGACAATCATGATCGTAATAATAACACGCACGCAGAACGACCTGCAGCATATTTCCTTAATTTAATGCGGTATGAGTGTTCTGATTATTTAATAGCAGCCGTTTGTAAGCTCACGTGTGAGTGTGCGGGGAGAACTTCTGACTTGTTTTGTGCATAAGTCTGAGCGCAAGCAAGAAATGGTGAATTAACTTTGCAGAGCATGAAACAGCTCTGAAATACTAGCGGTCGAGCTTTGAGCTTGAAGTCTGGTGCCTTACATGGAGAATGATCGCTGATGTATAAGAAGCATAAGTGCCCATAAACACACATTTCTGCATTGTCACAGACTCCAAATGAACTGATACCACAAGTATCTTCCACTCAGTCTCTTACAGCAGTTTTAGTTTTCCCAGTAGTCCCATTTGGAGATAGAAGATTATATTTCCAGATGTGGTTTGGCTACATCCAAGATGATTATTCTGTGAGACGGGAACTGCTCCTGTCACAAGATAGCTGCTGCTCAATGGCCCACTTTCCTACTATATAGCAGAGAGAAAAAACTGTGTGAGGTGAGTAGTACGTCTCAAATCAAAATAAAAAAAAACAGTAGGCATAAAATTCCCTGACGACCTCCTACTTCCACCAGGATCCTGAAGCGTGCTTTTGATGGACACTTTTATTATCCCACTAGGCCACGGGAAAAGATTCATGAATGGCTGCGAAGCAAAGCTGTTAGGTCACGTGACTGGAACAGACGCAGACGCAAAACAAAAATCACGTGATCAGATTTGCCCAGGCTGAAAAAACGCTTAAGCCGGAAACATGTTATACTCAAACATGCAAATACAAAAAAAAAAAATATATATTGGCCAAGGCGGTCTTGTAGCATACATGTATTTTATACATATATGTAATTTCCTTAAACACCTCTCCCGTCTGTCATTCGTCAATCAAACACATAGCTCACGCCACGGGTCGAGCTGTTGTCATGTCAGGCCAGACGCCTAAATGTTTAAACACGTTTACATGTTTCAGGGAAATCGATCTACAAATGACTTCTTCTGGTCGCTGCGTTATTTTGGGATATAGGAAAGTGTTTAAACCTCAATAGATTACAAGTATTTTTGCGTCACTGAGGCCATACTAAATTTACTCAGAGCGGAGGTATATATATACCCTTTATATGACCCTCTACTCTCTCATTCAGCATGTCCTAAATGAGTCCACTTCAAGAAGTGAATGAATGACAGCGAGCTGGCAGCTACACCGTTAGATGGGAATTCATCAGTCACGACACCAGTGCAGTAGTTAGCCACAGAGCGTATGTAGGTCGTGCGCTCGTTGTTGCCTTGCATTCTGGGATTGAGCCCTGTACTGTTCACTGTGGTTTTGGATAGCGCTGCATGCTGGCAATCGTCGGTCCACTCAGACGCAGATTACCTTCCGGCGGCTGTGCTCAGACTCTCTTCAACACTACTGTTTAGCAGCTGTTTACCAGACAGGAGACGACTTTGGCCAAGTGCAGGGTGAAACAGAAAAGGCTTCGGGCCTTCGCATCCACACCGGCGGAATCTGAAGTCTGTCCCCGAGCCGTTACTCGGAGCTGAACTTCAGTGACTCACCTCTGATATACAATCAGTCACATTTGCTATTGATATAAAGCGAGATCTGGCATCTGCCTGTGCTTTTGTACAGAAGCCCCTGGTCTGAGGGATAGCTGTGTTTATAAAGGAGCCCCTCCCTTGCTGCACTTCCCCCTCGGTTCCTTCCCCTTCCTGTGGGTCTGTATGATCGCCGCACTCCTACTTCTCATGGATTCTGTGTCTTATTTTGTTCTGTCTGTGCGAGGCTGCGTGCCGGAGGTGACAGTGAATTATGATATGAATGATTTGCATAGTTTCATAAAGAACTGCTTAATAAAATTTGTAAATTTGTATAATTGTACCGAAGTGGTCGGGGGTTTCACTTCCTTGATTTTTCTCGGCCTTTCCACCTGATGCGGGCAGAGCAAGAGTTTGCCAGACGCTCCGACAGAATAAGCACAGTACTAGAAAATGCCATGCCACAAAGTATCAGATCTTCATTTCAGCTCGCAATGATTGGCTCGTACGGCGCTCAGTTTGTAGTATGATAGAAGCAGAAGGACAGTCATTAATTTAGTCGCTGTATTGCAAAATAAATAAATAAGATAATTATTTTAGATTGAATTAATTAATAAGCTTAAGAGCATCTACAAACCTCTCAAAGGAATAGAAAGGAAAAAGCTACTTTGAGCTCTACTGGCCTCTTGTGGTGACATCTGGCAAACTTCTTAAATACATGCATGTGTGTGTCTTTATACAGCCATAATAAATACGCACAGGCTACACAAATATATAACTGAAACTAAAAATTGTCATTTCGGAAACGACTAATCGTTTGACAGCACTAAAACGATACTAAAGCTCAGACAGTAATCCTTCATGAATCACCTGTGGCCACAATCACGTTTGGCAAAATAAACGGAACGGGCTCAGATTTCATTACACAGCATTTCTCACGAAAGAGCAATGCTGTTCATTCAGTGTCTGGTGTGTCTGTCGGCCCTTGTGCAGGCGTCTAATCATAATCATAAGAGATCCGTTATGGAAATGCTTCTTCGACGCCAATTTGATTGTGCAGTCAAGCTTTCGGTGCTCTGTTTTGTATATGAAACATGACAAGGAAGGGGCAAAACCATGCAGACGTTCAGATGAGAACAAATACCGGCCATATTTTACACGTCTGTCCTGAAGGTTGACCGTGACTGCTTATTCATCTGGTACTAACGACTAGTGGTGCAACATCACACCACAGCCAGTTTTAACAGCTGATTTCATCGTAGAGATGCGATACGATGGTTTGTGAACGAAAGTGGCCGACAAGGGGGTGTTTTAGCTGGTTAACGATCTCAAAAATGTCTGAATCCATCAAAAAACTAAACGGTTTTCATTACTTCAGGGTTTTATGCAAACTAGAGAACTGCATGATGTTTGCAAGTTGATGGAAAGCTATATTTAATTATGTTTAAATCATAAAACTAGACGTTACCGGGGCTGCTTTTCATTAAGTGCATGTCGTCTTAAACTAGTTTTCCTAAACTAGTATGTATTAATGAAGCACCTATGGAATTAATGGCCGGTCTTTCTAGTGGAGTTCAAGTCACATCTCAAGTCTTTACTGTATTTTTAGCAATTAATTCTTTTAGCTAGTTACGTTTATTACTTCTACTGAATGTCTTGTTCATATATTAGCATAACTCCGTGACAACGCACACCACCATGACGTTTTTCACAAACCTATGAAACGAAGTAAATGCAAAAAAATGCGTGCACATCGTAACTCGTGATCAACGTCTCGTCGCAAATGAATTGCGTTATTTCTAATAACAGCGACAGCTATCTTCGGAGAACTGCTCTGAACTTCAAGTAACTTACGAGAATACGACTTTTGTATTGCGAGCCTAAACTATTCCGTCACCTTTTGATGGCAAGCACGTAAAAAACGAGCAGATCTCCATCAAATTAGGAGGAAGCGGCGAGGAACCTTGGGTGCGCGCATGCGCAGACAGACTCCACCTCGCGGACGCCGGCCTCGCTGCTCGCGCCGGAGAAAACAAACTGCGTGGATGCGATCTCAAAGCATGCGACTTAAAGCGCTCTTCACGCATTTGGACTCGCTTTCTTCGGCGTCGGAGTACATTGATCTGCAATAAAGGTAAACGGCGCTGTGACTGTATATTGCAAAATACCGAATAGCTGTCTTGGACGCTTTATTTGTTGTAATTGTGAAATTTATAATTTCTTATGAGATGATGCTATTATGTTAAAACGAAACTTGCCTCCACGCATGTGTTCCCCTGTTTGATGCTAATGGGACTCCTGAAAGTATTTTTTTTTCTAATCGTGCATTAATGGGATGTGTCGGCAGCCTCGGTCACGCTTATTAAGCAGATCGCGATAAACGCGCGTTTGGGCTTCTTAAATAGCTGGGAGACTTTTGTTCGCCTCGTAATTACGGTAGTCCCGTGCAGCACGGAGTAGGCCGAGCGGAGGCCGCTGAGCGTCAGATTTTGACTGACAGATGCGCGAACCAATCAGAACGCCGGAGTCCGCGTCAGTCAGCACTCTGACCCAATCAAATGCTTTGCTGTTGTTGCGCATCGTTGTCGGCAACTGAACAATGTAACGTCAAAACAGCAATTTAAGATGCCAAGCAAATTAGTTAAACTTTATTTCGAGGGCCCGGCCCGTTGTTTTGTTACGCAGGTCGCATCGCGCGGTCTTTTTGTTCGCCTGCCGTCTTCAACTAAACGCAGCAGTGAGCGTCAAGTTCGCGGACAACGTTGCACCCACGTTTTCTTCGCATGCGAAGTGGAGTAAAAGTCAAACGTCTGAATTACTTGATATTTGCGTTGATATTTCCCTCCCCGTGCCACCAAAAAACCGATTCTCGTCGGTCGCCGTCGTTTGATGTGCTGATTGCGACTTGTTATGACAGGCATGTAAAAACGCTGGCCTGACAATGTAAACAACGACAAGGAAACGTATTGCGCGCCATTTGCGTCACGCGGCGCTCGAGCGCCTGTAGGTGCGCGTGACCGTTCAGGGGAAGCGCTGTGGGGTTTGTAAATGCATTGATTTAACCAAATGTGCCGGTTTCCCGCGATTGTGACGTGTTTAAAATGTATGCGCCCTGTAGGAACGTGTCTGTCCACGAGGACGAGCGCGCGAGAGTCAGTTATGAAACTTGCGTGCGTGATGACGCGGCGCGGTCTCACGTGACCACGGGGACGACGAAGAGCGGTGGGTTTTAGTGAGAATGTCGGCAGTCTTTCCTGGATGTGACCGTCCCGGCTCTGCACAGTGCTTCACGTTTCATTTGCCCTTTTCCGTTCTCCAGGCTGGCAAAATTTTTTCATTTAGATGTAAAGGTTTTTCCCTCACTTTTTGGGAAAGTGCTTTTAAAGGGACTCACTGAAATGAATTATCCCATCACCTCCTCACCCTCACGTCGTTTCCTAATATTACTTAATGCATTTTAATTATTCTAAAATGCGCTATAAACCGCCACACTGCTGGGATGCAAAGACTGTGTTATGAAAATGTTAACTGCTGTAAACTAAATGTCTGTGTGTTTTCCCCCCTGATAATATATTTATAACTGTTTATTTTTAACATGTTACACGATGAAAGCATGCACAGCTTGTGGGTTATTACCAGACAAAATATTAAGAAAATAAGCAATGTGCATTATTAGTATTGTTGTTGTATTTGTTATATTGTTATTTATTTATTTTTCACACACACACACACACACATGATTATTTATATATATATATATATATATATATATGTATATGTGTATGTATATATGTATATGTGTATATGTATATGTGTATATGTGTATATGTATATATATATATATATATATATATATATATATATATATATATATATATATATATGTATATATATGTATATATATATATATATGTATATATATGTATATATGTATATATGTATGTATATATGTATATATATATGTATGTATATATATATATATATATATATATATATATATATATATATATATATATATATATATATATATATATATATATATATATATATATGTATATATATGTATATATATATGTATGTATATATATGTATATATATATGTATATATATATATATGTGTATATATATATATGTGTATATATATATGTATATATATGTATATATGTATATATATATATATATGTATATATATATGTATATGTATATATATATATATATATATATATATATATATATATATATATATATATATATATAAACAATATAACAAATACAACAACAATACTAATAATGCACATTGCTTATTTTCTTAATATTTTGTCTGGTAATAACCCACAAGCTGTGCATGCTTTCATCATGTAACGGTTATACTTGTATGTATGTGTGTGTGTATATATATATATATTATATATATATATATATATATATATATATATATATATATATATATATATATATATATTTCTAGTATGTTTTGATCAACTGACATAGGACAAACAAAGCTATTTTAGATTCATCACGGTTCAGAACCTGCTGTTAATCACTTACTTTGAGTTTCATGTTAATGAAAGAGAAGAATATTTATGCATGCTATAAACAAACCAGCGCGAGAGATGTGGTAAATATAGCATATTATTGCTCTTTTGCTGTTTTTGGTTACTTAAAATTTACTAGGTCGCATTGGATAAAAGCATCAGCTAAATGTGAATGTGTAAGAGCTCATGTTAGCCATATGTTTGAGACCCGAGCCATATGTCAGTCAGTATATTGGCCGATTCAGATGACAAGAAAGCTGTGTTGATTTATTGAAATCGATCGAAGCATAAACAGTCGAACACATGAATCAGCAGAGACCCAATATTGAACATGTCATTTTATTTTATAAACAATATTATCTAAACTGTCTCTTTTTCATGCCAGCTTTATAGAGGTGAAAAGTAATTATATTGTAAGGACATTGAAAAAAGTAGAAAACCAATGAAATCTAGCACTAATGAAAAAAAGATAAGCTTTGGAATAATCAGCTTTGGAATAAGTGTAATCAAATTGTTGGCAAAAAGTGCCGGGAAAGGTCTCTGTGATGTGATGTACTGTTTATTGGCGAGAACCCCTGTGTGACATCCGAGCCCCGATGTGTTTCTGTGCTTTGATAGGTTGGTGTGTGAGCGTGTGAGCAGCATGACAAAGAGCCCTCCTCACAGGCGTGGGATCACGTTCGAGGTGGGAGCGCAGCTGGAGGCGAGGGACAGTCTGAAGAACTGGTCAGTGTCTTTCCTCTTCCGTCCATTCACTCGGCGTCATTGAAATTCAGAAGCTTCACTGGCTCTGACGCCGCTAGTTCTGTTGCAGGCTAACATTTTTGAAAAAGCTAGTTGCGCTTTAATATTAGATTGTGTTTTATTCGTTCTCCCCACAAACGTCGTTCATTCTTTAGAGACCCTGTGTAATCGGTAACTAATCTGAACTAACCGCGTCTTGTTTGCGTGGACAGGTACGCAGCTAGCATCGAGAAGATCGACTATGAAGATGAGAAGGTTTTGATTCACTACAGGCAGTGGAGTCACCGTTACGATGAATGGTTTGACTGGAGCAGTCCGTACCTCAGACCTGTGGAACGAATCCAGCTGAGGAAACAAGGTCTCCCTCAGCGGCAGAGCGCTCCAGTAAGAACTTCCTGTCAAACTCTGCTGAGTCACTCACGGTCTGCATGGGCAAAGTTGTACTGTGAGTCACGATGTTGCTAGATTATATATATATAGATATGTGTCTCTTCTCAGGGCTTTCATGTCAACCAGAAAGTTCTTGCCAGCTGGTCAGACTGCCGGTATTACCCTGCTAAGATCCTGTCCCGGGATAAAGATGGTGTGTACTCTCAGCACTCGCGTCATTAACGCTTCTGAATGGTTCAGAGTACACTAGCAGCTATCAGCAGCCAAAACATAATAGCGTACTATCTCTCTGTTTACCTCATCTAGATGTGTGGGGATGTATATGTGTGTATTTATAATTTTTTTTAATAAAAATGTATACTTTAGGTGAGCAAAGATCCATTACGCGGATTCATTTCCATTAAAAAAGTAGCTAAATGTTTTCAACATAGAAGATTATGATAATAATAATAATAATAGTAATAATAAATGTTTAAGTTCTTGAGCAGCAAATCAGAATAAATAAACCTAAATATAATAAAACGTGAAATTCTCTAATTGTAGTTATATTTCACAGTATTATTGTTTTTGCCGTGTTTTTAACCCCAAACCCTTGTACTGTAATAAATACATATGAGTACTGAGACAGGGCGTATTTAATTGTGCTGTGCATTTCACACATTTTTATATATTTTAATACTTCTATTGAGCAAAGCTGCATTAAACTGATTAATTTGCATAAAAATACTAAGTAACTAAATGGTTTCGTCATCGATAATAAAAGTAAATGTTTGAATGTTTCTTGAGCAGAATTAATCAGAATGATTACTGAGACTGAAGGAATTACTGGGGAAATAATAATTTATTCTAAAAATAATAATAATAATAATAATAAAAACATGAAATGATTCAATTGTAGTTATATTTCGCAGTATTATTGTTTTTACCATATTTTTAAACTTAAACCTTTGTGTACAAATACATGCATATGAGTATTTAACACATTTAGGCGTACTCAACAAGCATGTTTAATAGTGCTGCTCATTTCACATATTTTTACATGATTACCTTAGCTGTCACATCAGCTCAGTAAAACACTGATCATTTAATACCGCTTTTAAATGTTTTATTTTTAGAAACCTAGAATTTAGAATCTCAATCTCCAAATAAATTTAAAAAACAATTGATCTAAATAGTTTTTTTTTTTTTATATACAATAGTATTTCATTTTAATATCCGACATCATGTGTAAATGTATTTTACGTGTACACACAATACATGCTAAAAGTGTTGAGCATTACAAATGACTGCTTCTGTGGTGCGTCAGGTTTCTACACAGTGAAGTTTTTTGATGGTGTCATAAAGACCGTGAAGGGGATTAAGGTGAAGCCGTTCCGCAAGGTACGAGAAGCGATTGCCTCAGCTCTAATTATTATTAAACCAGGCTATTAAAATACAGGATTAATGAGTTTGTCTTTATCTGCAGAGCTCTGATGGCAAGACCAATCAGCGGACTCGGAAACGGGACGATCAGAACGGGAAAAAATGGAAGGCCAAGGAGAACGGCAGCAGCAGAAGTAACGGCTCGAGACACAGCACATCTGACCAGGACGGGGAGAGCGAAATGGAGGAGGATGAAGACGACTCCGGGGTGATGGATGAGGTCGGAAATCTCCAGAACGAGGGAGACAGCGAAAGCACAGCGGATCAGATATTGAACGAGCCAGAGCCCAGTTCTGCTGAGCACAACGAAAAACAGCCCAGCGAAGAACATAAGACAGAGCCCCTTGAGAATGGAGAAGCGAACAAACCAGAGGAGAATGAGATGAATGGAGGACAGGAGGAGTCCCAAGCGCTTCAAAATGGCGTTGACCAGAACGACGGAGACGAGAAAGAGAAGGAAGAAGCAACAGATGAAAGCCCAGGTCTTCCCAGAAGGACACGGAGTAAGGCGGCAGATGGTGAGTTTGGTTTGGAGGAACATGCTGGTGTTACATCTGAATATTTGATTTTGTTGTGAATCAGTTCCAAGAGCTAGATTTAACTTCTCACACACTTCAATAGACAGCATTTGCTGAGTAGCTAATATAGAGACCGTATTAAGAAGGGGAATGCCCTATTTGAAAAAAATATATGTATGGCATGCCTAATTTACTATCTGTTGGACAGGAAGTACTGCTTCAAACACTCAGTTAAAAGAGCAAATGCTTTTTTGATAGCTCGTTTATCTACACCAGAACGAGCATGTCATGGACCAGTTATAACTATAGAAGCTAATGTGTGATACTGTTGTTGTCAGTTTATTGCCGATTTGGAGATCAGAGATCAGTCTTTATTGTCTTTACCGCTACTTGATAATAGTACAAAAGATTATTTTTTTTACTAAATGCTGTTTTTTTGGAACTTTCTGTTCTTAAAAAAAAAACACATTTTCCATTAAAATATGAAACGGCACAACCGTTTTCGTCATTGTTAATAATAAGAAATATTTCTTATTTGACCAGTAAGTCTAAAAAGAAAATGACCAGAATCACCAAAACCGCTGCTAAGCGAAGTTAACTATTGCTGGAGGCAAGGAATTTTTAACTGTGTCAAGAGTTAATTTAGTAGCTTGGTAAGTCTTTCCAGTGAGGACTGAAAATAAAGGAATGTTGAGTGATTTGTTTTGGGTGATTTGCATGTGACTCTCACAGGTAAAGATACAGAAAAGTGCAACGGTCCAGAACTGAGGAAGAGACGTGCATCAACAGGACAGATGCCACCGTCCAAAAGGAGCAGAGCCAATTCCAGCACAGGTTCACTCTCTTTTATTATCCTTCATTTTTGTTGTTCTTTATACTAGCTGCTTATTAAACCATCTGACAGGGCATCCTGCCTCTGATCCCCTCCTAGACAGAAACAGTCGATCCCAAATCAAAGCGGACTCTGTCCTGGAGACTTCAGTGACTTCGGAGACTTCAGAAAATGCTGCACCCAAAGAAGAGGCAGGATCCACACCTGATCTCGGTAAACATCCTCCTTTGTTTCAGTTTGATTAATTTTTTTTGTTTGCTTAGACTGATTCATTACTTCTCATGAAGGGATTTTTCCCTCTAAACATGAGGGGTTTGTTGTGCCCCTGAAATTTGCACGAGGCACCACTTCCCTTTAGGCTATGTGCATATGTAGTTTATGAATATGTGCGTACGTAGTCCACATTCATGCAGATAAGCGACGGGATGATTTGCTTGCATTGCTTTTTCAGCAGTCAAGCAGCCGCAAACAATCCACCTTCCAACCACGAACAAGTATAGCCGAGAACCATGTGAGTACGCAATCCTCACCTCTGTCACTCTCTCCCTCAGCGCTACGCTATAAAAACCTCCCAGTATGTGACCCCGTTGCCCTTTTCCTCCCTCAGTGTACAGGGTCATCAAAAACCAGCCGCCCCCCATCCTGTCCATAGAACTGGACCACAACCCCTTCAAATGCAAGATCGCAGGCTGCCTCAAGTCTTTCCGCAAGGCGTCTCTGCTGCACTATCACATGAAGTACTATCACGCACAGAGCGACCCAAGCCCCCCTCGCTGCGTCCAGACGCGCTCCTCAGAGAAACAGAGCCACAGCCAGGAGACCCCTCGCAGGCGTCGAACCATCTCGTCTTCCCACCGTTAGTGCACGCTTCATATATCTGGATTTGCTTTACCTGTTTGTTTTTTTTTGTTTGGGTTGCTGGTCAAATCTGTGTGATTACTTGCATTAGACCCATATAATGCACAGTTAATCGCTAGGAGGCATTTACATGATTTAAACTTAAAAACCACATTATTTTTCTCATACCGTGCATTGCTTCACCACCTCTTTTCACTCTGGCCAGAGCAGATATAAACACTATTGGTTATTTTAAAAAAGACTGCTTTATGTCCCGCCCTGTTATCCTGTTTCAGTTGAAATTACATGACCACGTAGAGTAACGCTAAAGGCACTTCAGCGGACCTTTAAAGCCAGCTTTTTCATGACAGTTCTGAAAAGAAATGCAAAATATTTCTATCTCTCACTGCAGTGGATTTTGTGCTTTGTAACTTCGCAAATCGTTTACAAACAGCTCCGTTAGACATTGCAGGAAAAGCATTAATAAAGGAGCTTCCTCCCACAGATACTCCCTCTCCTCTGAGTGACAGTAAGTCAGGTCACGCTCTGTCGCCTCCTGCCGTCGGCAGCATGCACCGGCAGCGCTCGGCCACGCTGGGCGCGGAGAGGAGCAAAGAGAACCAACACTTCAACCGCTCGCTGCATGACGACAGAGACTGGGTTGCCAAGGAAACAGGTATTGCAGAACATCGTGATCATTCCATCCTTTTCTGTGCACATGCTCTCGCCCATTCCTCTGCATGTTACCACAGTCGGGCCATGACCGTAATAGAGATTGATTTTCTCATCTGAAGGAGCCAAAGAACGGGAGAGGCTGAGGGAGAAGAGGCAGAGGGATTTCTTCCGCATCAAACTGAAGAAAAGGAAGAAGAAGAAAAGGAAGTCGAAGTCAGGTGAGAGAGCTGTTTCAGTGCAGTGGTGTCTCTGTGTGTCTTCGGCTCTCTGCTGTCTCCTCTGTTTGTCTGCCGGAGCTGCAAACTTTCTCTGAAGTGCTCCTTAATTGTGTGAAATTACTTCGGGCCTGGCGGTATTTTTGAGCAACAGGATATAATGTCATGCTCAACCGTTTATAACAAGTTATGCATTTAAAAGCCATAGATGCAAATTCACATCTTTGAGATCAAAATAGATCACAGTACCGTTATTACAAATTCATATCTGTTTTCGGAATTACAAAAACACAAGTTTATTTATGTGGTTTTTTTGAGGGAGGGGGTAGTTTTGTAGCCAATCACAAGCATCTCTGTTGAAAAAAAATATCCAGTCATAAGTGTTCCCTGTAGGTTAATCAGAAGAATGCCCTCTGAACTAATGTTTGTTTGTTGAAGTTTCCGAAGTTATACTCGCTTGCAGACCTGATATAATCAGAGAGAGAAAAACGCGCACACGTTGTAAATAAGAGATTGATTGTGTAGTTCATTATTGATTTATCAGGAATTTTATACTGTTTCAAGAGTGACAAGTGTGAGTGTATCAAATTATACATTTTTTACACATCTCCATAAATGAAAAATGTATTTTCCTGCAAAACTGTAAAGCTAAAAATACAAATGCTTTTAAATGTTTCATCATATGTTTACAAAAAAAAAGAACATTATTTAATTGATGTAATATGTACCATTTATCATGATATTATCATAATTTGATGTTTAGTTAAAATAATAAAAAAGTACTGTATTAAAAGTAAAAATTAAATACAAATTAAAACAATTTCCGAATTGTAAAATATATACATAAAGTAATGGAAATGTTTTTGTAATTGTTTTAAATGCATATTTTAAAGAACATTTGCAAGTTGTTGTTTTTTTTTTTTATTAATATTTTTTTTATAATTTTTTTTTTTTTCATTTACCATTGGAGATGGGGAAAAATGCTATTGGACATTTCACTCATGGGGGCAACCAATCAGCTTCTGATTCATTTTCAAGAGCCTCTCCAACGTCACTCAAAGTAGATGCACGATAATGTATAAATTCTCTTATTAAATAAATATTTTTCAATATTTATTCACTTCTTACTGAATTTGGAACATAGAAACTCTGTCATTTTCTACGAAGTGCTCAACACTTAAATCATAGCACAGCGTGTCAGCGTCGGGACACCAAATCTATGTGTCGTTCGTCTCGAGTTATTAATAGACTCCTAAAGTGCACAGCTGCCCACGCAGTGAGCATTTGGTTGCCAATCTCTCTTGACGACATGAAGAACTGAATCAGATCTACAAGCCGCCTCGTCGGTGAGGAACAGCTCGGTCTGTGTTTAACCCTGTGTGGCATCTGCTCTTCCTCCTCTGACAGACTGTTACAGCACTGAGGAGAGCAATGGCCTAAAGCCTCCCCCCTGCAATCTGAATTCTGCTCACAAATTGCCCCTCTCCCTCACACACCGATCCTACACGGGACACTGCCCCGAAAAGATGCTCAGCCAGGGTGGGTACCACAGAGCGCAGGTCCTCCGAGCTCACGGCTGCCTGCTTTGTGTGTTTCTCCTGCTTTGATGTCTTTCAGTGACTTCACTAGGTGTCACCATCAGATGTGTTCAGTCATTCCTGCTCTGTAGATTTTTCTCTCTACTGTTGTGTGTGTGTGTGCATGGGTGATTAGAGTAGCTGATTGTATTGCATGGTTGACTGTGGTATAACAGCAGACCAAAGGTATATTGTGCTCTTCGTGTGTCCTCCAGGTGAAGACAGCAGCAGTGATTTGTCTTCAGACAGTCCTGTATGGAGTGAGGACGAGTCTGACACTGAGCTGGATCTGAACATGCCCCTCTCAGAGCAGGGTGTAGAAACGGTCACTCACGGCTCTGAGATCGTACGCTGTATTTGTGAAGTGCAGGAGGAGAACGACTTCATGATACAGGTGAACTGCCATCTTCTAAACTTGGACTAGATCAAATAAAATATAATATACAGTAGTCAACATTTCAAGTGATTAACCGAAAAAGTTAATCAAAGTTGTTCTAAAGACAAGAATCAGTATTGTTTTGGTTTTGAACAAGGTTCAAAAGTTTTGATCCACTTCTAATGTTGACTACTGAGATAGATAGATATAGATAGATATATATATATATATATATATGTGTGTGTGTGTGTGTGTATATTCCAAATAAAGTTATAAGCAGTTCCACAAAAGGCAGCAGTGTTGTTAATTAGGGGTGGGAATATTCAGGCACTTCACGATTTGATTCCAAAACCATTCTTGATCTACATTTTTCCCCCCAATTAATTCAAATCAAGACTAATGCACAGATCTGTTTCGATATACCAGATGTTTTTCCCTCCCACCCCTATTGATAATGAACAGGTCCAGTCAGATCAATGTCGATTCAATTCAGTGTTAATACAAGATGCAAATCAGCTGTAAATATTGAGCTCTGCGAAGTGCAATATTATCGTCCAGCTTAAAGCAGTAGTTCACCCAAAAATAAAAATTCAGTCATTAATAACTCACTCTCATGTCTTCCTAGAGCTTCCTAACCCTTCACAGACCGAAAACAGAGCAAGAACATTGTTCAAATCATCCATGTGACATCAGTGGTTCAACTGTTATTTTATAAAGCTACAGGAATATTTTTATGTGCAAAAAAAAATAACTACTTCCTTCAATAATTCCTTCTCTTCTGTGTCAGTTTTTTGTTTCCTGAAAGTCATCATAGTAAAACAACAAAAGATCAATTTCAAACCATTAATCACCGTTAATCTACTTATTAATTCATGGTGATACGTGCTCAGTAATTGTCTGGGAGACTGAAGGATGTTTCCTGTGCTCTCTTCAGTGTGATGAGTGTCTGTGCTGGCAGCATGGGACATGTATGGGTCTGTATGAGGACAGTGTGCCAGACAGCTACAGCTGCTACATCTGCAGAGACCCACCAGGTAATAGCTTCTCGAACCATCTCAGTTTAGCGTATAGTACCTTTTGTTTTTCATCTGTCTGGTCTGTGCGTGGTAGCAAAAAACCACTTGAGTGCATTTTGTTGTCTGGCTTTGTGTTAATCTCTAAATACGAATGTTTCTGTGTGCAGCCCAGAGGCAGAGTCAGAGGTACTGGTATGATAAAGACTGGCTTAGCAGCGGTCACATGTATGGCTTGTCTTTCCTGGAAGAGAACTACTCCCACCAGAACAGTAAGAAAGTGGCAACCGCCCATCAGCTCCTCGGAGATGTCCACCGTGTGTTTGAGGTCCTGAATGGCCTTCAGCTGAAGATGAGCATCTTACAGTAAGTAATTCCCCTGCTTGAATACTCTCGATGCAACCAGATTAATGAAGTGAAAGACTGAGGTATGAATCGCTTTTTAGGACGCAAGCCCATCCAGACCTGAAGTTCTGGCGGCAACCCTGGAAGTCTGCGGACGGCCTACGGAGGAAGACGGCAGGTGACTCGGGCATTGCGACTCCCTTCCCCTCCTCACCCCCTGAAATGGGAGCAAACGAGTTTGAGACGTTGAAGAGCGAAGTCCCGTCACCTGTGGAGACGCATTGCTCTTTCCAGGACTCGTACATTAGCAGCGAGCACTGCTACCAGAAGCCCCGAACGTACTACCCGGCGGTGGAGAGAAGACTAGTGGTGGAGACGCGCTGCGGTTCTGAGCTGGAGGACAGTCTGAGGAGCACCGAAGACCTACTAGAGATGGCCGAGCAGAGGTACGGCACGCAGCTGGACCATGAACAGCACAAGCTTCAGCTGGCCGAACGCTCCTTTAGTAAGGTAAGTTACAAGCAACTTTTCTGCCTAATACACAATACAAGAAGCTTGTTCTTAATTGCTTTATTAATACTTAGTTTGGTAGTGGTTGAGTTTAGGTATCGGTAAGGTTAGGGATGTAGAGTAAGGCATTAATATGCGCTCAATTACTACTAGCAAATGGCTAGCATTATGGTAATATGCATGCTAATAAGAAACCCTAAAAAAATGTGCTACCAAAATGTTTCCAGATCAGTTTGAGAACTTGTTTCAAATCCGTTCAAAATGTTTGAAGTCATACCAGTTGCTAATCTGTTTTCAAAGCAGCTCAAGTACTTTTTTTCCCAATCAATTTAAACTCATTTCAAATCAGTTTGAACATTTTAAAGTCTGCTTTCAAAACGGTTCATTTATCTGTCTTCAAGCCTTCAAGCTTGATGTCTGTCATCAAAAAAGTTCAAAGTGCAATTTTTCAAAATGTTTTCATACTAGCTGATGAACCGTTTTCATACCGGTTTGATATGTCAAGGCAGTTCAAAGTGTTTTCAAAATGGTTCAAATGTTTTTAAACCGATTTGTTGTCTTGTTAAAATTTAGAAGTTTTAGTTAGTTTTCAAACCACTTCAAAATCTGTCATGGAGCCTGTTTACATCTGGTCACTGCATGTGTTTTTTATGATCGGATAGATTGTATGATAGATAGTATGTGGTCCGTTTAACATAAATTGGATATAATGGAAATAATGCTGATCTTCAGTTTTTGGACTATATGCACGCTGATATCAACGAAAGCAACAGATAAGCACTGCATTTTAATTTTCATCAGCTAATTTCACGATCAAGAATCGTAACAGGAGAGCGGCATCAGCTCTTTAAAAATATGCTCATACTTTTAATATGTAATATGAGTTTGTGTGTCAGCTTGCTGAAGAGATCCTCTGATACCCATCCATGGTGATGTGTGTTGCATTAGCGCTGTCATAGTGCCACATGCCACATAGTCAATAAAATGCTCTCAAACGTTTATTTTTTTTTTACATTTTGGAGGGAGTAAAATTGGGAGGAGTGCTTTCAACAACCAGATGCATGTACACTTTTCAGTTGTCATCTGGAATGAGTCCTCCTGAACTGGTTTAAGCGAGAAGACTTAAAGTAAACTCAAAGGTGTTTTGGAGGTCATTTACACCTGGTATTTTCACGATCGGATAGCTATTCGATTGGAGAACGCGCATAAAATTACCAGGGGCAAACAAGCCTGCATTATCAGCAGATAGTGTCAACATTTACACACAGAAGATCGCTATAGTTCCTTTTGTGTTGCTCTGCGTATAATAAACTGACCAAATTAATTTTGGACCGCATTGATGACGCATAGATTATTGAAACACTGTCATGCTTCATTCATTTATTCTTCATCACCAATAACAGAACATCTGATTGGTTTCTGTTGGCAGGAGCTGGAGTGCCGTATGAAACGCCTGGTTTCCGCAGAGCAGGAAAAGAGTTGTGTGGTAGAAATCAAGGAAGAGGAGCCTGACCCTGTGACCCCTGACCCAAAGCCTGACCCCGACCTCGTGCTGCACCAGCAGTGGCAGCTGAACCTGCTGGAGCACATTGAAGCGGTGCAGGACGAGGTGACGCACAGGATGGACCTCATTGAGCGAGAACTAGACGGTGAGGCTCACACACAGAACTCAGACAAACAAACTCAGAGTGATGCACTTGATTTCTTGATGTTATTAACGTGCCGATATCATTATGCAGTGCTGGAGAGCTGGCTGGACTACACCGGTGAACTGGAACCCCCAGATCCTCTGGCGCGCCTCCCTCAGCTGAAACATCGCATCAGACAGCTCCTGACTGACCTGGGCACGGTGCAGCAGATCGCGCTCTGCTCCTCGTCCTCCTGAGGGCGCCAGAGGACACGCAAACACTTCACGCTCAACCAGTTCCTTCAAACTGCTGAAATACATGTGCCTGTGATTTGAGAGGAAACCTTTTAAATGATTCAGTGTGACAGCACGTGTGTTGGACGATGGGTCTGGTCAGCAGTTTAACAGTAGTTAGGAGAGACTGATGGAAATCGAGGCCGATACCTGATGCAAACAAAAGTTTTTTTTGTTTTTTTTTTGTGGAATATAATGCTTCATTGTAGCACTTAGCTATGTCTATCATAGACTAGATATGCTGTTTTTGTTTTGTTTTATTTTCCCCATGTAATTTTCTCTGTATCCCTCACATGCTAAATAATTGTTTTATGTTAATTCATAAGTGTTTAATAAGTGATCGTTTCGGACTCTCTTGGCACGTCTTTGCTCTGGGTAAAAAGCTTAAGGACCCGAATGGTATTTTGCTGTACTTTAAAAAAAAATGTTAAATATGAGTATAACGATATGAAAAAATATATTTTAATCTGAAAATATGTGCAGTTTACTTCTATATTTGTACTAAGAAGTCATGTAATCTTGTAAATAACCCAACCGATTGCTTAAATTTAAGTGCTTAATTTCTTTCGGATCTGAACTGTTTCATTTACAGTAATGACTTTCTGTAAACTCTGATCTATTGTGAATACTGTAGTTGTGGGCTTTCTGCCTATAACCCTTTAATTTTCAACAATTGATGTTGCTTTCATTTCAAATCGGTGAACTTTCCACTGGTACATAAAACAAGCACAGAATGTTGTTCTCTTGCATACTGTATCTTTGTACGTGCATTTTTTTTTTTTTTTAAGTTTCACTGTTTCTGATACTGTGTTTTGTTAATTGTTCTGTTGCTTTCGGGTCTACGACGTTGATTTTAAGACGTTAGATGCCTTTAAGTTATTGTAATTTTGAATTTAAGTTATTGATTCTGCCGCCTTTATGTCTGTCGGTTGGTTTTCATTTTATACAGTGTGAGTCATTGTATCGTCAGAAAGAGAACGAGAGAAAAGCTGGGGTCTTTTTAGTGTTCTCACCCTGTGGTGTGTTTTTTTTTTTCCATTTCTAAACTATTACAGTTATAAAAAACAAACAAACTGTGCCTGATCTATTGTTTCAGGCCAGTGCTCCCTCAAATACGGTAAACTACATGTGTTATAAATCAGTGGATTTATAAAATCCTGCCGCCAGATATTTGGAGGGTTTGTGTTTTCTGAACTTTCTCTGTACTGCTAGTGAGTGACTGACAGTCCATTGATTGTTTCTCAGTATTGTGTATTATATTTTTACATCTGCCCTGTTGCTTTCCAGGCATTGAAAGTGTTGCAGTTCTTTTATTTTTATGTTCATGTTTTCCATCGTTGGCATCTTACGTCGGGGTCCCTAGGAGTCTGTAAAAGTAAAAGAAAATATACAAATAATCCAACTGCAAGGAAATAAATGCAAACATTTAAACTAAAAGTTTTTTTTGTTTTTACTCCGCTATAAATTGTGCAATATGCATTTAAAGGTGGTTTTCTCAATAATTTTAATGGGGTTTTTTTTGTTGTTGTTTTGAATCCTCAGATTTTTTTTAAATATATCTCATTGTTATAGATCAAATATATATCTGCATAATATTATCTTATGGTAACAAACCACAGCATACATCAGTAGAAATCCGTTTAAAAAAAAAAACAAAAAAAACAATTATGACTGTTTTTGGGGTCAGGGTCACATAAATCAAACGTGTTTTGTTTTTTTTCCCTAAATAAACGCTTAAATACGCGTTTAAATGCAATTGCAGATAACCAAAGTAGCGTGTTGCTGAAGATAAGAAGTTGAATTAGTTTCTCTTAGTCATAACGTCACCTGGCCAGAGGCTGCGCGCGCTGAACGTCCGTCAGCTCTCGTGAGCTCCTCCTCCGTGAGCGCGAGGAAGAGACTCCAGCCACTCTCTCTCTCTCTCTCGAGCTCTCCAGTGACTGCAACACGCCGTGCAAGTCTCTCCGACTCCGCTCAGCTCCTGTCCAGACCGGCGCGTTTTGATATTCTTGAACGGTGAGTGCTGACGCCTTCTCGTCTTTCGGTCTTTGATGTTTGAACGCGTTTCACGAAGTCGCCGAGTTTATCGGTTCTTGCGCGAGCGCGAGCTAACGGCAGGCTAGCCGAGAAAGCGACCGAACGAGAGAGACATAACGGGACGCTCGGTCCACGATACTCAAAAATAGAGCCGTTTCGTCGAGAACAGACGTGGAGGAAGGCAGCTGTGTCGTTATCGCCATTGCTGTTTGAAGCGTGGATGTGTAGAGGGGCTGAAAACCGTCCCCGGCTAACGTTAGTCCGGTCTCATCTAGCGCGTATGTAACGTTAATGCTCGTCAAATCAGACTGTACGATTAAATGGGATTCAAGCGATTTATATCGTGGGCGTTGGTTTTATTCCGCGCTTTGTTTCGTCTTGTTTGAACGTGTTGACCTCCGTTTAGCACTCTGAAGCGCCGACTTTAACGTTAACTTCCACCGAGTACTTCATGATCCAGGATCAGCCCCGTGTGGACTTCAGTCTCTTCAGTTAGGGAGAGGCTGAACACAAATCTCTGTTCTACCTGATATGTGTCTCCGGAAGATGCAACTTTTTAGTATAAACGATGCTGCGTCGCCGTAGATGCAACAGGGCTGAACACTGGCCGTCTCTGCACGTGTTTTATAATAGGGCTTCTAACCCACTTTCCCAAAATGCTGCAAGTGAAACAACACCTCACCAGAAAAGCCATCTGATCGGTGACACGGCTCCAGATGCTCTAGTAGTGCAGGGCTGTTCACCAACAAGTGGGCCACATTGAAAAATTCCTTGAGCGCTGTTGGCTGAGCTACTTTTTTTTTTTTTCTTGTAGTGTCCGCTGAGGCTACTGGCCATAGAGAGCCGGTGTATGCTGTGATATGTGTGTTTAGAGATTTTATATTTCAGTGAGGCATGAGGATCATTTGCACCCTTTTTGTTGTTTGAGTATGGCTTTGATGCTGGAAAGCTCCAACACTAACTGAATAATTACAATTTATTTGTAAAGTGATTTTGAGGAGGAGGAGGAGGAGGGGATTGGGGGGGTTAACCTGAATTCTGCCAGGGCAAAATATATTGATTTATTCTAGTTACTTATGCTAAAAAAGCAAAGCAATTTTTATGCTTGTCAAATACTTTATTTATTAGTGTAAAAAAATGTAGTAAATCCTACACATTTCTTCTGTTTCCAGTGTGCCAGGCTTTCATGGGCTCCCTTGTTACTTTAGGGCAGGGATGGGCAAACCTGGTCCCAAAGAGCCAGTGTCCTGCAGGCTTGAGATCTAACCTGCTGTACCTGAAGACAATGACTAGCTGCTTCTGGTGTGCTTGATAGTGATGGAGCAGTGTGAAGTTTGCTCATCCCTGCTCTAGTGCAACAAACTCTCAATGCATTGAACCTGCCATACTTTATTGCTTAGGCTGTTGTTATTTCATCTACATTTTATGTGTTATTTTCGAAAAAAAAAAAATTAATGTTAAATGAGGTTTTTAATGGGCTTTGTTTGGAAGCGTATCAAGTCCCTTCATCGAACCTTAAACGTATCGATCATTATAAGTTGAATTAGCGGTAAGAAGAGTGGGATGCTTGTTAAAACAATAAATTATGAAATCGATCCTGAGAGACACTTTTTTTATAAATCAAGTGGTATTTATGAGACTTATAGGTCATACAAGCTTGAGCATGTTCTACAAGACCCCCTTTTTTATTATTAACATGTTTTTTATGAAGCATGCTCATTCAGAGACTTGTGTGGCGAGAATTCCAGAAGAGGTTTACATTTTTATTTTTTGTTAATATATAAATCTTATGCAATTTAAATTAATTTGAGCTATTTTTCTGTTTGCTCTCTCTTTATTTTGTGTAACACTTGTATTATTCTGTCCATGTTTTGCCATGAAGATGACCTTACATGCTGACATGGCAATAAAACTAAATAACTAACTTACTACTACTGTGTTTGATCTGTACATATGTCTCTTCTGATTCAGATTGTATATATCTGGCATTAGGGCAAACGTGCTATCCTCTCTCTCTCTCTTCCCCTCTCTCTCTTCTTTTCCTGGATGTAAGCTATGCTAATCAGTTTGCCACCATTTTCACAGTCACTGTCTTATGAAATTAGACGACTTGGTTTTTCAATGAGAGTCATCGCTATGAACCCTTTATTTACCAAAGCGGTGTGAGCTGTTACTTCAGGATCCACGAGAAGCATTGGCATACCGGTACAGCTCACCAGCACACCTGGATGCGTTTTAGAGCCTGCTCACATCTGTCCCCATGAGGACGATCCTCAGCAGGACTGGTTTGATCTGCCTTATTTCACTCCTGCACTGGAGGTGTTTCTCCGTCGTGGCTGCAGGAGCTGATGTTTTATGCACTAATGGAGCACTCAGATGCGTATAATATGAACCTGTATGCTGGCATTAAACATGTGGCCATTAGCCAAAACCTTTTTGTTCTTCCTTGTAAGGCACCTGAAACATGAAGAGGTCTTTGCTCAACAGAGCACTGCAATTAGAATATATTTTGTAGACCAACGTGGAAGTTTGCATCACCCTGGTTGGAGGAAAAAACAGATTACTGCAAAATATTTGACCCGAGTTTAGTTTAGTTTTCGCAAATTATGAATTTTGATGCCTAAATAAATAATGTTGGTAGAATAAAAGCGTAGAATTGAATGTCATTACCATTAAAGTCAATAATTACTCATGTCTTTCCAAACCTGTAAAAGCTTTGGGATGAGGAGAAGAATTGTTGAATAAAGACATTATTTTAGTTTTCTTTGTGCACAAAGCGCATTCCCGTAGCTTTGTAAAATGATACGGTTGAAGCCCTGATGTCAAATGAACACTTTAATGTTGTCCTTACAGGTTTAGAAAAATATATGTGGGGTCAGTTTTCATTTGAGTTAAATGAACTATCCTTTATTCTTTAACTTTCCTATAACTCTTTCAGTCTTGTTTTATAAAATGAGTACAAACACTGATTCATTGGAGTCTTTGAGTTTTGGCCTAAAAACATCATCCTTGCAGCACAATGGGAAGAGAACCACAAATAGGACAGCAGGCTTTTCTTCCTGATAATCACTTGATCCTGTATTTGTTTATTGGAGTCAATTTTGTGTCAATGTTGTGGTGTGGTGTTTTTTATATGTAGATATCAGGAAGAGATATCTGCATATGTATATCCCAAGCGCTTGACTGGACAGATCACGTTTGTTTCCACTGTTGTTCTATTGATTGGTTTACTTGGCTCTCCCTCCTCCCATTGCTATGCCAACAACCTTCCTGGGTGACAGCTGTTTTGTGTTTTCTCTGGTTCCTTAATTTCCATTGGCTGTGCTCCCCACAGTCCTCCATCAATCCACTCCTGCTTCTATTTCTGGTGGCGTCCCCCATGGGATGACAGAGCTCATGGCATCCACTGGATTCCTAGAGAAGTAGACTGCTGGAACCGAGGTTCCTCACGGGCTAGTTGTTTCTGTCAACACCTATCTGATCACTTTCCAGTGAAAAAATAGAAGTTGTCAGTCAGCAATTCAGATAGAAATGGAAGCCTGAGGGAATCATTTTCTTTTATAGTCCAGATTGTATTTTCTTGCCACTCAAGCCTGCCATCAGTATGCCGCTACACGCTTTTGTCTAATTAGCAGAAGTTTCAGTTGTTTCAGTCTTTTAATTGACTTTATAATCCTTTTGTTACAGTCATATTCAGAGCTAACAACTAAAACTGTCACGACACGCCAGTGGATGAGTATCTCTCTGTCGCAGCTTATCATTTCAGACACCAATGTTCCTTAGCTCCGTTCGTTTGAGCTGGGAGCGCGTGACTCGGTGGCACAGTGTGCATGATTCAGTTATATCACACTATTAGGATACGAGGACCCCATCGCTGCAGGCCTCGCAGTAACTTTGCGTTCTTCTCAGCAGGATTTCCTTGCTGTTTACACGCTACACTACTCTTCGTTTAGCTCCATCGGACTTGATTTATGCATGTTTAAGTATTGGATAACCTGTATGCCAAGCATATTTATCCTTTTAACACAATAACATAGAACTAAACATGCACGCACATGCACATCCACACAATTGTAATTATTAACTATTATATTGTTAATGTTATGCATTTTTCAGTTTTTAATCTATATGGTTGCCAATTAGTTTAGTATTTTGTGGCTCTGTTAACGCAGGTAATGCATTAAAGATTGGGGCTGCACAAATCCACGTTTATGATCGGCGTGATTTTTGCGTAGCTCATCAGCAAACGGTGAGGTCTGTGTAGTAAATGCTGCTCAATGTGAAGTCACGCACGTGAGGGAATTCATTCAGCTTTACTGACAAGATGCACATTAAATATTGCAAAACTTTTATCGTGCAACCATATTAAAAATCAACTGCTTTACTTTTGAGTACAAAACATTGCTGTTTATTAGCAAGCGCAGTACTAAAGGGGTGGTTGAATAAAAATGCACTTCTTTTTAACATTGGGTAGTGTATAATGTTGGTGTTAGACACTAGACACACTGGGCAGGCTAACCAGTCTGAGCCCATCACGTATTTCTGAGGGAAGGGCTTCATGAAACTAGTAAATCATCAGCACTATTATAAGAGAAGGGACAGAGTGGTTATGCATTATACTATATAAGCACCAAATAAACACAATCGTAAAAAAAAGAGCCAACCATTCCCTTTTAAATGTGCTGTATGCTAGATTTTGACTTTGTTTTTTTGCTTTTAGTAAACACGGGATGAATGTGCAAAATACTGTATGTAATGAATTACATTTCTAACTTTGCCAGAGGTAGGGGATTGATCTTAACAGTTGCAGAGACCTGCTGTTGGCTGTTTGGATTGCAGATCTGAATATGAGCTTGTAGTCTGTTGTAAGAAACAGGTGGCATTTATGACTGGAGAAGTACAGCACACATCACTAAAGAAGTCTGGCTTAACTTGGTAGAGAAAAAAGAAGCTTATGCATGGATGAAATTTTTCACTGAATTCCATATCAGTAACATAGTAAAACTTAATTTTATGGCAGCTTGCAAATGCCTCCTAATCTAATGCTTGCAAATCTGAAACTCATAATTGAATTAGCTTTCCAAGAATGGGACCCCCTTAGGACTGGGTCCCTTGGCACTATATCTGTAACTACAGTAAGTGAGTCACTACGAGACGGAGCAGGAAAAAATAAATAAATAGAAAGTGGGAGCTGTAGTTTTATACATGCCTCATGATTTAGTGACCGGTCCCTCGTGAAAGAGAGCTTTGTGGGATTATCCTTTTTTTTTTTTTCTTTTTTTTTTAACAATTAATAATAAAAAAGAAATCTGATTCTGTTGCATAGAAATAATAAAAAAAAAAAATATCTCATATTAAGGTAACACTTACTTAAGGTACCATTAGTTAAGTAAGAATGAACAATACATTTATTACAGTATTTGTTAATCTGTCTTAATGTTAGTTACTGATAATACAGTTCATTAACTACTAACAAGCACAACTGTTGATTTTAGTAATGCATTAGTAAATGTTGCAATTAACATTTCAAAAATGAATTCAGCTATTTATCTTTCAGTTCACGTTAACTATAGTATTTAACTGTCAAGTAATCCAGTTTTGTTACTTTTAGAAAAAGTGTGGTTATTTTATAGGCTTGTTTTGATTTATTTTAAATTCAGTATAATTTTGTTCAATTAAAGTCTTACAATATTTGTATTTCATTTCGGTGCATCCCTAATATATATCTTGGATGGCTTGGGGTAAAATATGGCATTAGTTAAATTTTTTGGTGAACTACTTCTTTAAAAGCTTGCAGCTATTAAATAGTTCAATTCTCAAGTAAAGACTTGCATTCAAAGACTTTTTTTTTTTTTTGTGCTCAAGTGAATTGAATATAGCGTACAGTCCTTTTGTCTTGCAGTCTTAGCTTGTCCTCTCTCTTATCTCTCTCTGTTTCAGCCTGGCTGCAATTGTAGATGCAGCTGTGCTGTTCTGAAAGGGCTAGTTTACTGGGATCTAGTTACCTGATCCTTGAAATACAGAAAATAGATACTCTCCATCCAAGGAAGAGCTTCTGTTACCTTTTGCTGCACATAAGCATCTTTTCTTCTTTCTATCTTGTAGACATTGACTTACCATGCCCCAGGAAAAAATACTAAGTGTTGATCTAAATGTAAATCAAAAAGGAGATGAAATGAGTATGTCTGTATTTTCTGTGTAATGAAGGTGGGGAGCTAGTAAAGTGATCCTGATCTCTGCTCTGTGGTGGACGCTTGGATGGAATTGGAGAGCAGACTTATTCTGTACTACTGGCTTTAGATTTTAACATTTGCACTTTAGTACCTAGTTAAGAAATAGATTAAATTATAAATAAGAGATAACACTTCAACTTTCATTACATTAATTTTAATTTAAAGTCGGACATTGACATCCTGTTGTGTCCAAAGAGGCACAGTAATCTCTTCTGTTCTTTTTTGACCCCAGGTTTAGAGGAAGCCTCTATTTGGGATTTAGTCAGTGTAGCATTCCTGGCACTTGTGAACATGAAAGAGTGTTGAAAGCTAATCAGATTTAAAGTGTTTTCACACTGTCAGTTCTGTTTATAGCCATGTGCCTGTAGAATGAGTAATGCCGAACTCACCCTAGAGCCATGGATGCCACAATCTATCTTTATAATTGATTTGCTCTCATTGCCAATAGCTATATACACTTGCAGAAGCGTCGAGCTGATCTAGATTTATACATGAACCGCACCTAAAACTTGATGTGAATTGAAGTTAAAAAGACTACATAATTCAGTTTCAATTTTTGATGATTCATGATTCAGACTTGACACCTTTTTAAAAAAGTGGTAGTTAACAATTAAAAATAATAATGTGGGTAGTTGTCGATAGTTGGGGATATTGGTGCACACTCAGAAATAAAGGTGCAGAAGCCGTCACTGGGGCGGTAGCTTTTCAAAAGGTACACTTTTGTATCTGTTAGGTTCAAATATGTACACCAAGTAAACACATGCATGTACACGATAAGTGCATTGCACCAAATGATTTATATAAATGTAAGTACGTTGTAGTTAATGCCACCTAATATGAAGTGGGATCCTAACATGTACGTTTTAAGGTACCAAAATGACAGATTTGTACCTTTTTTTTTATTTCTGGGAGCGTGGGGATATTTTGTCAGCAATAAAACTTGATTGGAGGCTTTGGCAAAACCATATAATTTTTAATAGAGTATCATTTAGTTGCGGATAACCTCAGTCTGTGATCTCACTGCTAATGTCTCGTACTCGTCCTCGGAGTAATAATTCAGAAGCTTTGTCTCTGAGCCTTAGCTGCTTCCATGAATCATGGGTAATTAGCTTCATGGCAGTGCCTCTTTTGTCTTTGGATCTCTGACCTCAAGCAGTAACACGGCACAGCATTTCCGGGATTGTTTCTGTTCGTCTATCGTAATACATGCCCTAAATCGACCCAAGTGGCCCAGTTTATGCAGGTGTCAGGAGACAGCCAGACTCTGCTCCAAAGCTTTGGTAAGCCCATAGGACATCACATCTGCTTGTTCTCGGTCCATGGTGTCTCTGGTTAGAGGGGCAGGCGGTCTCCCAGCAGCTGCTCCATTCTGCCACTGGCAGGATGCCACTAATGAGATCGCTAACAGAATGACGCCAAAGACCTTAATGAACAACAACATGCACAGGAGACAAATGGGAGAGCAGTCGTAGAGAAGAGCCGTTCTTTAGTTTGTGGCGGAGACCAATATGAATGCAGTCTTAAACGAGGAATTTGTTTTCCATTTATTTTTATAAATCATAACTGTATTGCAGTGCGCGATGAAGATAGATGGGATGTTGACACCTTTTTAGAAGCTTTACATAATTTTAGGCCAGCAGGAGTATTGAACCTTGCCAGTTAATTCGTGGCATCTCCCTGCCAGTGCGTCGCTTTCTCTGTGTGTGTCCAGTGCTGCCTGCGGTGTGTATGCTGGGACGTCACCATGGCCTGGCGCACACACCCTCGCCAAGTGATTGCTTGGCTGCCACTCTGCCACATTTGCCCGCTCTGCCACTGTAATACTGAGTTTATGCCAGCGCACACACTGTAAACAGAGTGGATTTTCACTTTGCAATTTCTGTTTGTTCCTGTATTTTATTTGAGCGAGTGCATGGTAGGGCTGTAACAATACACAAAATGACATTTTTAGCCTTTTTTTTTTTTTTTTTTTTTTTAACATTTCTTTTTACGAAACAAGCTATAGCCTAGCTCTGTCTTAAAACATTTCTGCCAATACTGCTGCAACCGCCTGCAACACAGACTTTATAAGGCAGTTTATGGTGCTGTTGAAAATGGCGGAAGAGACATAAAGGGCTTTTAGATATAAAATATTCACATCTGTTTGTGCACTGGCATTCTTTTAGTGAAGTCTGTGAAGTTTAACAGAGACTCCCTTGCTGTCAGGATGCAATATGGACATGTGTGCATTAGTTTCAAACATTTACAAATACATACACTATCGAAAAATGTGAGAGATACAAAGTAGCTAACAGGTTGGAAATGCATTAATGGCACACAAGCCGCTTTAAACTCTAAAGTTAGTTAAGCACTTAATATAAAGCACATGTCATGTTCAGGACAAATGGGGTTGTACGCTTTTTCCAAAGAAGCTCACCCTGATGTTATGAAAGCTACTGAAAAATAATAGCCAACAAAGTACATCGACATAAATGGTGTTTCATCTTAGCTGGACACCGTTTCAAATTAGGTTCTGTATACAGTAGTTACATAAGTGGAGTGGTTAAAACAGCAATTCAGCCTTTTAGTATATATATACAGAAACTAAATACTTGTAGCCTGTGAGAATGTGTCTATAGAATGTCACCTGTATAAAAACTAAAACTGAAATGAACCCTTATCGAATTCAAATGAAATAAGCTTTTACAGCAGAAATGTCAAGTCTGTCAACTTTTTTTTTTCCACTTCTACTGAATAAACAGGTTAGACTTTATCTGATGATAGCCTGCTGAGAAATGTGATTGCGGTGGTGATAATTTTACTATGATGGTTCACACTGATGGTCATAATGATAATAATGTTGGTATGCTTACAGATACTTTGGGAGAGTGATGGAGTAATTACTGCCATCCGCTCTCTCTTGATGAATTATCAGCTGGTTGTGGTGATGGCGAATGGGCGGGTTTGAGCATGCTAATAATCAAATGGGCGGAGCTGGTGGACATGGACTTGAGAGAGGCAGATGTTCAAACCAATTTTCTCTTGAAACTAGTAGTTTCTCTACTTGAGCCTTGTAGCAGGTCATACTTGATGAACAGTTGATGTTGAGTGTTTATAAAGACGTCTCCCAATCTGTATAATAGAATATTCTGACTATAGATTTCAGCGTTTGCGTTTAAGATAAATTCTTAAGGAAGTCTACTTCTCTCACGCAGTTCAAAATTAATAACATTTTTGGGTGAACATCCCTTTTTTGATGTGGAGCGAGTGGGTGAAAATACCTTGATTGAGCTGACTCAATTTAAAATTGAATCAGGTCCATTTCAATTCAAATCTTGCGTAAGAGCCCAAAGCATGTTAAACTTCCATCAACTCAAATCGGCTGTTGAAGGGTGAGATTTCCGTTTCTGTGTGAGCTGATTAGAGCACAGACAGATTAGCGCAGCTAATACGTACGCTATTGGTTAGTGTATTTTGTTTGCTTTAGTTCATTTGAATGCATTAATCAGGCTTTGTTTGCATTTCTTAGCATCATACTATGTAGGATATGGGTCAACTCATTCTTTTGTTTGTTTGTCTTCTGTGAATACTTCTAATAATCAGTCAACAGGCTTTTCAGAATCCAAAATATTTTAACAGGTGATGTTTTTTTTTTTTTCTCATTTTGAAACTCTTCCGTCATCTTGTCTTTTTGCCTCTCTTCACATGATAGATGAAATCTGATCTGTGCGTGACTGTCATTTGTTCAATGTGCTACGTTCAGTTTGAATGGTCTTCTCTTACCCAATTAATTTATTTTTATTGTAAAAAAGTCTAAACGGCGTGTGAGATGGTGTCACGGTGGGCAAGTGACTTAACTGCTCTTGCAGCTTAACACCGGTATCACCACCAACACTGTCTATCGCAACAAGCCTACTGCCTCATCTAATGCAAAAAACAATTATCGGCGATGCAGAATATTGAACCTGTCTTCATGGGCAGGTTAGTTTCTGAACAAAACAAAGAAATAGCATCAGTAAACATTTGTGGTTTGATTCAAGAATGTATTGGTCCTTTGCGAAGTTTAAATCAATAGATGCATTATGAGAAACACTGGATGACTTTCAAGGTCATTTGGTGTCAATTGAATCCCAAAAAGCTGATAGCTGCAGAAAAAGTTACCATAACTCTACAAACACAAATCTTGTTCCTGCTCGACTGCATCGAAGACCTGGAAAACGGATCCCCCAGATCCAACTTGAGGATAGTTAATATTGCAGAAGGGTCCATTTATCTTTGTGCTAATATACTACTGTTCTATTATTCTATTTATTGTTCCAACTAATGGTATTGTTTCTCCAATGGTATATTTGTGACTTAATTGTTCACTGACACTAGTACAGTATATTGTGTTTTCATTTGTGTAGTGACACATTTTTCCATATCCATGTTTTTGGATTGCAGAATCAAGGGTCCCTGCATTTACTGGCAAATTACAAATCATGAGCTGGAGAGGCACAACTGGACACAATCTGAAACACAAAACTTACAGCTTGTTTATGTAACAATTTCGTTGTTCGATTTTTCCCAATATCTTCTTTGATGGCCTTATGTGTCTTACTACTTCATTTTCTTCCCTTACCCATTTATCAAGCATGGGACACCTGTGGCAATATGTAATTCACCTCCATCTCGTACAAACCCTGTGGTATATCAGAGCATAATCACGGTCCACATGACGGGAATCATGACCCACTGCCTCAATCTCAGTTTGAAATGCCAGCTTTACTTTAGATCTGTTCATCTACAGAATGAAATTGCTCTGTGTCCATCTCAAGCGCAAATGGACTTCAGACTAGACTCAGATTAATAGAAAGAGACCAACGCTTTGGTCATAATAGAGGTTTCACAAGGTGATAATTATGTGGCGTTTTAACATAATTGTTCACCGCTCTGATAATTGGGGCCAATGACCTTTTAGTTCATGTAGCTTATTGGACAGCATTTTAAATTAAACCAGAGAGCCTCTGAACATTTGGCTTCATGATTTCTCTTAACTGTCATTGCATATTTCCTCCTTTATATAACAACTACCCACCGTCTCTTTGAAGCTACTCTCAAAACTGCAATTATCTCTCTACTTCACAATCCTGTAATGTCGTACTAATTAATACAAGAGTAAATTACAGTTGGAATGGAGGACTGGAATGCTCTTGAATGAAAGAGAAGAGAGAGGATTTTTTCTTTCTTTCTTCAAGAAAGGAGCTCCTTAGCTGTTTTCTATGACCTGAACCCACACACATTCACCAACAACCTGTAATTAGCATTTCACACACTGCCTGTGGAACCTAATAAGTATTCTTCTTCTGGAAAGCACAAATTCAGCAAATGAATCCAAATTAGCTGGAGTAAAATAGATCCTATATTGAAGTACATTTAAAATGTACAGGTTTAGTAGTCACACTGTGGCAAGATTTTCCCATCTTGTCTGAACCCATGTGTTCACTCGTGCTATGCACCAGCTTCAGCACAGTCACTGTCACTGTACTGCTGGATAAAGATGTAAGACGCTCAGGTAGTTGGGATTGATTTAATTTACCAAGCTTAGTCTCTGATACTTGAGTCAGTGCAGACGTTTTGTGTTCTCTCAGTATTGCGGGATGTGCATGAAAATATTTTAGAAATCTGTGTTTTTGTGCTGGTTCAGGCCTGTCAAGGTCATGGACTCCCAAAGATTTTCATATTCGTAGTCTGTACGGCAGTTAGTTCTCAGCAGTGCAAACAATAGTGCTCAGACGCAGTTAGTCGTTGAATCGGTCATTCAAATGATTTGCTGAAACTGCTGATCCATTTGGTCAATGAATCTGGATTTATTGAAGCACTGCGACAATATGTGTATGCTGCACAGAGCTGCATAAGTTTGGGAAATTTTATGACAAAATATTGACAATAATTGTTGTACTGTTATTGAGGTGTTTTATAAAACGGTGATATTCGTAATATCAAACAGCTTCTGATATTACTTAAGCACATAGTTTACATAAATCTCACCCTCATGTCATTCTAAAGCAGCCCAAGTACTACATTAAAGGTCTTTAAAGGTAATGAGGGCAATACAAAATTAAGGTTGAACCACTGATGTCACAAGGACTGTTTTAACAATGTCCCTAATACCTTTCTAGGACTGTTGTGGTTGTGTTGCGGCCTATAGCAGGGTCAGCAAACTCTTTGATTTTTTTTTTTTTTTTTTTTTTTTTTTTTTTTTTACAAAAATATCTTAATTTATGGTCAGAAGATGAACCAAAGGTCTTATGGATTTGGAATGACATGAGAGTGAGTGATTTCACGATGCAATTTTAGTTTTGGGTTTTATCTTTTTCTTTATACCTTTTTTTTTTTTTTTTTTTTTATCATTTGATATAAATATAAGACAAAACTCATTGGGAACATGGCCTTATGTGTCTTTGGGCACTTAAGCGACATTAAAATAAGCTGCATTAAGCAGTTACAGAGTGTATTGTTGAAACAATTATGAAATTATCATGGCTGATACATCACACAAAGTAATAGCAACACAAAATAGCATATCATGTTTATATCATATCTTCATCCCTGACAGGAATCTGTTCACATCACGCACTCTGCCATTTATATTCAAATGAAATATTGCTATTGGCATGTTTTCTTTAACACGCACAATGAAAAGAGCACATTGTTACTTTTCACAGGAAATGACTTGTTATATAAGAACAATGAGTGCTCCGATTGTTCTTTGAGAAGCTCTGAAGAAGCTCATCTGGCAGCTCTCCTCCCAAAATAGCACACTCTGTCTTCATTGATTCAGGAGAGGATGCTAGACGTGTTCATCCTGTTCTCAGAAAGCCATAATGGTAAAGCACTGAAGAACACTGAGGGTAGGATAACAAAAAAAACGCATTTAGAAACTTGTCTGAGTTTTTTGACAGATCACTGACCCCTACTCACCGTGACATTTCTTTCCCTCCGAGTAACACACGCATCCTTCTGTCTCTGACTGATCTTGTCAACACTTGTCAGCCCTCCCGCAGACACCAGCCGCAGCCCAGCGTTCACATTACATCCTTTTGTTCATCTCCTCTCGCATCCCCACCACCACAGACGGCAGTCAGGGTCCAGGGGTACTTACTGTAAGCAAAATTAGTCCACATGACCTGGCATGCATGTGATGCTCAGGGCAGCAGAGATTTTACTGAATGCCAAGTCATTACAGGTGGCCAGAGCCTTTAAACGGAGAAGCAGACACCTGGACATTGTAGCACAAGGTGTACAGAACATTTACACAGTCAGCAGCTCCTTCTCTTTGTCTCAAAGCACAGCAGTCTTTGAAGGGGAAGGTGACTTGGTGGTTTAAGATCTAAAAAGACATAAAATGATGACATTGTGAAATATGCTACAATATGAAATAACTGTTTTATATTTGAATACACTATATTTTAAAATGTACCTTGTTCCTATGATGTAAAGCTGAATGTTCAACGTCATTGGTCCAGTGATCTTTGAGAAATCATTGTCTGATATGCTGATTTGATTTGAACAGTAGTATGTACATTCAAACTATAATGTGCCGTTTCTTTCAACGTGTCTAAACACATTATGTTCACAACCCTAATATGCAATATATAAGCTGTGATGGCCTATTCTAGTAGGATTCACCCACTTTTTTTGATCCAATTAATTCCCAGTGGATACTCAACATGTTTTATGAGGAAATGAGTCACGTTACAGCAGTAAGATCAGTTTCCAATGCTGTTTCATCTCTTTTAAGTATGCCCCAAGGGACTATGTGCTTTAATATGTTGGCCAAACATTCAAATCTGCATTTGCATGCTTGTGTTGTGCCCTAAAATGCAGTAGCACATTTGATCCCGAATGGAGAAAAGCTCAGGGGACACAAAACCTCTTATTTCAGCAGCACCAAGCTTCAGTAAGTCGCCCAGAGCCACCATAAGTGTGACATAAGCCTACACAATGCCCTTCCTGAAACAGTTGCATGCATTGACCTTCAGAACGGCCACAGAGAGTTAAACCATGAATTAAACATTAGCTCATCTGAATTCGGTTAACAAGGACAATGGGGGTTTGGTGGCGGCTATTAGGCGGGATGTTAAACATCAGTTCTCTCTCTCACACTAACTCTCTCTCTCTCTCTCTCTGTGCCCTGTTTACTGTAAATCTGTATTCATGAGCATTTGGCATGCTGAGCCATGTTCCCTGTTGGTCAATAAGTCAGCGCTGACTGTCATGATGTACTAATCCATATCTCTCTCTCTCTCTCTCTCTCTCTCTCTCTCTCTCTCTCTCTCTCTCTCTCTCTCTCTCTCTCTCTCTCTCTCTCTCTCTCTCTCTCTCTGCAGTGACGGGCAGCTGTCAGGTTTGAGGATGGATGAGTTACAGGATGTGCAGTTGACTGAGATCAAACCTCTCTTGACAGACAAGGTGAGTTCACACACATTCACGTGCTTGTGAACGCCAGTGCTTCTCTCAGTCTTTAAATACATCTCACCCCTCCACTCTAGTTCTCTCACTCTGACTCGATCCCGGGCTTCTCAGGGCCCGTTACCCTTGGATACCGAGCTGTACCGGAGCAGTGAGATCAGAGAGATGATGTATAATGTCATCAGGTCCTAATCTCACAGCCGCTGGTATCACCAGCATCAAACAGAGCCTGAAATAAGCAGCTGTTAGAAAATTCTCAAGTATAAGAGCTTATTTATGTGCGTTTACTATATAAAATGTGCATACTTCCATTTTATATTTGCTCAGTAGAGCTCTGTAAAAGCCTGATATGTAATATTCCTTCATTTAAACTTTAAACAGTTTAAATTGGGTTTTTTTTTTTTTTCTTTTTAGCATTGCAATTGATACTTCAAGCTTTTATGGCGTATTATGATATGCTTAGTATGCAGCTCATCACCACATCCACTTTATTTTGAGCAAGAATATTTATTGAAAGTTCTGAAGTTTTTTTTTTGTGGGGGAATTGAATGCAATGATTGAGAGATTTAACAAATATTCCTCAAAAACCCAATTTGGTTCAGTCCAACACGTGTCCATTTTGAAATATTGCTAACAATATAAGATGGAAACTTTTAGAAGGGAAATAAAAGGCTGTTTACAAGAGTCATGTAGACTGTAAATGTTTTCAGCTAAGTTTTTAACATGCATATTATGTTAATTTCATTGACTGTAGATTTAGTCGACTAAAATCATGTGATGTCTAGTTTTAGTCGACTGAACGAATACTAAATGGCATTTTAGTCAAAAGACTATGGCTAAAACTACATTAAAATTTGCTGTCAAAATTAACACTATCATAAAGTTGGCTTTATAGGGTTAGATTGTGAACCACAACAATACTAAGTTGTTGTAGTTGACACCAATCTGCGCTATAAAAGGTGTTTTGAAATGTCTTCCTTAAGACCGTGTGGGTTTTGTGACTCCTCCTGGTGGTCACTCCACTGTTTGACCAACAGTTCAGTTAAACAGAAATAAAAAACTTTGGTCCAACTAAAATCCGTCTTCCACAACAGAAAGGGAATGACAAGTGCAAACCACAGCTAAATAGGTCTCCTCCTGTACTAGTCAAACGATTAATCGTGATTAATGACACACGAAACAAAAGTTTTTGTTAGCATTTTGCATGTGTGTGTGTGTGTTCTGTGTGTGTGCATATTACATATCCATACGCACACAAACACACACCTGTGAGCTGACCTCTTTCTCTCTCTTTCCACACAGAATGGACAGAACTTCCAGGACTTTGATTGTCAGGTAAGAGTCTCTTGTGGTTCTCAGACCTGTGTGTACTGCGTACGACCTCCTGAAGCGCTCACTAGCAGCCGTTAATCTGCTCTTCCTGTGCCGCCGGTGTATGTCCCAGCGCTGTGTGATGGGGAAAGATTCTTGACCTATACTTCACCGCTGAGTAGCGAGATTCACTCTGGTGTGTCTTTGTTGTGCCGTGGGTGTGTGGGAGGCTTTGTGGGTGGTGAGTTGAGCTGGAGGAGAGCAAGCCGTGTACACAACTGTGTTATTTGCTGAAGAGCAAGATTTGACTCGCACACTTCATTATCATACGTTCATTACACTTATTTCTCCTCACTTCATGTTTTTTATTGGTATTCATTCAGTCATTTGTGTGTCATTATGCTTTGGGTACATGTAACGGCCCATTTCAGTTGATTGTGTTTGTTCTCCTGCCGTAGGCTCTGAGTATAAGAGGCGATCCGGTCTTTTCCAGACCATAGCACATTGCTGTCAGTGCTGCTCACCGACTCTTCATTATTCAGTGTCCTCTCCATTCTCCTTTGTCTCAGAGCCAATCAGATTGACATCTGATCCTCGGCAGGTATAGGGAAGATGTAGTCCAATTTCAGCCAGGAAAAAGCAAGTCCTATTAAGAACATTTTCAAGACAAGTTTCCCTCTTTGAGAGGAAATACCACAGGCATGAGCAATTTTGCCTAAATATAACTATTTACATTTTCCAGTCGTTTATAGATTCCACAAAACTGTCAGTGTTAAATGATTAAAACTATCTAAACGGTTAAATAATGGGCAACATTTACTGGGATCAGCAGGACCTTTTGCTCATCAAAAAAAATTGAGAAAAAAGTATGAAAAAAAAAAACTAAAATATAATTTAATCCTGATTCTTGAGAAATCAGATTAAAAAAAAAATGTGCTGATTTATAACTGTTGTTAGAAACATTTATGCTGCTTAATTTCCTTTAAGATTCTTTAATTAGAATTATTTTTAACAGTACATATTTCACCTTATAGAAATTTAATACACCGTTGCTGAATAAAAATATTAATGTCTTTAAAAGAAATAAATACTGATCACAAACATTTGAATGGCGGTATATACTAGTTGTTGTTTTATTTTCTTCAGTTTATTTTATATTTTTCATTTTATTTTAGTTAACCTTTTTGGTTATTTTTTTACAGAAATTAGAATTATGCATTATTTGTTTTATTTACTAAAATAAGTAAAGTCACAGTAAAAAATAAAGGCTTTTTTGTGTGTTTTCATATGAAGATCGTTCTTTTTGCATGAAAAGAAAAGTTAAATTTATAGTCTGTACACCTATAGTAATTCCCCTTAACAGTTCAGTCTCAGAGTTTGGGTCTTCAGCTCCTGAAGTATTAAAGAGTCTCATTTATCTGAGGTTTGTTCTGTACCCTTTAGTGAAGCTCGTTTGGAGTATTTTTAGAGTGCTGTAAATTACACAGTAATTTATCGTAATGTGAGGATGTAGGATCACAGCAGAGCTCACGGGTTTAAATTTATCCTCGGTCTGCAGGTTTGTCAGCTGCTTGAATGGATCAGTGTCTCATGTGAGAATTACATCACCGCACATTCACACACCTGAGAGGAAGCTGAATGTATTAGTCGTAGTACGAAGGAAGTATAAACGAGAGATTGGTGAATTGAGTCATGAACTCTATTGATTCTACATTTGCCATTTGTGTTGCAGTGTAAAAGTTGTTTTTGTTTTTTTCCTTTTTGTTCCCCTCTTCTTTTCTATTGGATTTCTACTAGAGCTGGTAACTATGCAACAGAGTTGAACTATTACATAATGTAACGTCTCTGAACTCCTGCAAAAGGGAGAAAGAGGAAACTACCGTTTGAGTGAACTCAATAAAGAAACTAAATAACTGCCTGAGGAGTCTAGCCTTAATGGTTCCTTGAAGCCTCATAATGGCTGATGACATTACTGTTTTGTTTTTGTTTTTTTACAGCCTTTATAGGTCTTGGCATGCTAATGTTATTAGGCTGAGCAGTTGCTATGGTAACGGTGTGTGAATGGATGATGTAAGCTGACACCTGTTGGGCTCCTCCTGAAGAGGGCAGTCTAAATACATATAACACTCAAGCTGTTCCTACAACAACAACATAAAACATTATGTTTGATAGTGGTTCAGCTCTGCTTGATTGGTTCTGTATGTTTCCGAAGGATTTATTCTTTATTAAATGATGTAGATCTAGATTTACTAAAGGATGTAGTTTGGTCTTCTGGGAGGGTTGTTAACTCTGTTGGCTTGTTTTGTGTCTGGCTGATTACAGTGTGGTGGTGCAGCGTTGGTTCTGTAGGGGCATGGCATTGGGTCAGATGGCGCACGGGGCAGCGGATGTGTTTATTCAGGCGTGACGTTCACTCTGCCGGAAAAGGACAGACATAAGGGATGTCCATTCACTCTCATTACAGTCATATTTGCTGTATGCAATGTTTTTGTTTTTTTACTCTCCCTATTGCTTGTAAACACAAAAACATGTTTAGATTTTACAGACTTAATCTCCAGCAGAACTTATGTAATTCACAAAGCTGGTGATAGACTGCACCTTGTGCCTTTTTTCACTACATAATTTGTGCTTATTTTATTTTTTTTTTCATACTTTTAGGGTAACACAATTTTACAGTTTTGTCAAATCCAGCTCATACTTTTCTTTTATCGCAGTGCATTTTTATTTTTCATATTTTGATTTATCTCAGTATTGACCAAAAGAAATGTAATTAAGTCATCAAGAAATAGTCTCTTAAAGGTTAATATATAGTATAATATGCATTTGTATTTATATTCTGTGTTTTTACCTTGAATACTGACTAGCCAAAATCATATTTGTGTGTGTGTGTATAAAACAAACTATGTATTTTAGCATGGCATTGATTTTTCACAAAGTATTCAGGAACAGAATATATCAGACCTATCTTGTCATTCAGACACAGCCACAAGTGTTTTGTTTTGTTTGTTTTTATAATCTTTCCTCATTGTATGTTGCCAGATTGTTGTTATTGTTGTATTCTCGTCTCAGAATGCAGTTTTGTGGAGCAGTTAGACAGGATTGTGGAGATACACACTGCCCTCTGTGGGTCATAAGGTGTATTGAATTCTCTTAACTTTTTTTTTTTTTTTTTTTTTAAATGGTTTTCAGACAGTGTAGAGACAGAGCTGACATTTTAATGTCTGCGATCAAAACACGGCGTCTCTCATCTCTGACAACGTAGCAGGTTTGGAGCATCCTCAACTGCTGCTGTGGCAGGATACACCTGCTGCTTGATGTGGCCGCTCACAAGCACACACACACGCTTGCACACGGTTACTCTGATACGGGGTGTGTTCCAGCGCTGGGGTGTGCACGCGGGGGCCGCTGCTCGGGGGGCTTTCTGTACACATCGTGATCGCAGGGAAATCCTCCTTCCCCTTCACCCACTCTCTCATCCATAAGAACATTGTGGGACGAGGTTACGCTGTCTGAAATGTCAAGGGTTAACCTATGTTTCTGGGTTATGCTTGCAGGTTTATAAAACGGTAGGCGTGTTCAAAGATCAGGGAAGAATATTACTGAGACTTGAATAACTGCAACATTTTAGTTGTTTTATTTTTGTGTCTTTGGGATCATCATGGCTTTTGTAGCAGTTCACATGCTAAAGAAGTATTTTATGAATATTTTATATTTTAAGAATATTTAATGGTGTTTTTTATGTCCTAAAGACCTGTTTCTTTGAGTAATTATAGTGTGTTCAGAAAGTATTCATACGAAAGTTGTTGTTTTTTCTTTGTTGCAGAATTATGCTAAAATGCTTTAAATTTGTATTTTTTTTTTCTTTACTCCATCCATCATAATGTCAAGATAAAGAGCAGATTGCTAAAAATAACTGGCATAAAATTTCAGACTCTACCAAATAAAATAAAATGTTGGCATAAGATTTCAGACTGAATAAAATAAAATTAAGAAAAAAAAAAAATCAAACTATATTTATTTACACACAGTCTTGCTTTTGGCAAAGAACATGAATAGGTTCACGTACACAGCTTCATCTCTCCCGTGCTGTACTTTATCTCTTTACCATCAACATTGCTGCATGACGTTAATTATCTACAATGACCCATTTTACAAACCTTTTGCGTTGCGCTGTTGTTGAATTACGACGTGCACAATCTGATGTGATCTAGGTCAGGTTTAACTTGCCTGTAGTTTTACGTTCATATGATGCAGGTAACACTTCAGCGGCCCCACATCAGGTTATAATTAACAGCGAAGAAATGAATGACTGTGGTATTTGTCTGTAGATCGACAATATCTAAAACTTCCTACTTGTGTTCCGGTCAGTTTTCTGTCTCTAATCAGACTAAATCCTCCGTCAAACAGCAGCAGTATCAGATGTTCTTGCACATGTTTATCTAACACACAATGACTGGGAGTGAGGCCAGGGTGACCTCATTGTTGAATTGTAAGAGACGGGAATGTGATTACACCCTTCACACTTCCTTACACACTTTCTCTCTGTCATCTCCCCTCCCTCGGCTGTCCTGTCACCCTCACAGTGACCCATCATTCCCTGTTCACGTCAGAGTAGTTCTCTAGTTCTAGTTACTTCGTTTCGCTGTTATTCTCATCCACAGTACGGTTGGTTGCTGAATGTTTTCGTCAATGGTGCGAGTGCTGTTTCTAGGCAACAAATTATTCTGAACATTAGAGATGGAGAAAGATGTTTCTTGGGTAATTACATGAAGTAAAACAGAATAAAAATGAAAACAAGGTAATTGAAACTTTTTACCTCTTAGTTCTGAAAAGTTTAAAACATTGCATATTTATTTTATTCAGTGGCAGAACAACCAGGCTTTCTATAGATATCTATTTATTTTGCTTAATTTCTGCTTTATATCTAAGAGATAAGCTGTCCTCATTTCACGTTTGCCATTCTGACTTGGAAAATGGAAATAGATTGCGGTTTAAATTGACATGAAAAGGAACTTTAGTGCGCTTTTCGAAGTTAATTTTGTATTTCAATTTAATGACACATCTTTTAAAAATGGTTAAATGTACTGCCATGTATGACTTAAAATACACTTTGCACATTTGTAACGCTTGTCTTTTAGCATAGTCTTTTAGTCATTAGTCAACACATCAAAATAAAAGTAATTTAAAGGCCATCCCAGACTACAAAAGGTATCACAGAAGTAACTACTTTCCAAAAGAGTAACCGAGTAACACAGTTATTTCGTCCAAATAATGAAATGCATTACTTAAAGTATATTTTACTTACTCTGATTTTCAAGCATTTTCCATACTTTGAAATTTGAAGTACACTCAAGTGTACATTTAACACCAAGCACGTTTTCACGAGGGCACTTCCACACTAGTCAGAAGTAGTCTGCTCCAAATGTCAAACTTAAAATGAACATTCACCTAAATGTGTTGGGAACTTTTATCATTGAAGGGAGTGATATTGTGCCTAAAATGCCTTTGTGCGTTGGTGTTCCAGTGCATACGATCTCTAAGGTTATCCAACAGCTGAACAGATATGTTTGAGATGTTCAGCTCTGTAGCGTCACCTAGTCATCTCGTCTTACCTCGGTAAAATCAAAAGCACCGCTTTCTTTTTTCCTCCTCACAGTTCCCCAGCACTGCAGCCAGGCTGCGCTCTCCGGACAGGAACATCAAAAGAGGTTAAGCTTAGGATTACTAAACTACCCTGCGGTGGACCATCCCATTTCCCACAGCAGAGTCTCAGACATCCTTTCCTTTCACATTTTCTTGAACCACAATAGACATTTAGAAATATTCGTGCGTGTATCCTCACCACATGGAGTTGTCCGTGCCTGTCACTATGGCAACAGCAACTTGGATGCTGCACATTGCATTCACTTTTGGATAGATTTGTCCTCCTTTTAATTACATTTCCCAATAATCACTCTTATCAACTCGTGAAAGAGAAGCCGAGATTTACACACCCCACCCCCTCCAACCTGACCCTGTAAATCCAATTAGAGCAGCTCGAGTGCCCTGCTCTCTCTCAAACACACTCCCCAGGCATTTATACGTCTGGATCCCTCTTTTATCCTCTCATTTGACCAATTTCAGCTTCTATTGAGAGGGGTAAAGCTTTTTATTTGTTATTGGTGGGCGTTCAAAGCGGTCGGTCTTGTTATACGCGGCTGTCCCCTCCCTTACCTCCTGCCACCGCCCCTCTCTCTGAGGAGAGTGAGAAGAGGGAACGGGAGAAAGCGTCTGTTCTGTGATTGCTGGATGAAACATGACGGCAGTGCTGGACATCAACCAGGTTTCCTGTGCGCTGAGCGCTGTGGTGAGTGTTAACAGTAACACTGTGCTTTGTGTCGGAGTAGCCTGTTGCTTTCCCTGTGAAGCAGAAGCGGGAACTTTGCAGACGTGAACTGCTCACGCTCTCACGTCTGTGCGTGAATGCTGATGGAGTTTGAGTCGTGTCGTTGGTAGTGTGGCTGAATGATGGCCGTTATCTGCCTTTTGTCTGAGGGTCCTTTTACGTATGTGTGAGCTGACATGTGCTTTTATGTGTCTGAGTGTCAAAGGGAGGCCTTTTAAGTGTGTGTGTGTGTGTGTGTTTGATGACAGTGAAGCATGTTGTATGATGTCCTCTCTGTTGGGTGGATTCAGAGCTTTAAGATTGTATGACTGGTGGTGTTGGGGCTCGATGTTCAATTTCTGGTGCATTTTAGGTACATCCAAACCTTTTTGAGTAGCAAGGTCTTAAAGGGACAAAGAGGGAACAAGGATTTTCCAAAAATAATTTATGTATATTGCACTCCATCTTGTTGCTGAATATTAGTATTATTATTATTGCTGTTGTTTTTGTTAAATAACATGAAGACAATGAAATGCATTTGCCAAATGAATAAAATGCATAAATGTCAATAAGTAGTGATGATAACATGGTAACTTCAGAGTAAGATTTAATTTGTTGACATTAGTTAGCTATATTAGTTAAGAAACAAATACTTATTCAGCATTCATTAATATTAATTCAGCATTTACTACATGTACATGTTAAATTAACAAATGAGACCTTATTGTAAAGTGTTAGTACTACTACTAATACTATCACCGTTGATAGTAATGTGTATGTGTAGTGGCATGGCATATGTAATACATAATCTATATAACATAATACATTTACTTGACACACATTCCAGGTTTTGCATGTTAAATTACATTACACGTTATAAATAGTTTTAATAATGTATGCATCTTTGCTTTTGGCTGATATCACAAATGTCTTCATATAAAAAAATATTATTATTGTGATAATTATGATAATTTTCTTTATTTCAGCCAGCAAACTGCTAATCATATATATACACTACCTTTTGCGTTCAAACCAGCATCAATTCTTATAGGTACACTTGCACAAAATCAGAGATTATTGTAGGATTATAGTCAGGTGTATGATCAACTAATTATACTCAACAGGTGCTAATGATCATCAGTGTCACACGTAGGTTGAAACCCAGTCATGAACCATAATTGAAACAGCTGTGCAGGAGGCTGCAAACTAGGTGAAGAACAGCCAAACTCTGCTACCAAGGTTGTGAAAGATTGAGCACAGCAACAAGACACAAGGTAGTTATACTGCTTCAACAGGGTCTCTCCCAAAGATTTCAGAGCAGACTGGGGTTTCAAGATGTGCTGTTCAAGCTCTTTTGAAGAAGCACAAGGAAACGGGCAACATAGACGCAGTGGTCAGCCAAGGAAACAGCGCAGCAGATGAAAGGCACATCAAGCTTATTACCATTCGAAATCAGAAGATGTCCAGCAGTGCTATCAGCTCAATACTTGCAGAAACCAGTGGGACCCAGGTACACCCATCTACTGTCTGGAGGAGTCTGGCCAGAATTGGTCTTCATGGAAGAGTTGCAGCCAAAAAGCTATACCTCTGACATGGGAACAAGGCCAAGTGACTCAAGTATGCACAAGATTAATGGTGTCCTCAATGCTGTGAAACAGGCAGATACTTATCCATCATGCAGTACCTTCAGGAAGGCATATATATATATATATATATATATATATATATATATATATATATATATATATATATATATATATATATATATATATATATATATATGAGAGAGGGAGTAGGATTGTCACATTTACCATTTAAATCACATCCTTACTGTTTTACTTTTAAACAGACCTTTAAAAAAAATGTCTTACAGAGTTTGTATGGACTGCACAGGTGTATATCTTCCCTTTCTTAATAGCAGCTCATGTCTCCACTGTTTACAGACAAACAGAAGACGGGTACTTGTGTTCGGGTGAGGTCTTTTACCACACTGACAGCCGCCCAACCTCTGTCAAGTTCACCTTGTTCTCTTTCTCACATCCTGTATTAGATCACTGCCGTCTCTGACAGATACCCTGACACGTTTCTCAGCTGCCCTCAGGCACACCTACCTTTAGCTTCATCTGTGCTGCCTGCTTTTCCATTTCTGTCCTGCTGATGTGGTGTGGTGTTGTCTTGGTAACAGAGTCTTTTTGTTGCTATAGGTTCTTGGATTAAGAGGAAAAAGACCAATGGGAAGTGTCAAAAGTAGTTATATTGTTGCTGCTTTAAGGACTTCATTTAATTGTTTTGTTTTTTGATATAAAAAAGAGTGACTGTCCTCTAATATATGTAATGTATACAAATATAAACATTTCAAAGTAGCAAAACTATTTTATTCAATGTTTGTATTGCATGCATACATTTGTCCAATTAAATCGATAGGAAGTGGCAGTTAAGACATTTATAATGTTGCATTTCAATTTCAAAATGGTGCTAATATTAATGTTTTTACTATTGTTACTGTTTAATTTATCAGATAGACTTTTTTCAAAACCTTTACAACATGTTTCAAACCGTGAATTAATTGGCCAGAAACCACAAGCATTTTAGAGCAACTGAAACCATAAAAATGCATAGCAGTTCACAAATGCTCTTTTTTTTCAGACAAAACCGTTTTATTTCAGATGGACGAGTAGTTGTACAGCGTCAAACAGAAACCAGGTGTCCTCCAACTGATGGAGCATTGCAACGGCTGTTTCCATTGTAGACTGCTTTGATTATAAAGGGGAGTGATCACATTTTGTCATGTCACAGTGTGCTGTCCACGTCCAGTGTAGAAACGTAAAAACACCGGTTTCTGGAGACTACTTGAACGGAGCATCAAGACATCACACAAGTCACCTAACATGTCAAGGACTGCAGTATGTGTGTGCACACACAGACATAACCGCCTCAGTCTATTTTTAAATCTCCTGCTTTAGTAGGTGCTGTGCGTGGTTTGCTTCAGGTGTCAGCTGCGAGTATGATTTCTAGATCTTCTGCTTAAGACATCACTATCAGAGGCATTGCTTGTGTAGAGAGAGAGGGTTTTCTTTTTATATATACAAACATGCATGCTGCGTCTTCTGTTGAGGTCGCTATAGCTCCTTGTGGAGCCTCCAGGTTTTCACAGCAGTGTCAGTCTCTGGTTCTTTTGGTCCTCATGCTGTGTGTGGAATGAGATTAAAGCCAGACCTGCTGCTCTTCTGGCCTTTAGGAGTCCTTGAGTAGTGCTGTTAGCCTCTGACCTCATTCTTGTGGTTCAAGCCTCATCCTGTTTGTCTCATCTTGTAGCTGAGCTGTCCACTTTTTTTATTTTACGTATAGAAGTGTGGTTGTTGTGGTGATGCGCAACAACAAACGACGTCAAGAGTGTGCCAAAACCTACACCACAGTGAATCACGCGGGTGATTAAATCAGATGTTGACCTGCAATTTTATGGAAACTGGCTAAAATAAATCTTTGCCTGATATTATTACCTGATTAAGAGATTCTAGAGATTTGACTGGCTGAGCATATATTTCTTTGCAAAGAATATGTTTAAAGGCCATTTATGTAAACCTTTCGGTCTGTTTTCAGGCAGACATTGCAGGAATGGTTTCAAAAAGCTCTTTGCTCAAACAGTTGACGCCTTTGCACTTCTTTTAGTAATTGACACATGCTCTTCTGATTGGTTGCAGGAGCATGACATCGAGACTCCCCATGGTGTCCTCCATGTGACTTTGAGAGGAACTCCTAAAGGCAACAGACCGGTCATTCTCACCTATCATGACATTGGACTCAATCGTAAGTTGTCCCATATATTTTCAAGGTTCTTGTATTTCAGTGGCAAAATGTATCTTTTATATAGTTCACCAACTAAACTCTGTCTCTGTGTCTAAATATTCCAACTCTCCTGCCATACAGTGGAAGATAAACTAATAGGTAAAAAGGTCCTGGATAGTCAAATGCTTGTTTGATTGACGGGTGAAAAGTGATAAATCAATATTGGGTTTTTTTGACAACTGATGCTGATATTTTGCAAAGCAGGGTTATAATTTTATTTGCATTAATATCTAAGAACTTTAAAGATATCTTTTGAAATTATTTTTAAAAATATATATTTATAATAAATATTTCATATATATTAAATTAAAAAAAAAAAAAAAAATCAAAGTCAGTAAACACTGTAACCAACAGGGCATTGAAATTTTTGGAAAGTGTGTGTGCACTTGGAATCATATTTGTTTAAAATTAAAGCAGGGTCGCACTAATATTACATGCGTCACACAGTGAAAATGTTACGAATATGACCGTGGGCAAAAAACTTGCATTTGGAAAATGTCAGATATTATCGGTCAGCCTCTACAGGTGATCAGACCAGTCCGAATCTGAATTTTGTCTGAAAAACAATCCAGAAAGAAGAGTCAAATAATGTCGGTGGACTTGGAACTTGAAAAATCGTGTGTATTGACGTTTTTCTGTGGTTGAAACAAGATACCTCCTGATGTGTATTTCATGCTTTTAACTACTAAATATGAAAAGATGCTTGGTTCATGTTTTAACTGAGGCACTACGGCAATGTGTCACAACGTGGTAAAATGGTATTTATTCTTTGGTTTTTCTTAAATGACAGAATTTCATACCAAAAGTAACATGTTTTGTCAGTGCGTTGTCAGTTTCCTCTCTGCTCACCGATCAAGGTCACATGGCAATACGACTGATGCAGTACATCCAGAATTCATTTATGTAACACATTCTTACTACTTTATCTACCTTTTCCTGATGGACAAAATGACACGGCCATGGATCTAGCTTCCGTTCTCATCCACATCCAGCCAGCCAGTTTTTTTGCTTGATATTGTAACTTGGTATGTCTTATGTTATTTTAATGTATTAAAAATTGTAAATGGTTTGTTGTGCAAACAGTTTTACTGTTTACTGCACGTTATTGTTGTTTATTATTATTATTATTATTATTATTATTATTATTATTCATTTACCTATAGCAGGGGTGCCTAATCCTGCTGATGACGACTGTCTTGCAAAGTTCAGCTTCAACTCCAATGAAACACACCTGTCTTTAATCCTGGAGACACACCTATAGCATCTAACAAATTGGAAGCATCACTCATAGGCTTACTTCAGTGTTGACCGAAAAAAGTGGAGAATGGAGAATTTTAATAGTTGCCCAGTTCATTCCTCATCAAATGTGGATTTGTGTGTGTGTGTGTGTGTGTGTGTCTAATGTCCAAATGAAAGCAAAGAAAGTTAGAAAGCAAGAAAAAAAATTTTACAGGAAATTTGTTGAACAGAAGTTCAGGTAGAATGTGATCTTTTTTTTTATTGATTTATGTTTTTTTTTTTTTTTTTTCTAAAGTTAGGCTTTATAATTGTTCGTATCAAAAAAAAAACATGTTCCTCCAGGACACAATAGGACAACAACAGTGGAATAAAAAACTAAAATGTACAAAAATTTTATTAAATAAACTAAAGCCACGATTGAAATGGGGGGGAAAAAGAAACTCTTATGTTCTGACTACACAAGACTACAAGCCTGAGATTCATGTATGCAGGGCACCATTTATTTTCACTTTGATAATGATTAATGAGAAATGTCTTTGTTTTTCTCTTTCAATGCAGATAAGTCATGTTTCAACACACTGTTTAACTTCGAGGACATGCAGGAGATCACCCAGCACTTTGCTGTGGTCCATGTTGACGCTCCAGGCCAGCAAGAATCTGCCCCTCCTTTCCCCACCGGGTAAGACAAACTACCACTCTCTCAAAACCTAGTGAGGTGCCTTTATGAACCGCATTTTTGATTATCATTACTATATTCCGAATGTTCAAAATGATGCTGATGCCCAAAGCTGCTGTAAATGTAACCCATAATCGACCGTTGTCAACATTTCACAGAGTCCTAAATTGTCTGAAAGCAATTGTTCTTTTTTTTTTTTTCGCCATTCGCTGGAATAATAATGTATTACAATTTAGCAAAATAAAAGCTGTACTATAGTGTTTTCACAACTTTCAAAAAGGGAAAAAATAGAGATACATTGATAGCAGTAGGGTTACCAGTTCTAGCATTAACTTTTCTGTAAATATATACACCATGCAAAGCAATGCACCAAGGAGGCCCCCATCTATTTAACCATGTTGAAAACTCAAACATTTGTTGCTGATAGTGTTTTCACACTCAAAATAATTTAAGCTAGACTAATTTGTCACTCTTGCCTTCCTCCTTCCCAGGTACCAGTACCCAACCATGGATGAGCTTGCTGAGATGCTGCCCTCAGTTATGACCCAGCTAAAGTGAGTCCAGACCTCAATCAGTCTATACATGATCCTCGATTCAATACAATTGCATAAAAATGTTTCATAATGGATTCTCTTAAAGCTTCAAATAATTTGTGCATTTTTATCAGAATATATGCAATTTAATAATTTGAATAATTGTGCTTTCATTAAAAGGATCAACAGTGTTATTGGTATCGGTGTGGGTGCAGGAGCTTATATCCTTACTAGACTGGCTGTAAGTAAAACATCTTCCCTTTTATTTTGCTTTAATGACCGATCAGTCATTGTATGTTGTAATATCTAACCGTTATTTGGAGTAGCATGTGAAAACGCGCCATTAGATGTTTAATTGAGCAGCTGAGTGAAGTTCAGGGCATCAGAGGTGAAGATCTTTGAAGTGTGTCTGCAGTAAAACCATCTGTCCTCGGTCTTCAATAAATCCCCCACACCTCCTCTGAGACTCATAGTTCACACGTTTCCACACTCCCACTCTACACAAAGCTCTTATTCACCATCTACGCACAAACATGAACGCTGAGGATAGATACCTTCGTAAACACACTCACTCTCATGTTTCCTGCTGGTTATTATCAAGGTATAAAGTGATAAAAGGTATTTTTCTCAAATGAACTAAAGAATGTGGCTGACTTTATTACTCCAGCGCAGCACCTCACACTTTCATCCATCTAGCAGCTTGCATTGCACGTTTATCATATTTCTGCCATTTGCTTATTGAGTTCTGTGCAGTCAGATGGCCGATTTGAGCAAACACACGCCTACGCAGTTCTGCAGAACAACTTCAGTGCCTGAACAGCGTACACCTGTTTAAAATCATTTGAATTACAATTTGCTTGTGTGTGCTGCCTCGAAGGCTTGCATTTTTCTGAATGTCTATCAGAGCCTAATGCAGAGAGGAAAAAGAATAGGTGTGAAACCTGAACTTTTTTCCATCATAAAGCTGACTGTAGTTAGCACTTTGGACACTGAAATAATGAGAACTCGGTTAAGGTGTTGATGTGTAGGTAGATGGGTTTTGCTTGGTAACCACTGCAGTTAAAGCTGACTTTCTCTGACTTCTAATGCAATTTGTAAAGTGATCCCTTTTCCACGGTTTTATTTTGTTGCATTCCCAAGCCATCTTGTGTAACAGCCCTGTTTCAGGGTTAAATCGGAATATTCAACAAGACAATATTTCAACCAAAAGCTGATTTTTTTTTTTTTTTTTTTTTCTGTCAAGAACTAGACCTTGTAAAGTGGCACTCCATTATGGAAACCCGTTTCCACCACTAAATAAATATAAAGTTTATCACAATTCAGACTTTTTTTCTGAAAAAGAGTTGGAAACAGGCTTCCATATTCCATACTAGAATTGAGACTCAAAGGAGAGATTTTCTTTTTAGCCAACTACCCAAATCCCATTCCTTTTAAATGTTTTTACTTTACTGTTAAACAGGCAAAATGCTTCAGTATCTACTGCTATAGTTTACAAAATGTTAAATGCTTAAAGAGGAATTAGTTCACCTAAAAATAAATATGATGAAGGTCTTTGTATATTAATCTTTATTCATTGCAAAACTGTGTCTGTCCATCCATCAAAAGCTGATATGATTCTTTAGGGTCTTACTGAAAAGTCTGTAACATACTTTGCTTTAAAGTTCTCAGTGGTAGTGTAAAACAACCTTTTCTCATTACGATTTAAGTTTTATTAACAAAACCATATTCTCACTACTTTTGGAGGTGAAGCTGAATCATAATTTGAATTAAGTCTTTTCTTTTTAAACTCTTTTAAACAGCTATTTGCCTGTTAGCATAATAAAACTTTAACCAGTATCGAGCAAAATCAGTAATGTCCACCAAAAAGGAAACACTTGCAGACACAGAAGTATATATACCCATTGGATGACAATATTTGACAATTACTTTTTAGAATAGGCACTGATGCACAAGAAAAAAGGGTGTTCAAAAAGTACATGGAATCAGTTTTGATTTTCATGTTGACTACCTACTTGTTGTTGTTTTTTTTTTTTTTTTTTTTTTTAAATCAAGTTTTCTGTGGTATTTTGTGCTCTCAGGCCAATCACAATGTGTTTGGCTGTCACAGGACCCTTACAAGTCTATAGGTAGCAGTGCCACAAGAAGTGAAGAATCTGTCTCATGAGACTGTTCGATCATCTACATGTCAAGCACCTAATCCTCTCATTTAATGCTCTGAGTGTTAAAGTCAATATGAGGCATAATGATTGACTAATCCCAGTAATCTTACCATTCTCTTAGCTGAATGAGCCAGCTTTGGTGGAGGGGTTGGTTCTCATCAATGTGGACCCCTGTGCTAAGGGCTGGATTGACTGGGCTGCCTCTAAGGTAACATTTTGAAAGCACTGTCAAATCAACATGTTTATTTTGTGCAGAAATTAAATAGTTCAATGGCAAAAAATTATGCTTGTACTGGTACTGCCCCAACAAAAGTGCAGTCATATCTTTATACACCATTATGCAAAATGAAAAGTTAAGAGAAATTAAGGTCACACTTTATATTAGGTGGTCTTAACTTATATGTACTTGCATCAAAAAATAAGTGTACATAGTAGTTAAAACCACAAAATATAAAGTGGGACCAAAATTAAGATCCTTTAAAAATCCTTTCATTATTAGCCAGAAGCTAACCCTAACCATTCTTCCATACTTCAGATTTCTCAACAGATTAGTGTAGCTGATCTTCTTAAAGTTTTCCTTGTTGTAAAGCTTATAATAACCTTGCAGGTCAGAATGCTACAATAATTAAAAGTGCTCAAGTCAGCGGGAGGTGCTGGGAACAAAAGTTGTGATTTGTGTGATCATTGTGCCTTTTACTGAAAACCGACACGTGTGTTTCTGTTGTAGTTATCTGGATGGACCAGCAATCTAATAGACATTGTGATGGCACACCATTTCAGCACGGTAAGCTTTAAATATGACACTCACCTCAGAACAACAAACATTTCTCTTAGAGTCTGTTCATGAGTTTTTGTACCTCAGGACGAGCTGACGGAGAACCAGGAGATCATTCAAACGTATCGTCTGCACATCGCTCAGGACATCAATCAGGACAACCTGGCTCTCTTCTGCCAGTCCTACAACAGGTGACGACGTCAGTTCATGTACTGGTCATTGTTATGAGAGCTGAACTTGTTAAAGTTTTCGTTTACTTCTCACAGTCGGCGAGATCTGGAGATTGAGAGGCCTGTCTTGGGACTTAATGAAAATACGGTCAAAACGCTTAAGTAGGTTGTTTGACTGTCTGTTTTTATTTTGGCTGTAAATCACTGTGCCTTTTTTCTTAGGCTTTTGTTCATCTTTTCTTGTGGTTTAGGTGTCCTGCCTTGCTAATTGTTGGTGACACATCACCAGCGGTAGAGGCTGTGGTGAGTGTCTAATCACAAACATTGATATTGAATATATGGCCAATGGTAGAGAACATGGAGTGCTTTCTAAAAGGCCTTCATACATTTCCGTTCAGAGTGTACCAATGACATCACATCCTAAGAAAGGGGGCTGTGCATCATAAAGTATTATGCACTTGTGCTTGTAAAGCACTCCTGAATAACTACTATAACATGCTTCTGGTGTTGGATCCTGATTGTCCACAACAGCAGCTCCATCTGTTCTAAAGTCCTTAATACAGTAACAGCTTAATGTGAACTTAATGAACATATCAACTGAGTTTAGCTGAGTGTGGCACTTTAAAGTGAGACTGAGCCACTAATGCCGAATCAACCATTTGGTTTAGTTTAGAGTTGGTCATTTGATCTGTCTATGCCTTCCATTTTGATTCTAAACTGACTGGATGAGATTTTGTTTTTCTACAGGTTGAATGCAACTCAAGGCTAAATCCAACCAAGACTACTTTACTCAAGGCATGTCAGCTTTTTTCTTTTTGAGCAATGTTTTAATGTAGGAAGGTAAACTCATCACTTTTGATTGAATGTTCTCTTCCTCTCTTCAGATGGCAGATTGTGGTGGACTTCCCCAGGTTGTCCAGGTAATGATAAAAGAATAAAAGCATCCGTTTGATGAAATTTAGACTTGTATTAAATGTGAATGTTTTCTGTTTTCAGCCGGGTAAACTCGCTGAGGCTTTCAAGTACTTTGTCCAGGGAATGGGCTACAGTAAGTGTCTGTTCTCTTTGTCTTTTCATAGGCCACGTTAAGCGTTTAATCGTGTCATCTTCCTCATATATATTATTGTCTCCCGTTTGCATTTTTGTCTGAAAGCATCTTGTCATTAGAGAGATGTCAGCTTCATGTCACCTTGGTCAAAGGCTTACATTCTGTGCGTCTCCTAATAATGTACGTCATAAATACTCAGACAGCGCGAAACGCTAAAACAGCTGCAGGAATACGACACATTGATGGGTGTAGGGATGAGAGAGAAAATCCTGCCTGTTCAAAGCAGGAACACAAGGCGTCAGATGTTATGACTCTTGATGATAACTGTAATTTATCCACTGCTGATCTGGCTTTATGACTCGAAGCCTCAGGCCAGTATTGTTGAGTGAAGCAGGTTTCAGGCCAGCCGTCCGCTGCACTAACACATGACTTGTCTCCCGTGTGGCTGTGCAGTGCTGCGTTCTTCAGCGTGTAAGTACACTAGTCTTCCTCTAAGAGCATGCTGTGTGGCATGAGCCTTGTGTGACCAAATTTCTCTAAACTTCAGGATAAATATTTCTTGTGCCCTAAAAGAGCCTTTGAACAGAGGTTTGCATAGCATGGAAACTTTATTGCTCTTACCTCAGACTTCCTTGAATCTACATTCATTCAGCTCTGTCTAATATTTATACATTTTTTTCAGGATAGGCTTTTATTCCATTGTATAAACATTGAATGACTTTTGTGTGTGTGTGTGAGAGAGAGATTTGTATTTAAAGGTGTTTAATTTCTAGTGGTGCAATGGATCAACTCACTGTTTGAGTCATAATACAGGATCAGATCATTTTTCGGATTAGCAAAAAAAAAAAGTCTGCTCTTCATACTTTAAGTATATATACTTCTACACCGCAGCTAAAATTACTAGCTTGACTGTTTAAGTTTATTGAAATCAGTAGTAAAAAAAAAAAAAAAAAAAAAAAAGTAAGGCACGGATGAATACGCTGGCACTAGACATATTCTTAGCATGTGCCTGGAATGATATGAGAGCAAATAACACAAAATAACTAGGAATAGCAGCAGTCTCATTTAGACTGAATTTATACTGCTGGGCCAGATAATCACTTATTATTGTTCTTGTTTTTATTAATATACATTTTAATAATAGAAGTTACTTTCTTTTATAACCTTTTTATAAATGCAGGTTTGGTGAGCTAAAAAGACTTGTGACTGGTAGTGTTCTTTATTTATTCTTGCTGTTCAAAAACTTTTGACTGGTAGTGTATGTTCACCTGTTGGAGCTGAATTGGAGGAAAGATTTAATTCATTTCTACATTGGTTATTACATTATTATTACATTTATTATTCGTGCAACGGTCACGCGTTGATGTACCTGAATAATATCTGCATGCACACAATAATGAAAAGTACACACATAAGAACCTTGCAGCAGGTTCAGGTGGAACTGACTTCATGAACTGCCCTGAAACACAATCGAAAAATGACTATTGTATATTTAAATATAGCTTCACAATGCCCGAATTTTGGCTTCTGTCACTTATATTTAGTCTATATTGAACCAAACTTGGTTAAAACGTGAAAAATCTATGCAATTTCATAGAAAGAAAACAAGTGTGTAGTTGTACAGTTTTGCAGAGACTTTAAATCTATTTTCTAATAGATATGCTTATATAGCTGTATTTATAAATTGCTGTCTAATGACTAGGACAATGCTTTATAAAGGATGAATTATTTAATAGTGCTTATCTAATGATTCATAGTGTGTAGTTATTATAAAGTGATTTTTTGTGTGTGTGTTTATTTGAATTAGAACTTTTGTAACATTTATAAATGTCTTTACGGTCACCTTTAATGCTTCCTTGCTGAATATAAATAGTGTTGTCTTAATCATAATAGCATTCAAAACTCTTTGCAGCACAATTGCACTAGTGCCGGTCACTGTTGATTAGGTGTGTTCTGAGGGTGTGAGGAACGTGATCAAAAGCAGCTTGACTCATTTGAAAATGCTCACATTTTGATGTGGTTAGTCACATTCCTCCTCCATAAGTCACTAATCTAATCCTGAGATCTGTTGACCTCTTTGTAAGTCTCTATTCTCGTTTCTTCTGATAAATACAGCGCTTCTGATCCGGAAACACCGTGTAAGAATTGTGCCTTCTGCTCCATTTAATTCAGAATGTAATCAAAAACACCTTGATTTTGCTGTGGTAGCAGGTTTTTATATTTTGAGTGTACATTTTTTTAAAAGTAATGCATTATGAAGTATTACATTAATAATCAACTGTTAAAACCCATAATCAAATTAGAATTAGGTACTCTTGTACTTTTTCTTTATACAGTAGTATTATTTCTTAGTGCAGACTTCATACTTGTAAATTGTAGGTTCAGAGCAGAAAAGCACCTAACATACTGTATATGACTCTAATTCTTTTGTCTGGGTGGAAATATTAGTGAATACAGAATGAGTCATTAACAGAGCATAATGCTCATTGGCTGATTCTGTCATTGATGTTTGCACTTTAATAAAGGGTAGGGTATCTGGTAATTTCCACCTTGTGTTTTGAGTCTGTCAAGTGTGTTTGTCTTTTTTTGTTCTGTTCTTTGTTACTGATTGGGGTGTGCTCTATAGTTTCATCTTTAACAAACCCACAAGCGTACGCTCTGGTGAGGGACTATCCCAGAAGACGACAGTTTCCCTTCTAGAGAGCTGCTCTCACTTTCTCTGTACTTTCAAGTTTAAACTCTTTGGGTTAAAAAGTGTTCATTTTTGTCTTCTCTGTCCACATGTTGAGCGATTGCGTGAAGCATATTCACTACAAATGTAAGGATATTCAGCCTAAATTAATCCTTTGTCAAAAAAAAGAGAACCACAACCACCAAAAAAAAAGTACACTTTGCCACTGGCTGCCGGTTTTCTTGCATTGAGTTATTTAGGAAACAAACTAACTGTCCCATCTGTGCCTGGTCTGATGTCCCCTACTTTCCTTGCTGCTGCTCCTGTAGCTTCTGCTTAATCTTTCCTTTTCTCCGCCCTCCCTCTTTTACAAAGTACTATCAAATAATCTCTCCCTTTCCTCTGTCCCATCTTTTTCCTCCTCCTTTTGCTTTCTCTTTCTTCCTCCTTGACCCTTACGTCCAATGCCAACAGTCCCTCATGTGCTACTCAGCCACCTGAACAGCGAATCAGGTATCAGGAGATCGACCAGCACCTTTTAGCTAAGCCTAAACTCGTCATCTCAGTGCTTCTTGTCCTCACTGTCTGTCCGTCTTTGTTCCTCCCGTCCCCATCACATGCATACCAATGTCTTTTTGTCTGTGCATCACGGCGTGTAAAGCATGGTTAATGGACACATGTTGTTATTGATTGTATATAAGCAGTATGAGAGAATGTGTGCACACTGTCCTCTACCAATGTATGTCTTATATTTTGTATGACTCGCATAAAAAGATAACTTTACTTTGCATGCCACATTCTGCATTGTCTGAAGTTGACTATTCATTTTGCTGCAATGGTAAAAATGAATTTAAGCTTGAGAGGATTCTCTTTCCGTCATGGGAGAATAATGACTGCGGTGTCCATACAGGGTGGTTCTGTCTCCTCGGTATTCAGAGAATTACTGATAGATTGCTGCAGGAGTGACCGCTAATCCCAGAAACAAGTTAGCATTATCATTAGCCCAATGTCAATGGGTCTTTCGAATGGGTTTTTGATTAGTGGCCTGAAACGAGGTCTGTGGTTAACCCAAACTGAAAATCTATACATGCATTACAATGAATCTACAGTACACCACTCATGAATTTAAACTGTCTTAAAAAATGTGTTCAAGATGTCTTAAGCTGTTTGTCTTTTAAAAGGTGGTTAAATGGGACTACAGAGGTTGTCACTGTTGGGTCAACTTATTTGCTAACTAGTCCACATTTTACAGCCTGATTGCTTATAATCGCTTTTGCAAATGATTACAACTCCAATTTTAAAGATTGGAACAGTTCTCAAATGTTTAGCAGATATTGAAGCAATTTCAAAGATACTGATATCATGCAACTACAATGGCGTTTGCTAATATAGCCCAACTTTAGCTTTACTTCTGCCAATTGTATTTATAGTTTTCACATTTGTGAAGATGATCTTAAATGTGTAAGAATCATGAAGGTTTGTTAGTCACAGAGATTACTTTCTGCTGTAATCCAAAAGCCAAATGAAAAATCCTATTGGGCTTGCCAAGGGAGCCAGGGTGATGCTATTCCGGGTTGGCCTACAGAAATGCACCATCCCTGCAGGACTCTGTTTAGGCCAGATGTGTAATAAGCAAAGTATGGTTGACTTTATGGTAACTGTGGCAAAATCCCAATTTTCATACTGTTCGATCAGTATAATATAATAAAATATGCAAGACAGTCACAAAATGCTGTGCAGATGTAATGGTAGTGTGTCAAAAGGTTAAGTTGACTTTTTAAAGGATAAACCACAAACTACACCAGAGGTTATGCATGTCTTAAATCTGTGACGTAAACCACTATTAATATTTGTTTTTTGTTTACTCACTCGCTTTCATGACTACCGTGACTGCAAGTGGAGAGAATTTATTTCTTATTTCAGCTTGCAAAAAAAATGGACTCCCACGTTCATTTGAACCTTTGCATTGCAGTCGTAACAAAAAGATGCATGTGCAATTTTGTGTTGCCGCTCTGGAGACTAATACCTGGCAACAAGGGTAAACAGCTGCCACTCTGATACAAATGTACTGTGGTTTGGAAGCAAAAACTACTGCATGATCTCACCAGCAGGAGTGAGGGGATCAATCAAACTCCAAGACCAAGAAGTCAAAGCTCCCAAATAGTGAGAGATTTCTGCAATGTGTGGATAGTGTAGTACATAAACTTTTTAGTGAATCAAACAAAAAGCAAGTTTTTGAAAAAAGTTGCAAGCCACTGCCAATTTTTTTTGATGATTTTCTCTGCAATATATTTCACCTAGAATCTTTTGCTGTATTAATATCTGAACATCCAATACATCAAAAGAAAAAGAACTGACAATTTCAGCTGCAAGCATTGTTTTTCATCAGCTTTGAATGCAATGTTATCAAAGCAAAAATGCTGTAGACGGCGTGCACCAGAACCCCTAAAGTTTACGCTCTTTTACCACTTTCACTCGTAATTTTAGGCAGTTTATTGTTTGCATTATTTTTCACATGCATATGCTTATGAGCTCGCTGTGTTTTTGATTGGAATACAATCAGAATTGATTGAATCAGTCTGAAACACAATATGAAACAAATTCTCTCTCTGTAACAGTAATTTAATGGCCTTTTATACATAAAACTGGTGTGCATCCTTTCAGAAGTATGTGAATTGGGATTCATCTTTTCTCATTAACCATAAAGCAAATCATTGTATCTCATTCAGTCCTGCGTTAGTTGAGCAGTCAGCAGTGTACAGATGTGCAGGAGTCACTCAGTTTGAGGAGACTCATTATTCTCCCTCTCGTGGACCTTCATATGTTTGGATCCAAAAGCTGAGAGTGCAGAACTGGCCATCCTGTGACGCTCATGCCCCTCACTCAGGATGGTCCCAGCAGTCACGCCTCAGTCAAAACAGCAGCGGCATTAATGCATCGATTTTCTCTCTTCTCTTCAGTGCCCACTGCCAGTATGACCCGATTGGCTCGATCTCGCACTCACTCTGCCTCCAGCATGGGCTCAGCGGATGGCTCTCGCAGCCGAGCTCATACCAGTTCACAGATGGAGGGCGCCACCGCCGGCCCTGTCCACGACAACCAGAACAGACCGCAAACCATGGAGGTGTCCTGCTAAAACACCACTTGACCTGGGATCATCCGCTTGTTGAACCTCTGCACCTCAGGCGGCTCTCTGTCCACTTTGGGGTTTTGTTTCCACTCCGTCTTTGTCTTTCGTTCTGTTTGTTCTCTTGTGGCCAGGGAGCGCTGGTCTAATGAAGGGATGCATTGTTTGATGTCTAGTAACCCTTGTATTTTACATATTGGAATATTTTTCCACTGCATGGACGCACACTAATCTTTTGCTGATGTTTTTACCTTGAATTTTGATTGGCTTACTACTTTAGTACTCCATTCTTTTTATGTGTCATCCATTGGAGATCCGTTTCCACTCTCGATATGCTTCTCGTCTATATATTTTGCTGGAGGCTGTTGTATATTGAACGTTCGGAGGGTATTCTCGTATGTAGCAGGAGAGTTTTAGTTCCCTCTCTTGCTCTCTCTAAGGTCTTCCTGCCCCTTGTGTTTACTACAGAGATGACCAAACCACTTCACGTTTTCCTTATTTAAATTTTCTTTGTTCAGTACGTAATTTTCTAGACAGCGTTGTCTCTTTTAGATGGTTTCTACTGCTCCCACTGTATCTCATCAGCTATTATGGTTTGAGTTTAACTGGCCGCCATTTTGTAATTGTTTTTTTTAGAATAAAATCTGCTGATTAGCATGTCCCTATTTAAACATTTATTAGTATTATGTTAAGATCTTTCTGCAAATGGTTAATTCAGTTTGATTTGAATTTAATCAATCTGATTCTGTTGGAGAGATTTAGACCAGAAACCCCTAATAGCAAACACTTTGCTTAGATTTGCACTCAAGTTAATGTAAATGATTTTTCACAGCCTGTGCTTAGGAGATCAGCTACACCAAAACAAACAAGTCAATAACTGAAGCTAAGATCTGTAGCTTGTTCAAATAACAGTTGTATTTACCATATAGGGCCCCTAGAGGTATAAAACGGCACGGTTCCTCTAAATGCACTGTACAGGAGTAACAGGTAAATGGTATGCTTTTGGCGATTCTCCATTCCTTCTATACAGCAGGTTGATGTTCATATAACCTCGTATTATTTTGACAACCCTGTTAGTTTCTGTAGTTTTATTGTTCTCGGTCTTTATTATTTCAATGGATGGCAATTCCCTGTTGATTGCTGACTGTACCGCTGCCTTGAGTGAGTTTGTGATGCGTTGTGCTTTGTCCTCCAAGCATTTAGGGGGCGCTGTACTGCATACTGTCTGCTGAATATATCGATTTGTACGAATATTGAAATAAAGTAGTTGTACATAAAACATGTATCTGTTTTTATTTAAGTGTAGACGCCTCATGATTAGTGTACTTTTTTGTATAATGTTTTCTAAAATGTTAAGCTTGTATATGGGTGGTTGATGTATGAATGTGTCCTGTGGTGGGACATAAGAAATTTAACTAATGACCTCTGACATGAAGATAAACCTCTCTCTCGTGCTGTTTGGAACTCTGAGAATGAAGATCTTTTTTTTTTTTTTTTATTTGTGTTAAGCTTTTTTTTCGAAACTTTTGCTATATCACACCATAGGACATTTTCATGACAATTTGTCAACTACTCGTATACACAGGCATTCCATAATTAAAAATGCACAAATGTACTTAAATTTCCAGATTTGAAATCTGAACTTTGGGAAAAAATTTACGTCAGTGTATTTGTTTGTTTGTTGTTGACACATTAGAGTTGAAGATTTTCATATTGGGGATTTTGGATCTTTTCCTCATTCCATAAATAGAAAATACAGTGGGAGGGAAACTCCATATGAATATTATTTTTAGGAATAAAGTCTTATAAAGATCCTATGAACTCCTCTAAAACCTTTCTGAATATAAACCTGCAAATACTTTGAGACTAAAGGTAAAAAAAAAAGTATTGAAATTGAAATGTGCAAATTGGAGTTTTCTTCCAAGTTATGAAAAAAAATAGAACAAGCTGCAATGCGACACCAGACGTCTGTAGCATAAATAAGGGCTTATCCAAGCATTAATGGCAAGGAAAGCCCCTTTTTCCAAGAGCGACCTTATATGAGGTGTTTCTGGGAGGTTATAGTACATTGAAGAATGATCATGTGACTCCTGTGCACCAGGTGACCTGTGAATGGAAAAAAACTTCATTGCAGTTTTGTGATGCATTCTCTTTATTTAAATTGTCTGAAAAGCTACCACATGAGGATTTTTTTTTTTCAAATGCATACAGTAATTTCAATTTGTACAATTTGAAGGGTAATAGAAAAACAGCGGAGGAAAAAAAATGTACCATCTATAGAGAATTTCTTGTGTGTTCTGTAGAAGAAAGTCATACTATTTGTGAAATGAGATGGAGTAATTGACAGCGTGTCTATTTTCTGTGGCTTTTATTGGGAGAATCTAGAAGACACTGTACGAAATCATGTTTTGAGTCCAATTATAACATTAGTCAAAGTATTACGTGACCCAAATGGCTTTGAAGTAGTTCACGCACTGGCAATCAGACGCTCAACATGCAGTTCTGTGCACTACCATCACAGTTTTTCTGTAACCTCAGCCAGCTGTGAAAGTTTCCGATCACAAGCAAGTTTAAAGGTTGTATTGATTGCATGTGGTCAGAGATGACACATCTGAGAGTTATTTATAGAAACTCTGGCGTACACGTTTCAATTACTCGACACAACATCGATCCTTTCTGCTGTGTTCAATCGATAAGAGATTTGTGTCGTCTTTCCATCCGACGTGCAAAATGATTCAACTAGTTTAACCGTTATGTTTGTCGTTTTCACTTACCCAACAGATTTGCTGATTTGCGATTCGCAAAATTGGCGCACAGTGAACTTCACTAACCTGGTGAAATGACAGCCTGCTGCGACTGTAACTCGTGTGAACACCTTTTCCAAATAAAGACACTCAACTTTTACTTGCGCATTTGGGCCATTCATTTAAATGACAACGAAAATGTGCATTTTGAAAACTGGTTTTAAACGGCAAATTTCTGAGACTTTGTGGAAACATTTCAGTCATGTGCATTCATATTACTTTAGCAGTCTATAGGTATGTGCGCAGTTTTCAGATTTATGTCAAATTTAGAATAAAGATCAATGAGGCTACCTTAAAGCACAGCTAAAGTTGAAATGCGTTTTTTGCCTTCGAATTTTATGTGTGCCTTAGGACAGCCTTATTAGTGGCGCATAAGATGTTGCTTTTTTTTTTTTTTCTTTTTAAGCCTGTCCAGTTGAACACACATTGCAGAAAGAGAACATCAATGCTTAGAATATCTTGTTTCCATCAAAACTGAAATTGTTCTCACAGAATGCATATTTTGCCATGAAAAATTTGTTCAAATATTTTTTTATTTTTATGTCTCAAGACTTTATGGCTCTTTTAAATGGAGGAAAAAGCATACCTTAAAAGGCATGTAAAAATCTGTGTGAAACAATGCAAACCGTGCATTCTTTTTTTTTTTTTTTTTTTTTTTTTTCTGCAGCCAGAGTTCAAAATGTTAATGAGCTGTCATTATCTGCAGCAAGACTTGTTTTGCAGCTATACCAGCATCTGATCTGATGATTTAGTTTCCATGGCATTTATTGCTATAGCAATTGGTTTTGGTGCATTTGGAAGGATTTGAAATTTAAAACTAGCGCTAGACAATGTCTGAACCTTTCTGAAACCTTCACGAAATGTCTGAAGCTGCTTCCATCGGTGTCTGAATTACTGCATCATTGAGCCCATGACCTCATGACATCTCCACTAACATCTGTGTTGTGTATTACTGCAGATTAAGCTCTCAAAACACATACTCCGGTCTATACTGGCTGTCAGGCATCTGTGCGTCAGCAAAGGAGTGACAGTTAGACCTGTTCGTCACAGGAAACTACAAGTATCTAGTAAATAAAGCTGCCTGTCTCAGTAAAGCAAACCTAAAACACTGACACGACCACAGCAGCATCCCACAGCTCAGCTCATCGAAAACAAGCCTCTGACTTGACTAAACTTGGCTATCTGAGTTTTCAGTTTGTTTCATAAGCAGATTCGCAGTGAAGGATTGTGCTCGTGAATAAGGATTGTCGGCATTGCTAGCTTGACGACCATGAGGTGAGTAAGAGTCTTAATTTCTCTTTTTAAGGTGTTTTTGCAAGCTTTTATAAAATTTGGATGTTTTTCAAAAGCACCTAGCACAGTATTTTGAATACAAAGAAATGTTTAATGTTTACATTTGAATATAGATGTATAGTATTTTTTTTTTTTTTAAGAGAAGATTTTAAGATACAGTGACTGGTCAAAAAGTGTATATATGTGTGTGTGTGTGTGTGTGTGTGTGTGTAATGTTGAAACAAGGAGCTGTAAACTTCAAAGTCGTAATCTCGGGTCTTAAATCGAATTCAAAATCAACTTGAAAAGCGCTTGCATATGCTCCTTGCTTCAAAGGCATTTCAAAGACCTTTTTCAAAGACCATGTGAAACTTTCTAACAACCATTCTAGCAACAAGTTTTTAGTTCAGACTTGAACTCGTACAGACAAAAAGCTCAATCGTTGAAAAAAAAGACATTCGAGTCGCAACAGGAAATTAGTTACCTTTGCTCTAATCTTTGACCAAATGTGACGGATCTCTATACATTGAGAAATAAAGTGTTGGTTGTGAAATCGCAAGTAAATTTCCCAAATAATTTCAAAGAAACGGCAAGACAATCTCTAATAATCTAAAGTTTTTTTTGTGTTGTTACAAAGGTGCACCCATCAAATATAATGTTACACATTATTCATAGATTCAGTAGAAAGTCATTAAATGGCTGGCGTTTAGCTGTTGTTTTGTTAGTTTGCATGTTTTCGTGCCTGTATGACGTCCTTCAGTGTAACCGTGTTCATGGGTAGCACATGCAATCAGTTACGCATGTGTTATTTTGGTGTTCGTGGTATGAGGTCTGTAATTTGGACCTGAAGACCCTGATGACCTAGTGAGACCCATCTGTGTTACCAGGTGACCATCTGCTCCATAATGTCATAGAACTGCGGGACCAGTGCCGCTGCATTACAATATAATATGGAAAAATGCTCATCAAGGATCAGTAATGAATGCTAATGACAGTGTTGAAATCAGAGGGCTGGTTACT